>NC_037350.1:20904564-21212370 GCF_002263795.3 Bos taurus | reverse complement strand
AAAAGCAGAGACATTACTTTGCCAACAAAGGTTCGTCTAGTCAAGGCTATGGTTTTTCCTGTGGTCATGTATGGATGTGAGAGTTGGACTGTGAAGAAGGCTGAGCGCCGAAGAATTGATGCTTTTGCACTGTGGTGTTGGAGAAGACTCTTGAGAGTCCCTTGGAGATCCAACCAGTCCATTCTGAAGGAGATCAGCCCTGGGATTTCTTTGGAAGGAATGATGCTAAAGCTGAAACTCCAGTACTTTGGCCACCTCATGTGAAGAGTTGACTCATGGGAAAAGACTCTGATGCTGGGAGGGATTGGGGGCAGGAGAAGAAGGGGACGACAGAGAATGAGATGGCTGGATGGCATCACTGACTCGATGGACGTGAGTCTGAGTGAACTCCGGGAGTTGGTGATGGACAGGGAGGCCTGGCGTTCTGCGATTCATGGGGTTGCAGAATCGGACATGACTGAGTGACTGATCTGATCTGTAAGGGCTAGTCAAGAAAACTATGGTACTGAAAGACTGAGTTACTAGTCCAAGGTCTCATAGTAAGTCTCACAAGTGGAATTTAAACTTAAATACATGTAATGCAAAACTCAGATTATTTCCACTTTTGATGGCCTCCTGAGGATAAGGACTTTGTTTCTCTCAAAGGAGAGCCTTGTCCACAGTATCTGGAACAGGCTCAGTGGACTTTATTTAAGTGAAATGAATTAGGGCAAATATGGTAGTGTCATGTAAATAAGACTGGACTAGCAGTCGAGAACTTTGGAATCTAATCATGGTTCAATCACAGATCAACAGTGAACAACTTCACCTTCCCAGGCCTTCATGCTTTGGTTCCTCCACTATAAAATGATGATTCACAGATCATTTTAGTGAGAACTCAATTTGAGCACAGGTGTGAAGATCACTGGTAAAGCACCCCACCCTCAGCCAGATACATTTCTACATTTAATCCAATACTTTTGACCCTCTGGTACAAGCATCTCACTTCTGTGTTACACCTGTTCATAGAATGGTAGCCACAGAGAATTTCCTCTAACGGTGTAAGAGGAGGTCAAAGTTTCTCAGTACAAAATTTGGAATTGTTATTTAGACTAATGATTCTTGGTAATAGAAACTTCCCAATAACTCCCTTGAAAGGTAAAAAGAAACAGAGCATGTTATTGTACTTAATGCATCCTTATGTTGCTTACTTTTCTTTAGAGAGGTTTACATTAGTGCAGTCTCAATATACAATTTTTTTTCTTTTTTTATATTTATTTTTTTTTATTTTTAAAATTAAAAAAATTTCAGGTATACACGTGCTCCCCATCCTGAACCCTCCTCCCTCCCCCCTCCCCATACCATCCCCCTGGGCCGTCCCAGCGCACCAGCCCCAAGCATCCAGCATCGTGCACTGAACCTGGACTGGCATCTCGTTTCATACATGACATTTCACATGTTTCAATGCCATTCTCCCAAATCTTCCCACCCTCTCCCTCTCCCACAGAGTCCATAAGACTGTTCTATACATCAGTGTCTCTTTTGCTGTCTCGTATACAGGGTTATCGTTACCATCTTTCTAAATTCCATATATATGCGTTAGTATACTGTATTTATGTTTTTCCTTCTGGCTTACTTCACTCTGTATAATAGGCTCCAGTTTCATCCACCTCATTAGAACTGATTCAAATGTATTCTTTTTAATGGCTGAGTAATACTCCATTGTGTATATGTACCACTGCTTTCTTATCCATTCATCTGCTGATGGACATCTAGGTTGCTTCCATGTCCTGGTTATTATAAACAGTGCTGTGATGAACATTGGGGTATACGTGTCTCTTTCCCTTCTGGTTTCCTCAGTGTGTATGCCAAGCAGTGGGATTGCTGGATCATAAGGCAGTTCTATTCCCAGTTTTTTAAGGAATCTCCACACTGTTCTCCATAGTGGCTGTACTAGTTTGCATTCCCACCAACAGTGTAAGAGGGTTCCCTTTTCTCCACACCCTCTCCAGCATTTATTATTTGTAGACTTTTGGATCGCAGCCATTCTGACTGGCGTGAAATGGTACCTCATAGTGGTTTTGATTTGCATTTCTCTGATAATGAGTGATGTTGAGCATCTTTTCATGTGTTTGTTAGCCATCTGTATGTCTTCTTTGGAGAAATGTCTATTTAGATCTTTGGCCCACTTTTTGATTGGGTCATTTATTTTTCTGGAGTTGAGCTGTAGGAGTTGCTTGTATATTTTTGAGATTAGTTGTTTGTCGGTTGCTTCATTTGCTATTATTTTCTCCCATTCTGAAGGCTGTCTTTTCACCTTGCTAATAGTTTCCTTTGATGTGCAGAAGCTTTTAAGTTTAATTAGGTCCCATTTGTTTATTTTTGCTTTTATTTCCAATATTCTGGGAGGTGGGTCATAGAGGATCCTGCTGTGATGTATGTCAGAGAGTGTTTTGCCTATGTTCTCCTCTAGGAGTTTTATAGTTTCTGGTCTTACGTTGAGATCTTTAATCCATTTTGAGTTTATTTTTGTGTATGGTGTTAGAAAGTGTTCTAGTTTCATTCTTTTACAAGTGGTTGACCAGATTTCCCAGCACCACTTGTTAAAGAGATTGTCTTTAATCCACTGTATATTCTTGCCTCCTTTGTCAAAGATAAGGTGTCCATATGTGCGTGGATTTATCTCTGGGCTTTCTATTTTGTTCCATTGATCTATATTTCTGTCTTTGTGCCAGTACTACAGGCCAATATCACTGATGAACATAGATGAAAAAATCCTCAACAAAATTCTAGCAATCAGAATCCAACAACACATTAAAAAGATCATACACCATGACCAAGTGGGCTTTATCCCAGGGATGCAAGGATTCTTCAATATCCGCAAATCAATCAATGTAATACACCACATTAACAAATTGAAAAACAAAAACCATATGATTATCTCAATAGATGCAGAGAAAGCCTTTGACAAAATTCAACACCCATTTATGATAAAAACTCTCCAGAAAGCAGGAATAGAAGGAACATACCTCAACATAATAAAAGCTATATATGACAAACCCACAGCAAACATTATCCTCAATGGTGAAAAATTGAAAGCATTTCCTCTAAAGTCAGGAACAAGACAAGGGTGCCCACTTTCACCATTACTATTCAACATAGTTTTGGAAGTTTTGGCTACAGCAATCAGAGCAGAAAAAGAAATAAAAGGAATCCAAATTGGAAAAGAAGAAGTAAAACTCTCACTATGTGCAGATGACATGATCCTCTACATAGAAAACCCTAAAGACTCCACCAGAAAATTACTAGAACTAATCAATGATTATAGTAAAGTTGCAGGATATAAAATCAACACACAGAAATCCCTTGCATTCCTATACACTAATAATGAGAAAACAGAAAGAGAAATTAAGGAAACAATTCCATTCACCATTGCAACGAAAAGAATAAAATACTTAGGAATGTATCTACCTAAAGAAACTAAAGACCTATATATAGAAAACTATAAAACACTGGTGAAAGAAATCAAAGAGGACACTAATAGATGGAGAAATATACCATGTTCATGGATTGGAAGAATCAATATAGTGAAAATGAGTATACTACCCAAAGCAATTTATAGATTCAATGCAATCCCTATCAAGCTACCAACAGTATTCTTCACAGAGCTAGAACAAATAATTTCACAATTTGTATGGAAATACAAAAAACCTCGAATAGCCAAAGCGATCTTGAGAAAGAAAAATGGAACTGGAGGAATCAACCTACCTGACTTCAGGCTCTACTACAAAGCCACAGTTATCAAGACAGTATGGTACTGGCACAAAGACAGAAATTTTTTTTTTTTCTTAAGCTTGACAGTAATATTAAATAGGCTGGTGTTTTTACGGGATGTAACAAACACATTTTCTTTGTTGTAGATATCTCACAAGCATCAACTGGCTTGTTTGATTTGTCATTTTCTCTGACACTGAGCTGCTTTTGGGTTTCTGATCGGTTTAGGTGTTCCTTCCTTTGACAGCACATGGAAGGCATGAATGGAAACAGTGACTCACCAATGAATACAGGAGTTTCCTCTCCCCACCCCTGCTGGTCTGTAGTTCAGCTTTCTAAAGTTTCAGTTACCCATGGCTAATCATGGTCCAAAAATAATAAATGGAAAATTCCGGAAATAGTTTTATAAGTTTTAAATTGCATGTGTTTCAAAGTAGTGTGATAAAATCTCATGTCATCCTGCTCCCCAACCATCAACATCAGCTTCTCCTGACATCCAACCATCCACATTATCATGGCTTGATGACCCAGGATCACCCAAAGCAGATGATCCTTCTTCTGACATATAGAAGGTCAATAGTAGCCTGGTTCTGTGTCACAATGCATACATCATTCCCTCACTTCATCTCACCATGTACGCATTTTATCGTTTCACATCATCACAAGAAGTGTGAGTACAATAAGATATTTTGGGTGAAAAAAAGAGAGACTACATTTATGTAACTTTTATTATAGCATATTGTTGTAATTGGTTTTGTTTTATTATTGTTGTTGTTAATCTTTTACTGTGCCGTTTGTCTAGTCAAGGCTATGGTTTTTCCTGTGGTCATGTATGGATGTGAGAGGTGGACTGTGAAGAAAGCTGAGCGCCGAAGAATTGATGCTTTTGAACTGTGGTGTTGGAGAAGACTGTTGAGAGTCCCTTGGACTGCAAGGAGATCCAACCAGTCCATTCTGAAGGAGATCAGCCCTGGGATTTCTTTGGAAGGAATGATGCTAAAGCTGAAACTCCAGTACTTTGGCCACCTCATGCGAAGAGTTGACTCATGGGAAAAGACTCTGATGCTGGGAGGGATTGGGGACGGGAGAAGAAGGGGATGACAGAGGATGAGATGGTTGGATGGCATCACTGACTCGATGGACGTGAGTCTGAGTGAACTCCAGGAGTTGGTGATGGACAGGGAGGCCTGGTGTGCTGTGATTCATGGGGTTGCAAAGAGCCAGACATGACTGAGCGACTGAACTGAACTGAACTGAACTGAATTCATAAATTAAACTTTATCACAGGTATGTATGTATAGAAAGAAACATAGTATGTATAGTGTCTGGTACAACTTCTGTTTCAAGCATCCATGGGGAGGCCTTGGGACATATCCCCCATGAATACGAGAAGAGACCAAAGCGCTCCAACAGTGGAAGCTGTGCTTCTTATAGAAGCTCCAGAAGAATTCGCCTAAGAGGACCATCTATTTGCTGCATTTCTACTTCCTGCTCTGACTTGGACTCCACTTATAATTACATGGTGACTTTAAATTCCATTTTAGAAGATATAGCTAGAGGATTAGAGAGTTTACTAAAATACGCTTTTTTCTATAAGGTTTTCTGCTTTTCCACATCCGAAAACTTCACATATTTAAATGCAACATGAAAACTGGAAATAAATGAACCAAAAAATAAAACTGTTAGCATCTGAGATTCAGCCAAACCAGGGAGATATTTTTCCTTACACTCAATAAAAATTTCATATGTTAATTGCTAGGCATATGCCTTCCCTGGTGGCTCACACAGTCAAGCGTCTGCCTACAATGCGGGAGACCTGGGTTCAATCCCTGGGTGGGGAAGATCCTCTGGAGAAGGAAATGGAAACCTACCCCAGTACTCTTGCCTGGAAAAGCCCATGGATGGAAGAGCCTGATAGGCTACAGTCCATGGGGTTGCAAAGAGTCGGACACGACTGAACGACTTCACTTTTCACTTTAGGCATATGCCAGCAACTCTGGCCCAACTATGTTGAAGTTAAATGGCTTCAGGTTTTAGAACTTGAAACAACCTCCAAATGATATCTGGAAGGTAAGGCGGGATCTTGACTTCCTTGCATCAACTAATTCACGTGGCAGGGTGGAACTTTCCTTTGCTTCTACCTGCTTCTCCTTTGTAATGATCCAAAGTTGATTAGTCACTCAGACTGTAGCCCGCAAGATTCCTCTGTCCATGGGATTTCCCAGGCAAGAATACTGGAGTGGGTTTCCATCTTTCTCTAAGAAAGTAATGTTTAGCCACCAAGAATTTTGGCAGGACCCTGTTGCTAGAATCAGGAAATGAGTTTACTTGGCAGCTGATCATCCAGAGAGTACATTTTTGTTGACCATTGATTTCATGTCCATTGTGGATCATTCAAGTTTTAATTCTTTATTTCCAAAATTGCATCTTTCAAGCTGCTCTGATCATATAATGTTTGTGCTGCTATTGTTTAAATTACTATAGTTTCATTCCAGAGTGATTTCTCTCAAGAAAAGCAAACCTAATTTAAAATCCATTAACAGCAGGCCATTTAGATTTTCTTAACCCTCACCCCCACCCCCCTCCTCAATGCCATAAGAGTTTTTTTTTTTTTTTTTTAATTTAAATTTATTTATTTTAATTGGAGGCTAATTACTTTACAATATTGTATTGGTTTTGCCATACATCAACATGAATCTGCCACGGGTGTACACATGTTCCCCATCCTGATCCCCCCTCCCACCTCCCTCCCTGTACCATCCCTCTGGGTCATCCCAGTGCACCAGCCCCAAGCATCCTGTATCCTGCATCAAACCTGGACTGGCGATTCATTTCTTATACGATATTATACCTGTTTCAATGCCATTCTCACAAATCATCCCCCCCTCCCTCTCCCACAGAGTCCAAAAGACTGTTCTATACATCTGTGTCTCTTTTGTTGTCTCGCATACAGGGTTATCGTTACCATCTTTCTAAATTCCATATATATGCGTTAGTATACTGTATTGGTGTTTTTCTTTCTGGCTTACTTCACTCTGTATAATAGGCTCCAGTTTCATCCACCTCATTAGAACTGATTCAAATGTATTCTTTTTAATGGCTGAGTAATACTCCATTGTGTATATGTACCACAGCTTTCTTATCCATTCATCTGCTGATGGACATCTAGGTTGCTTCCATGTCCTGGCTATTATACACAGTGCTGCAATGAACACTGGGGTACACGTGTCTCTTTGAATTCTAGCTTCCTCAGTGTGTATGCCCAGCAGTGGGATTCCTGGGTCATAAGGCAGTTCTATTTCCAGTTTTTTAAGGAATCTCCACACTGTTCTCCATAGTGGCTGTACTTGTTTGCATTCCCACCAACAGTGTAAGAGGGTTCCCTTGTCTCCACACCCTCTCCAGCATTTATTGCTTGTAGACTTTTGGATAGCAGCCATTCTGACTGGTGTGAAATGGTAGCTCATTGTGGTTTTGATTTGTATTTCTCTGATAATGAGTGATGTTGAGCATCTTTTCACGTGTTTGTTAGCCATCTGTATGTCTTCTTTGGAGAAATGTCTGTTTAGTTCTTTGGCCCATTTTTTGATTGGGTCTTTTATTTTTCTGGAATTGAGCTGCAGGAGTTCCTTGTATATTTTTGAGATTAGTTCTTTGTCAGTTGCTTTATTTACTATTATTTTTTCCCATTCTGAAGGCTGTCTTTTCACCTTGCTTAGAGTTTCTTTTGTTGTGCAGAGGCTTTTAATTTTAATTAGGTCCCATTTGTTTATTTTTGCTTTTATTTCCAATATTCTGGGAGGTGGATCATGGAGGATCCGGCTGTGATTTATGTCGGAGAGTGTTTTGCCTATGTTCTCCTCTAGGAGTTTTATAGTTTCTGGTCTTATGTTTAGATCTTTAATCCATTTTGAGTTTATTTTTGTGTATGGTGTTAGAAAGTGTTCTAGTTTCATTCTTTTACAAGTGGTTGACCAGTTTTCCCAGCACCACTTGTTAAAGAGATTGGCTTTTCTCCATTGTGTATTCTTGCCTCCTTTGTCAAAGATAAGGTGTCCATAGGTGCAGGGATTTATCTCTGGGCTTTCTATTTTGTTCCGTTGATCTACATTTCTGTCTTTGTGCCAGTACCATACTGTCTTGATGACTGAGGCTTTGTAGTAGAGCCTGAAGTCAGGCAGGTTGATTCCTCCAGTTCCATTCTTCTTTCTCAAGATTGCTTTGGCTATTCGAGGTTTTTTGTATTTCCATACAAATTGTGAAATTATTTGTTCTAGCTCTGTGAAAAATACCATTGGTAGCTTGATAGGGATTGCATTGAATCTATAGATTGCTTTGGGTAGTATACTCATTTTCACTATATTGATTCTTCCGATCCATGAACATGGTATATTTCTCCATCTATTAGTGTCCTCTTTGATTTCTTTCACTAGGGTTTTAGGGAAGAGAATAAATGAGAAAAGCAGGCCTGAGTGAGATGGTCTATTGTGACCTGGACAGTCTTGTACTTCCCCTATTAAAGTAAGTAAGTTTATTTTTTATTGCACAACCATATACAATATCCTATGCAATTATGTTCACTGTTATATTGTTTTATAGAACAAAAAGATAAAACAATCCAAAGTCTAGTACCAGTAATACCGTATTGGAGGGGTCCTAAGTTTAGAAGTAAATGAATGCACAAATTCTACAATAGTCACACAGTGGTATGTTATGCAACATTGAAAATGAACAGACTATTAATACATTAGACAAAATGGGTAAATTTCAGAAATATAATGACTGATTGAAGCAAATTTTAAAAGCTTAGAGTTTGTGGTACCACTTTTATAAACCTCACAATCAAGCAAAATAAAGAATATATTGTTTATAGATACAGATATGGTAACATTATTGAATAAAAAAAGGAACACTGACCATCACATAATTTAGAATAATTATTACTTTTAAAAAGACATCAGTGGAAAATGGGAGAAGCACATGGATATTATCAAGATATTGATGATATATATCCTGCTTTTGAATGTATGTAGTGACACATGGAGGTTACAAATGCACATCACATAAAATACAAAAATAAAAAGAACACATTAAAATCCACTACAAAGTAAGAAAGTTTAAACAGCTGAACCATCTCAAACAAACTTAGGTGTAAATAAAGTCAGAAATAAGTGTCAGCTCCATGTGAGGACTCTAGAGTGAAAGATCCATTCCAGGACTCCTCCATTTCTCTCAGAGGCAGAAATGCTGACTTGAGGACTAATACCTTTGGCAGTGTAAATGGAGAACCTGTAACCACCCAGTGTGGAAGTTCAAAAGGATAACAGGCAATAAGTCCCTGATCAAGACCAATTTGCCACGTCTTCAAAGTTACTTCAAGACAAATCAATCTTCTTTCTCCATAATAGACTATAGTTTTCAATCAACATTCTATTGGCTGCTTCAATACTATTTCTAGCTAGCTCCAATCCTGGATACTAGATTAAAGGTTTCCTGGCTTCCAGAGTCAAAGAATTATATAAACTCTGCCTTTATACTGTTATGACTCTATAGATATATAGAGGTTATTTAGTGAATACTCTGTTCCACTCTTATTTTATAGGTGATGACTCTGAGGTTCAGCTTGTTAGGTGAATTTCTCAAAATCATACAGTCTGTGCTTGAGAAGAAAGGACCACAAGGCTCATTTCCTAACATTCATGCTTATATTCCATCTGTTTCCCTGTGGTATCCATAATATTGAATTTGTACTTATTATATTCTACATTGCTTCTTGGCAAGCTTACCCTACCTTCTCCATGCAATATTCTATGTACTGAGATCTGCACAATAGAGTGTGTACACCTAATTCTATACAATCAAATAAATATTCTGACTTGTTAAGTTAAAGTAGCAACCTACTCCAATAGACCAATACATTTTTCTTCTGTGGTGTCATCATGATGAGCCATTGGTAGGAGTTCTTTCCAGTTCAGGGCCTGCCTACTAAAGCAGAGGGTGATGGTTCTTTGAAATGTATGACCAGGACAGAACCTCAGCCCCATTCTCTGCTAGAGAGTCAAACTCAATCTCGGCACTCAGGTGATGACAGTACATGATAGTTAGGTTCCAAACATAGGATATAACTGAATCTCAAATATTATATACATAGCAGAATAGGATTGCCAATATGGCTCTACAAAGCAATGAAGTAAAAGATATTGGTCTCATTTTCTGAGACGCTTCTGAATAATCCCACTGAGACCACAAATAATGCTCTCTTTCTGCTCTCTGCTTGAGAGGTTTTGTTCTACGTGCCATTTTTGATCAATTTACATCCATTCACTTATTACCTTATTTACTCAAATATATATCAAGCTTCTTTATGTTCTGAATACATTTCTTTACAACATTCTGAATGCCTAGTTTTATTAGATGCTGAATATTAATGAAAATTCAAGTGAGGGTAGGGCACAAAAAGCAAAATGAGTTACAAGACAAAGTAGAACTAGTGATGCTAGAAGAGTATAGCCATCAGCATGGAAGCTAGAGGAAAATTGACTGCCTCTTTTTGGAGGGATCAGTTCACA
Organism: Bos taurus; assembly: GCF_002263795.3. NCBI lineage: Eukaryota > Metazoa > Chordata > Mammalia > Artiodactyla > Bovidae > Bos > Bos taurus. Next base: position 21,202,048 of record NC_037350.1, on the reverse strand, counting down.
CAGTTCAGTTCAGTTCAGTTGCTCAGTCATGTCCAACTCTTTGTGACCCCATGGACTGCAGGATGCCTGGCTTCCCTGCCCATCACCAACTCCCAGAGTTTGCTCAAACTCATGTCCATAGAGTTGGTGATGCCATCCAACCATCTCATCCTCTGTTGTCCCCTTCTCTTCCCATCTTCAATCTTCCCCAGCATCAGGGTCTTTTCTAATGAAGCAGTTCTTCACATCAGGTGGCCAAAGAATTGGCATTTCAGCTTCAGCATCAGTCCTTCCAATGAATATTCAGGACTAATCTCCTTTAGGATGGACTGGTTGGATCTCCTTGCTGTCCAAAGGACTCTCAAGAGTCTTCTCCAACACCACAGTTCAAAAGCATCAATTCTTCATCACTCAGCTTTCTTTATAATCCAACTCTCACATATGACTACTGGAAAAACCATAGCTTTGACTAGACAGACCTTTGTTGGTAGAGTAATGTCTCTCCTTTTTAATATGCTGTCTAGTTTGGTTGTAACTTTTCTTTCAAGGAGCAAGCATCTTTTAATGCAGTGCAGTCTACACTGCAGTGTTTAAAATCACTGCAGTCAACATCTGCAGTGATTTTGGAGCCCAAAAAGTAAAGTCTGTCACTGTTTCCACTGTTTCACCATCTATCTGCCATGAAGTGATGGGACCAGATACCATGATCTTAGTTTTCTGACTGTAGAGTTTTACGCCAACGTTTTGACTCCTCTTTCACTTTCATCAATAGGCTTTTTAGTTCTTCTTCACTTTCTGCCATAAGGGTGGTGTCATCTGCATATCTGAGATTATTGATATTACTTCTGGCAATCTTGATTCCAGCTTGTGCTTCATCCAGTCCAGCATTTCTCATGATGTACTCTGCATATAAGTTAAATAAGCAGGGGGACAATATACAGTCTTGATGTATTCTTTTCCCAATTTGGAACCAATCTGTTGTTCCACGTTCAGTTCTAACTGTTGCTTCTTGACCTGCATACAGACTTCTCAGGAGGCAGGTCAGTTGGCCTGATATTCCCATCTATTGAAGAATTTTCCAGTTTGTTGTTATCCACACAGTCAAAGGCTTTGGTGTAGTCAATAAAGCAGAAGATGATGTTATTATGGAACTCTCTTGCTTTTTTGATGATCCAATGGATGTTGGCAATTTGATCTCTGGTTCCTCTACCTTTTCTAACACCAGCTTGAACATCTGGAATTTCACAGTTCACATACTGTTGAAACCTGGCTTGGAGAATTTTGAGCATCACTTTGCTAGTGTATGTGGTAGTTTGAACATTTTTTGGCATTACCTTTCCTTGGGATTGACCCAAAGACCAAAAAATGACCTTTTCCAGTCCTGTGGCCACTGCTGAGTTTTCCAAATTTGCTGGCATATGCAGATGATGATTGCAGCCATGAAATTAAAAGATGCTCACTCCTTGGAAGAAAAGTTATGACCAACCTAGAGAGTATATTAAAAAGCAGAGACATTACTGGAGAAGGAAATGGCAACCCACTCCAGTACTCCTGCCTGGAGAATCTCATAGAGGGAGGAGCCTGGTAGGCTACAGTCCATGGGGTCGCAAAGAGTCGGACATGACTGAGCGACTTCACTTTCACTTTTTACTTTGTCAACAAAGGTCCATCTAGTCAAGGCTATCATTTTTCCAGTGGTCATGTATGGATGTGAAAGTCGGACTATAAAAAAAGCTGAGCACCGAAGAATTGATGCTTTTGAACTGTCATGTTGGAGAAGACTCTGGAGAGTCCCTTGGACTGCAAGGAGATCCAACCAGTCCATCCTAAAGGAGATGAGTCCTGGGTGTTCAATGGAAGGACTGATGTTGAAGCTGAAACTCCAATACTTTGGCCACCTCATGCAAAGAACTGACTCATTTGAAAAGACCCTGGTGCTGGGAAAGATTGAGGGCAGGAGTAGAAGGGGACAACAGAGGATGAGATTATTGGATGGCATCGCTGACTCGATGGACATGGGTTTGGGTGGACTCCAGGGGTTGGTGATGGACAGGGAGGCCTGGCGTGCTGAGGTTCATGGGGTCGCAAAGCGTCAGACACAACTGAGTGTCTGAACTGAACTGAACTGAGTGCAGCACTTTCACAACATCATCTTCTAGGATTTGAAATAGCTCAGCTGGAATTCCATCACCTCCACTAGCTTTGTTCATAGTGATGCTTCCTAAGGCACACTTGACTTCACATTCTAGGATGTCTTGCTCTAGGTGAGTGATCACACCATCGTGATTATCTGGATTGTGAAGATCTTTTTTGTATAGTTCTTCTGTGTATTCTTGCCACCTCTTCTTAATATCTTCTGCTTCTGTTAGATCGATACCATTTCTGTCCTTTATTATGCCCATCTTTGCATCTAATGTTCCCTTGGTATCTCTACTTTTCTTTAAGAGATCTCTAGTTTTCCCCATTCTGTTATTTTCCTCTATTTCTTTGCATTGATCACTGAGGAAAGCTTTCTTATCTCTCCTTGCTATTCTTTGGAACTCTGCATTCAAATGGGTATATCTTTCCTTTTCTCCTCTGCCTTTCACTTCTCTTCTTTTCACAGCTAAATGTAAGGCTTAAGTTCACACAGGAAGCTGTATTTGAGGATTAGCAAATTTCCAACTCAAGGGAAAAAAGCTGTAAAACACGTGTTTTATGTGTTTTATCTATCTAAGGTCCATATAAATATATGGATGTGGACATGTTTTGTCTCCAGTCTTTAAAAAATAGAATTAATTACTAGATTTGGGGCTTCCATGGTGGCTCAAACGGTAAAGAATCTGCCTGCAATGCAGGAGACCTGGGTTCTATCCATGGGTCAGGAAGATCCCCTGGAAAAGAGAATTACTACCTACTCCAGTATTCTTGCCTGGGGAACTCCATGGACAGGGGAGTTTGGTGGGCTACAGTCCATGGGGTCACAAACAGTCAGACACAACTGAGTCACTAACACTTTGGGGGGTAAACAGATATAGCTGAACAACTTGCAAGATGACAGATTTGGAAGTTAAAAGGAGTAAAAGCTGTTTTGTTTATTTTTTCCCATAGAATACCATGTTTCAGAACTATGAACCACAATATACATTCAAAATGTTGGCTAGGTAACCAGCATGAAAGATGGCAAATTTAATCACAATGAAAAATTGGATTATTTTTGTTTTTGATGCTTTTTGTTTAAAGCTGTGTCACTATGTTAGGGCCTATAAGTGCTGCTTTTTTGGTTTTGTTTTTTTGCTTTTTTAAATTTTGTTTCATAGTTTTAAAAATAATGAGAAAAGGTTTACTACCTTCTCGACAGTGCAGTCATTAGATTATCTTCACTGTCCGGCTGCTACTGTCTTTGGGTTCAGCTGCATTTCATAAAAGAACACCAGAAACCCTTGGATCCTATTACATAATTACTCTTGTGGAAGGGGAGGGATTATATTCCATTAAATTGTGCTGAGACTGATAGTAATGAGCAATCAGATCACCAATGGGAGTTTGTATATCTTTGTCCTCTGGCTTCTTAGACATATTCTGTCTCAAGAGAATCAGTGTTACTTTGGGGATAAATATCACATTTTTCTCTTGATATCTTTTTGGTCATGAGTTTTCAATATATTTAGTAAATATTTACTGAGGGCCAACTAAGTGCCAAGTACTAAGTGCTGAGAAAAGTGAAAGAAAAAAAAATGAGAATATTTTACCAAAGACAGTCTCTTATTTAGTAATTCTTCATGAACCCACTTGATTTGGAGGTAACTCCTAGAAGATCTAAAATAATAGCTAAAAGAGATCGCTACCAAGGACTGAAAACAGAAGTGGGAAGAATGAAGCCAGAGACAGTTGGTTTTTATCATAAGCCTTTCTGTTTTCATCCTAAGCTCTTCTGTATCATTTTATTTTTGTTTTTAATATACCATTTTATGTATTATTTTGATATAAAATTAAAACTAAGTGACTAATTCCTTGGGGAAAAAAAGAGCTTTAGATGTTCTTACATACTCAGAATGAGAATGTAAAAGACATTTGCAAGAGAGATTTTATAAAAACTGGAGAAAGGAGTAAAGATATTAGCCTAAAATTTATCAATTTAATAAAGAAAATCACAAAGCATAACAATTCATGTAATGCTATAAAACTAAAAAGTGTTTAGTTTTGAATTGGTAAAGCTAATTTAATAAAATTATCTCTGCTAATCTTTCTTATGATATCAACATCATGGTATCTCTCTGTTGAAACTAACTGAATGGATATTTACTGAAGCCTTACTATGTCCTTGGCACTGTACTGAATGCTGAAATTGTACTGTTGAACAAAGCAGATGTAATTCTTCTCTTCATGGCATGTATAGTCTATTAGCAAAACTATGATTCAGAGAGATTAATTTAATCCTGTCAACACCAAAATATTGGATTTATTACACAGCAAAAAGCAGACAATGATTGTTATATGTCTTGAATGACCCAAAAGTACCAACATTTTTCTAAGTTCAAGTGTCAGTTCAGGTCTCTTTAACTTGTACTATTAAAATACACCTATGTTTTGGAACAGAAATCTGTAATTTCCCAGTCACCACAAATATGTAATATGATTTAAAATGCAAAATATATATGCCACTTTTCAAACAGCAAACAGAAAGAATGCTTATACTGTAGTCTACAAATCTGGTGGTCCTTATTATTCCAGGATAAAATATTTGGTCATACAATTGCTTGCTATGATTACAGTAACAGAAAAATGTCTCAGGCTTATTGGAAGAAATAGTACGTAGCTACTTGTGGCCTTTATCAACAGCCAACTATAGGAGAAAACAAAACTCTGAGTAAAGTCAGCCAGTCTGTCATCAGAGACAGAAGAGAATATTGTTTGAATAAGGGAGGTAATCTCTGCCTGAAGCCTGTAATCTGAGTTGACTAAGCATCTGTGAATTTTGAGCCTCATGAGCAGTAGAGTCACTTGTTTCTGCAAAGCAGTAGCCTGAGCATGGCTAAGATGGGGGGCCTCAGCCTTTTTATAGTATATGCCACAAAACCCCACTGCTGGACACTGGGACAAGGAAGGACCATATTACGGACACGGCATTCTTTTATACTGCCCACTATTATTGAGGGACACAGACAAAGCATAGTGGCCAATAAGTGAAAGAAAGATATTTCACATTTATAAATCACGTCTTCAAAAGAGAAATCGTTTCTCAAGATAAGATTTGGAAAGCAGCCTGCTTCTAAACCCCCTGTGACTCAAATTGTAAAGGGTTGTCAAAACACTTTGGTTCATCAGGCCGTAATATACAAAATGGTCATGGCACTCTCCTAGAGCATGTTAAACCAACAAAATTAAGCAATTAATCTTAAAGAGTCCTTCAAATGGCATATTTTTCTAAAAGGAAAGAAGTAAAATCATCTGCTAATTTATGCTAAAAAGTTGGTGTAAATTAAGAGGTGAAATGATTTCAGAACCAACACTAACATCCTTTTAGCTGATTTTCGTTTAATGGTTTAGCAAGTCCATGGGTTGAATGTTACTTCCCAATTAAGTATATTTATCAACCATATTCATTCCTCTAAAGATTAAAAATTAATGCCTTTGTTCAGTGGGCAATGATTATACATTTCTTTCTACATTTATATTAACTTCATTGCTTATAACTTCTCAGTTATAACAAAATATTTTCCCATAAAGTTTTTTTCTCTAACATCTAATCAATAATAAAGAACCCTAATAAGTAAAGAAATCATGATCATGAAACACTTTATGGCCAATTAAGGCAAAACCTCTATAGTCTGTAGTTTTGTTTTGATTTTCAGTTCAATCCATGTACAGTGACTTCCTTTCTTCTCTAATAAATTATATTAACAATAATCAATCTTTTTTCAATTTTATTCAACCTTACAGATCTCTCTGTAATACCTTCCACTATAGGTAGGATAGATAGAGGACAAAATCTACTGACTTTAAATTTAAAAAATGTAAAAGTCAACTAGTCAAATAATGCCAAGGGACTGATCTGAATAGATCAGTATTTTTACAACCTTTTTATTGCCCCTGCCTAGGAGATGTTTTAAATATTTTGTCCTAATTCCTCAAATGAATTAATAACACAGATAGACTGTGTATCTATTTATATATTTGGGACTTTTTGGAGGACACAAAACATTGCAATAGCTAAGACTTTTTTGTGCCTCAGGAACTAATTTTTGTCCCCATGGAATGAATGAAAAGAGGCCTCTGATATTTCCACCACAGTTCAGTTCAGTTGCTCAGTCATGTCCGACTCTTTGCGAGCCCATGAATCGCAGCACGCCAGGCCTCCCTGTCCATCACCAACTCCCGGAGTTCACTCAGACTCACGTCCATCGAGTCAGTGATGCCATCCAGCCATCTCATCCTCTGTCGTCCCTTTCTCCTCCTGCCCCCAATCCCTCCCAGCATCAGAGTCTTTTCCAATGAGTCAGCTCTTCATATGAGGTGGCCAAAGTACTGGAGTTTCAGCTTTAGCATCATTCCTTCCAAAGAAATCCCAGGGCTGATCTCCTTCAGAATGGACTGGCTGGATCTCCTTGCAGACCAAGGGACTCTCAAGAGTCTTCTCCAACACCACAGTTCAAAAGCATCAATTCTTCGGTGCTCAGCCTTCTTCACAGTCCAACTCTCACATCCATACATGACCACTGGAAAAACCATAGCCTTGACTAGACAGACCTTTGTTGGCAAAGTAATCTCTTTGCTTTTCAATATGCTATCTAGCTTGGTCATAACTTTCCTTCCAAGGAGTAAGCGTCTTTTAATTTCATGGCTTTAGTCACCATCTGCAGTGATTTTGGAACCCAGAAAAATAAAGTCTGACACTGTTTCCACTGTTTCCCCATCTATTTCCCATGAAGTGATAGGACCAAATGCCATGATTTTCATTTTCTGACTGTTGAGTTTTAAGCCAACTTTTTCACTCTCCTCTTTCACCTTCATCAAGAGGCTTTTGAGTTCCTCTTCACTTTCTGCCATAAGGGTGGTGTCATCTGCATATCTGAGATTCTTGATATTTCTCCCAGCAATCTTGATTCCAGCTTGTGCTTCTTCCAGCCCAGCATTTCTCATGATGTACTCTGCATATAAGTTAAATAAGCAGGGTGACAATATACAGCCTTGACGTACTCTTTTTCCTATTTGGAACCAGTCTGTTGTTCCATGTCCAGTTCTAACTGTTGCTTCCTGACCTGCATACAAATTTCTCAAGAGGCAGGTCAGGTGGTCTGGTATTCCCATCTCTTGAAGAATTTTCCACAGTTTATTGTGATCCACACAGTCAAAGGCTTTGGCATAGTCAATAAAGCAGAAATAGGTGTTTTTCTAGACCTCTCTTGCTCTTTCCATGATCCAGCGGATGTTGGCAATTTGATCTCTGGTTCCTCTGCCTTTTCTAAAACCAGCTTGAACAACTGGAAGTTCATGGTTCATGTATTGCTGAAGCCTGGCTTGGAGAATTTTGAGCATTACTTTACTAGCGTGTGAGATGAGTGCAATTCTGCCGTAGTTTGAGCATTCTTTGGCATTGCCTTTCTTTGGGACTGGAATGAAAACTGACGTTTTCCAGTCTTGTGGCCACTGCTGAGTTTTCCAAATTTGCTGGCACATTGAGTGCAGCACTTTCACAGCATCGTCTTTCAGGATTTTAAGTAGCTCAACTGGAATTTCATCACCTCCACTAGCTTTGTTCATAGTGATGCTTTGTAAGGCCCACTTGACTTCACATTCCAGGATGTCTGGCTCTAGGTCAGTGATCACACCATCGTGATTATCTGGGTCATGAAGATCTTTTTTGTACAGTGCTTCTGTGTAATCTTGCCACCTCTTCTTAATATCTTCTGCTTCTGTTAGGTCCATACCATTTCTGTCCTTTATCAAGCCCATCTTTGCATGAAATGTTCCCTTGGTATCTCCAATTTTCTTGAAGAGATCTCTAGTCTTTCCCATTCTGTTGTTTTCCTCTGTTTCTTTGCATTGATTGCTGAGGAAGGTTTTCTTATCTCTTCTTGCTATTCTTTGGAACTCTGCATTCAGATGCTTATATCTTTCCTTTTCTCCTTTGCTTTTCGCTTCTCTTCTTTTCACAGCTATTTGTAAGGTCTCCCCAGACAGCCATTTTGCTTTTTTGTATTTCTTTTCCATGGGGATGGTCTTGATCCATGTCTCCTATACAAGGTCATGAACCTCAGTCCATAGTTCATCAGGCATTCTATCAGATCTAGGCCCTTAAATCTATTTCTCACTTCCACTGAATAATCATAAGGGATTTGATTTAGGTCATACCTGAATGGTCTAGTGATTTTCCCTTCTTTCTTCAATTTAAGTCTGAATTTGGCAATAAGGAGTTCATGATCTGAGCCCAGTCAGCTCCTGGTCTTGTTTTTGTTGACTGTATAAAGCTTCTCCATCTTTGGCTGCAAAGAATATAATCAATCTGATTTCAGTGTTGACCATCTGGTGATGTCCATGTGTAGAGTCTTCTCTTGCATTGTACAATAATTATAATAATGTATTAGATATCTGGTAATATAAGCCAATAGATTTACCTGTAAAACAAAATTTCTTTGAAGTTTTATTTAAAATTTTTTATGTAGTTTCCATCCTAAGCCTCAATAGAGCTGTATTTTCTGTGGTTTAAGGTACATTTTCCAAAATCTTTCATTAAAGTAAACTCACTCTGAGAATGTTCCATGCATACCCTGCAGTGAAATAGTATCATAAGCCTTGTGAATTCTTAAATACTACCTATAGATGGCTAAAATGATTCATGCTGACAGGGTTCAACTCAACAGATTTAAAAAAAAAAAAAAAGAAAGGTGACTCCTGTGTCTTCATCTTTTTTTAGCTCCTAGCCCCTTCTTCCTATCCTTTTTCCACCTAATTTCTGACTCTTTTTCAAAAACAACAACAACAAAAAAGAGTTTTTCTTCACAAAATATTGGGGCTACCAGTGAAGATTTCAACAGAAACATGAAACCAAAATTGTGTACTGGGAGAGAGATCCAGTGGTGTCTCTGAATGTACATCTACCCACCAGATCCGTGTCCCTCTGTCCCAACTGTCTTCATTTCAAGTGTATGCTCAGTCACTTCAGACATGTCCAGTTCATTGTGACCCCCTGGACTGTAGCCCACGGGCTTCTCTGTCCATGGGATTCTCCAGGCAAGAATACTGGAGTGGGTTGCCATGCCCTCCTCCAGCAGATCCTCTTGACTCAGGAATCAAACCCAAGTCTCTTGTGTCTCCTGCAATGCAGGAGACTTGTGTTTCATCCCTGGGTTGGGAAGACCCCCCTGGAGAAGGGCATGGCTACCTACTCCAGTATACTAGCTGGAGAATCCCATGGACAGAGGAGCCTGGCAAACTACAGTCCACGGTGTCTCAAAGGGTTAGACACAACTGAATGACGAACAATTCATTTCAAGATGTTATCACAATAGGATGTATGATGGCCTCATAATATGTTGAAAAAGTCTCAACACTTACTCCTGGAAATCTGATCTTGGGTATGCCATATTACAACACTGATCTCTTAAATGTGGTTAATAACAGGTGAAATGCTGTGCATTATTCTATATTACACTGATTGCCTTTTGAAGTCATACCAGAAATACATGCCTAATGAAGAGAAATTAAGGGGAAAAAACCAGAGGGATCAAATGATAATAATACTATAAAAATCATATCATCTTTTTTCATATTACCTAGAGATAAATGACTGGAGAAGGTAATGGCACCCTACTCCAGTACTCTTGCCTGGAAAATCCCATGGACGGAGGAGCCAGGTAGGCTGCAGTCCATAGGGTCGCTAAGAGTTGGACACGACTGAGCGACTTCACTTTCACTTTTCACTTTCATGCATTGGAGAAGGAAATGGCAACCCACTCCAGTGTTCTTGCCTGGAGAATCCCAAGGTTGGGGGAGCCTGGTGGGCTGCCATCTATGGGGTCACACAGAATTGTACATGACTGAAGCAACTTAGTAGCAGCAGCAGCAGCAGTAGCAGAGATAAATGATGTAAAGCAACATCCTTCCAGGTAGATAATATCCTTTCCAGAAATTTTAAAGTTTTATTTATTTATTTATTTTTGCATTTTAAAAAATGTATTTATTTTAATTGGAGGTTAATTACTTTACAATATTGTATTGATTTTGCCATACATCAACATGAATCTGCCACGGGTTTTATTTGAGTCATATTATACTTTATACCCACTTGCTATGGACTGAATGTATCTCCCTCAAAATTCACCCATTGGAGCCTTGATTCTCCAATGTACCTGATTTGCAGACAGAACTTCAAAAGAGGTGACTAAGGTTAAATAAGAGTGGGGTCCTAATCCAATAGAATTGTCCTTAAGAGAAAAGGAAGAGACAAAAGGAACAAAAAAGCACAATGAAAAGGACATTTGAGTTCAGAACAAGAAAGCAACATCTGTAAGCCAGGAAGGTCCCATTGGAAACCAACGCTGCTGGCCTCTTGATCTTGGACTTCCAGCCTCCCGAACTACAAGGAAGTAAATTTCTGCTATTTAAGCCAACTAGTCTGTAACATTCTGTTGTAGCAACCTGAGCAAACTAATACATTCTTATGCAATGTTTTTTGGATCAATTTTTCTTATACAACAAATATATTTTCTTTTAATAAATATCCCTTTACCATTATTTAAACAGTATGAACCCCCATTAATTTCAAATGAGAAAGCTTGTGATATTCTAGGATTATAAGAAAGCTAAATTAAATACAAGATTAGATTTCATTTGCTTATTATAAATGGTTTTCAATTTTATCATCATTAAGTGTTCAATTCAGTCGCTTAGTTGTGTCCAGCTCTTTGCAACCCCATGGACTGCAGCACGCCAGGCCTTCCTGTTCATCACCAACTCCCAGAGTTTACTCAAACTTATGTCCATTGAGTCAGTGATGCCATCCAATCGTCTCACCCTCTGTTGTCCCCTTCTCCTCCAGCCTTCAATCTTTCCCAGCATCAAGGTCTTTTCAAATGAGTCAGTTCTTCACATCAGGTGGCCAGAGTATTGGTGTTTCAGCTTCAGCATCAGTCCTTCCAATGAATATCCAGGACTGATTTCCTATAGGATGGAATGGTTGGATCTCCTTGCTGTCCAAAGGACTCTCAAGAGTCTTCTCCAACACCACAGTTCAAAAGCATCAATTCTTTGGCCCTCAGCTTTCTTTATAATCCAACTCTCACATCCATATATGACTACTGGAAAAACCATAGCTTTGACTAGATGGACCCTTGTTGGCAAATTAATGTCAGCTTTTTAATAGGCTGTCTAGGTTGGTCATAACTTTTATTCCAAGGAGCAAACATCTTTTAATTTCATGGCTGCAGTCACCATCTGCAGTGATTTTGGAGCCCCAAAAAATAAAATCAGCCACTGTTTCCCCATCTATTTCCCATGAAGTGATGGGACCGGATGCCATGATCTTAGTTTTCTGAATGTTGTGTTTTACACCAACTTTTTCACTCTCCTCTTTTACTTTCATCAAGAGGCTCTTTAATTCTTCTTCACTTTCTGCCATAAGGGTGGTGTCATCTGCATATCTGAGGTTATTGATATTTCTTCTGGCAATCTTGATTCCAGCTTGTGCTTCATCCAGCCTGGCATTTCTCATGATGTACTGTGCATATAAGTTAAATAAGCAGGGTGACAATATACAGCCTTGATGTACTCATTTCCCAATTTGGAACCAGTCTGTTGTTCCATGTCCAGTTCTAACTGTTGCTTCTTGACCTGCATACAGATTTCTCAGGAGTTTTAGTTTCTAGTTAATACACTACACACACCTGTGTATACTCTATTACTTAATTAACCTGCTTTCTCACCATCTCTGCTTGGGTTATAACTATAATGAACACATCTGATCTTCCACATAGTTGTCTTACTCATAACTGTTCTTCATAACTCCTGAGCAGATATTTTGTCTGCTTTAGGGCCAAATCTGATATGTACTAGGGAAGATGATAATAGAACTTCTAGTGGAATTGGGTCTAGAAAGATAAACTTAACTCAATGTTGGTACTGCTCCCATGTGTAAGATTTTTCACTTGAGAACTTACTTATATCTATGGCTAGTTATTTTGGCCCAGAAAATAAAACTTGCTTTGAAATTTTCAATTTTCAAGGAAAATTTATCTTTAAGTGTCAATGTTAAGGAGTTCCCAATTATCCTACATACAAGCATGTAACAAATTCTTAGGAAGGAGCTGAGTTTCCAGCTGTTGTTACAGGATTATTTTACTGTAAGATCCTCTTTGGTCTCAGAACTACTGTCATCCAGGTTCATATTGCTAAAACATACATTGGCTGCTGGAAAAGACACAGAATAAAGTGGGTCATGATAACTTTACTGGCCTTTGAGTTGACAAGAGTCCTTGCTCAGTGACTTCTCCATATAGTCAGACAGAGGTCAAGTAAGGATGCATAGAGACTCCTTCATTATCTCACTTTTTATTCTAAGCATCACAATCTGCAACTTCCAAAATGAAAATTGTTCTTAGGAACTCTATTTGTGTTACTGGTATTCATAAACTAGAATGCAAAATCTTGTTTCATTATTATGCAAACAATCCCTTGAGTAAGTCTGCATGTTGCATACATTTTCTGTAAAAAAATTGAAGTCAACATGCATACATTGTTGTCTTTCTCACCCTCATATGCTTACACATGTATATACCAATATCATTATTATGTAGACACAAATTTTAAGGATCAAATTCACTTAGCATAGATCAATTTCCATAGGACTTTTGCAGTCTTTACATCAACTATACTCTGTGGAGATGATGCTAGTCTTATCAGTGCTGTGAATGACAAGTCTATGTTTCAAATGGCTGATCTTTCTTTTAAAAACGTGTTTGTTTATTTTATTTGACTGTACTGGGTCTTAGTTGCAGCATGCATGTTCTAGTTCCCTGACCAGGGATCAAACCCAGGCCCCCTGCATTGTGATCATGGAGTCTTAGCCACCAGACCACCAGGGAAGTCAGTATATGGCTTATCTTGATGTTTAAAATAACTTGGATGGTATGGGGAGGGAGGAGGGAGGAGGGTTCGGGATGGGGAACACATGTATACCTGTGGCGGATTCATTTTGATATTTGGCAAAACTAATACAAATATGTAAAGTTTAAAAATAAAATAAAATTAGAAAAAAAATAACTTGGAATGAAGTAGAATCCAATTTTTAATAGCACCTTCTTCTCAAGGCCTATTGTCTATAAAAATTTTCACAAAGATTCACTATTTGAAATTGTTGACCCTTACTCATTTCAAAGATGACAGGCACTCTCTCTCCAAAACTATCTAAAATTTTTGTTCTGTCCATTACTTTCATAAGATTGTCAAAGACATGAATTACTTCACAATATGTTAAGGACCATGAACTCATATCCTGGTGGGTAGACTAAAACAGCACTGTGGGGATGGTGAAAAATTCCACTCCTCAGATCTTTTCATCCTTAGTTTTTCTCTTAATACATCTTAATTCGCTACACCCCTGGTCATAATAACCTTCCATTTGTGCACCTCAGCCAAATTTGCACGATTCTTCTCATGTTTTGACAATAACACACACTCACACACTCATACATTAAATTTTGGAGGGATTGTTGATTCTCCAAATAGTTACCAGTGACCTAGGGAGGGCATGAAACAGAGACAGTAAAGTAAAATGGCTGGGGTATATGTAAGAATTTGGGCAAATATTCATGTGCAGTGGTTTTCTTTCCTCTCATGTTGTTTGGTTTTTAGCACTTTCATCACGATGTGTGTATGTGTAATTTTCTTATAAATTATCCAACTTGTAGTTTGATAAATGTAAATTGATGTTTTTTCCTAAATTCAGGAAATTTTCAGTTGCATCCAGATATTTGCCCCTAAGAAAATAAAAGGCAGGGGCCTAGGGGTTGCAGCTGATCAGTCTCAGTTCATCATTCCCTTTAAGAATTTTCAGTTCTTGCCTTTCGTTTTCTTGGGATCCCTGCTTCTGGAAGGTTTTGCTTGTTAAGCCCCTTGAGACTGCAGGAACTTCCCCTCTCTTCTTAAAGGATTATCACTCCCACCAGACACACTTGGGAACGCTGTTAAAGTATCCATAGTATCCATAAGGGGAAACGAGCTTAAGTGTTGAGGCTCCTTGAATTTCAGGTTTCCTTTTTTTTCACTTCAGCCTGATGTGACCGCCACTGGGCTGTTTTCTTTGTCCCGCAGCAACCATCCTTTGCTCTAACAACCCCAGATTCTCAGTCTTTTTAGCCCATGACCAACACTGGCAAATGCCTTCAAAGAAAAAGCAGCTGCAGATTCTGAGTTGAATTAAGAATGACCTTCCTCTCTTTTGATAACTCAATACTTTTAGTCCTTGCTTTTGCAACACCTGATGATGTTTGTATTTGATTTCATATGCATATTATTATGAAAATAAGAAATCCCATCAAGCAAAAGCAAAAAGTGAAAGAAAACTGACCATCAGGTGTGTAAGTAATTATGTTTGTAAACTGTATCATTTCTCATGTTAGTTTCTCATCCACCCATTTACATTAACATGAATTTCGGAACATGTTTTTGAGCACCTGCTCTCTCCACAACTCTGCTTTTTTCCATAGGCTATGGAGAATTTTAATATTCACTCTGTGAAAGAGAGTTCACTGCCTGTGTGTGTTTGCTAAATGGACACACACACAAATTAAACGATCTTAACTACTGCTGAAATTCCTGAAATGAAGACATAAAAAGCCAGAGGAATAATAGACAGCCACTTGATCTATTCTACAACATGGAGAGGAAGTCCATTTCTTTTAATTTTCCCCTCTGACCCTAAATTTTCTCCTCTGTTAGTTTGTTATAATAATATCACAGGAAGGTTACATACAGAATGAAAAACCTCTTCAGGAACAAGAATTATTTTACTTAAGCTGCTAAAAGCCTTTCAAGAAGGGAGGACAGTTGCATAACCAATTGTCTTAATAATCCTTAAGTGAGGTTAAGAGACAGAAGGAGGATCAAGGTGAGGTCTAGATAGTGGAATAGAGCACTCAGATGAGACATAGTTTTTATTTTTTTTAATTAT
This sequence comes from Bos taurus, assembly GCF_002263795.3. Lineage (NCBI taxonomy): Eukaryota > Metazoa > Chordata > Mammalia > Artiodactyla > Bovidae > Bos > Bos taurus. The sequence goes on along the minus strand of NC_037350.1, from coordinate 21,186,921 downwards.
CTTAATTTCCTTGGCTGAAAGCCTTATGATGTAAGTTTGTATCAACGATATGCCCTTGAATTACACAGTATCTTTGCTACAACTCCATTGAGCACCATTTTAGAAAAATAAACACCACATTGTAGTGTTTTATTTAAGGATGATAGGAGAGAAAAATTTAAATAATCATGCCTAGTATTCTGTACAGGAGATTTTCCACCAGAGAAAATCCATCTTTTAATTTTTCACTGAAATTTTCTTTTTTTTAAATATAAATTTATTTATTTTAATTGGAGGATAATTACTTTGCAATATTGTAGTGGTTTTGCCATACATTGACATGAATCTGCCATGGGTATACATGTGTTCCCCATCTTGAATCCCCCTCCCACCTCCATACCATTCCATCCTTCTGGGTCATCCCAGTGCACCAGCCCCAAGCACCCTGTCTCATGCATCAGACCTGGACTGGTGATCTGTTTCACCTATGATAATATACATGTTTCAATGCCATCCTCCCAAATCATCCCACCCTCACCCTCTCCCACAGAGTCCAAATTTTCTTAAGAATAATAGTAGGCTAAGTGGCAGCTTATAAAAATTATTGATTCTAAGATTTGTCTACCTCTCAAAAAGATAACCACAAAGCCCAGTTCACACTAGAGCCTCTAATCTTTGAATTTAAAAGAAAAGTTATCTATTAAACTGCAAACAGAGAGAAATTAACAAAGAAAATTGATTAATAAATATGTGTATTTCATACTGAATTTGATGTTTAATCTTTTCTCCTTAATAATGAAATTAGAGGAGAAATAATTATCAATTATAATGCATTCCCATGAAATGATCTTATAGATTCATTCCAATTAAGAGATCACTAAATGGTTGTTGACTAAAAACTTACAACCCTGATGAGTTTTTCATGTTAATAGAGGATGATAAAGTCTTCAGCCAAAAAAGAAACCAGTGATTAAATATTTCATTCACCACTAAACTTCAGAGTGGAAATATTGCTGCAATCCCTGAAATAATATAGGTGACCATCTAACCACCTTACTATGCAGAAAGCACGAAAGAATTGGACTTCTGAAGGACAGAAGGAAGCTGGAACTATCAAGAGAAGAGAATTTGGCTGTCATTGATTCAGCCAACAAAAACAACAAAAAAAGGAAAAACAGAGAACAAATTCTCAAGACTAAAAAGCATAAGATTCAGTTCAGTGTCCCTCAGTTCTTTTTCACGTGTGTTGTACACCTAGATATCTGAAGGCCTTTTCCCAAACCCCATATTCTTTAACTAAGTGCTCTTTCCATTAATTTCTCACCCAAAGATCCTTGGATGATCTTGACTCCCAAATCTTTATTGTCAGTCAGGACTTATCATCTGAGTGCAGATCATCTATCCAGTCACCTGCCCGCCACAGGTAGATGAGATGCCCTAAAGGAAAATTCAGACGGAACAAGTCCAAAGGTAAATTCATCATAGTTTCTCCAAAACTGCTTCTTATCTGGTGTTGCCTTCTCCTAGCAAATGAGAGAACTATACATTTAGTTTAGAAGGTGGAACTATAGGCGTCAACCTTGAAATGGATTGTTTCACTCCCATGAAATATCTGTCTTTAATTACTTTTGATTTTCTATCTTAAATATGTCTATGCTGTCTTCATCTTTCCATCTCCAAAGCTTCCACTATTCTGGTCCAAATTCATATCATCTCCTGCTAGCCTGCTAACCATTCTCTCCTCTCTCACTTATGCTTTCTCCACAATCCATTCATTCTCCTAGAAAGTATAGGGATCACTATAGTGCCATGATTTTTCACATATCAAGACTTTTAGACATGGCCTGTCATCTGTTAGCCCTCAATGCTTTCCTTACAAGCAATTTGCTCAGACATTTCCAGTTTATCTTCAGATACAAATTAAATCATTTTTCTTCAGGGAAGTCTATTCCAACTCCTCAGATTAGATAAACTCCCTGATCCATTACCTTGGCATTATTTTTTTCAATCACAGTGCTTATTATACTCCTCATTTATATATTTGTGAGATTATTTGCTTCATATCTTTTTTCCTATGCACTTTCCATGCTACTAATCCATGAGGGCAGAGATCATATGTGCTTTGGTAACCTCATTCCTGGTAGTTGGTTAAAATGAATTAGGCTAAAAAATTGCAAATGACTCAAAAAAAGTGGCAGCCTAGAGAGAAATCAAATATTTTGTACTTCACAACATGAAGACATAATTCTACTAGTAGTCATTTAATTTTCCTGAGTTGTGATGCAGGTAAAGGCTAAAGGTCGCAGAATCGGACATGACTAAACAACTGAACAACAAAAGGCAACAGTAGTTGGGGAAAATATTAATGTAAACTCAAGGGGAAGGAATTAAAAGGAAGGGAATGTAAGCAAGATTGTTTTGAACATTCTTCAGAATTTCATCAGTTTCCCAACAACTTGAAGTGATTGGTTTTTTTTAGTATAAATTTATTTATTTTAATTGGAGGCTAATTACTTTACAATATTGTATTGGTTTTGCCATACATCAACATGAATCTGACACGAGTGTACACCTGTTCCCCATCCTGAACTCCCCCTCCCACCTCCCTCCCCGTACCATCCCTCTGGGTCATCCCAGTGCACCAGCCCCAAGCATCCTGTATCATGCATTGAACCTGGACTGGCAATTCATTTCATATATGATATTATACATATTTCAATGCCATTCTCCCAAATCATCCAACCCTTTCCCTCTCCCACAGAGTCCAAAAGACTGTTTTATACATCTGTGTCTCTTTTGCTGTCTCACATACAGAGTTATCGTTACCATCTTTCTAAATTCCATATATATGCGTTAGTATACTGTATTGGTGTTTTTCTTTCTGGCTTACTTCACTCTGTATAATAGGTTCCAGTTTCATCCACCTCATTAGAACTGATTCAAATGTATTCTTGTTAATGGCTGAGTAATACTCCATTGTGTATATGTACCACAGCTTTCTTATCCATTCATCTGCTGATGGACATCTAGGTTGCTTCCATGTCCTGGCTATTATACACAGTGCTGTGATGAACATTGGGGTACACATGTCTCTTTCAATTCTTGTTTCCTTTGCGTGTATCCCCAGCAGTGGGATTGCTGGGTCATAAAGCAGTTCTATTTCCAGTTTTTTAAGGAATCTCCACACTGTTCTCCATAGTAGCTGTACTAGTTTGCATTCCCACCAACAGTGTAAGAGGGTTCCCTTTTCTCCACACCCTCTCCAGCATTTATTGCTTGTAGACTTTTGGATAGCAGCCATTCTGACTGGTGTGAAATGATAGCTCATTGTGGTTTTGATTTGTATTTCTCTGATAATGAGTGACATTGAGCATCTTTTCATGTGTTTGTTAGCTATCTGTATGTCTTCTTTGGAGAAATGTCTGTTTAGTTCTTTGGCCCATTTTTTGATTGGGTCTTTTATTTTTCTGGAGTTGAGCTGTAGGAGTTGCTTATATATTTTTGAGATTAGTTCTTTGTCAGTTGCTTCATTTGCTATTATTTTCTCCCATTCTGAAGGCTGTCTTTTCACCTGCTTAGAGTTTCCTTTGTTGTGCAGAAGCTTTTAATTTTAATTCGGTCCCATTTGTTTATTTTTGCTTTTATTTCCAATATTCTGGGAGGGGGGTCATAGAGGATCCGGCTATGACTTATGTCGGAGAGTGTTTTGCCTATGTTCTCCTCTAGGAGTTTTATAGTTTCTGGTCTTACGTTTAGATCTTTAATCCATTTTGAGTTTATTTTTGTGTATGGTGTTAGAAAGTGTTCTAGTTTCATTCTTTTACAAGTGGTTGACCAGTTTTCCCAGCACCACTTGTTAAAGAGATTGGCTTTTCTTCATTGTATAGTCTTGCCTCCTTTGTCAAAGATAAGGTGTCCATAGGTGTGTGGGTTTATCTCTGGGCTTTCTATTTTTCTCCGTTGATCTATATTTCTGTCTTTGTGCCAGTACCATACTGTCTTGATGACTGTGGCTTTGTAGTAGAGCTTGAAGTCAGGCAGGTTGATTCCTCCAGTTCCATTCTTCTTTCTCAAGATTGCTTTGGCTATTCAAGTTTTTTTGTATTTCCATACAAATTGTGAAATTATTTGTTCTAGCTCTGTGAAAAATACCATTGGTAGCTTGACAGCAATTGCACTGAATCTATAGATTGCTTTGGGTAGTATACTCATTTTCACTATATTGATTCTTCCAATCCATGAACATAGTATATTTCTCCATCTATTAGTGTCCTCTTTGATTTCCTTCACCAGTGTTTTATAGTTTTCTAGAACTCCAGGAGTTGGTGATGGACAGGGAGGCCTGGCATGCTGCGATTCATGGGGTCGCAAAGAGTCAAACACGACTGAGCGACTGATCTGATCTGATATATAGGTCTTTAGTTTCTTTAGGTAGATACATTCCTACGTATTTTATTCTTTTTGTTGAAATGGTGAATGGAATTGTTTCCTAATTTCTCTTTCTATTTTCTCATTATTAGTGTATAGGAATGCAAGGGATTTCTGGGTGTTGATTTTATATCCTGCAACTTTACTATATTCATTGATTAGCTCTAGTAATTTTCTGGTGGAGTCTTTAGGGTTTTCTATATAGAGGATCATGTCATCTGCAGTGAGAGTTTTACTTCTTCTTTTCCAACCTGGATTCCTTTTATTTCTTTTTCTGCTCTGATTGCTGTGGCCAAAACTTCCAAAACTATGTTGAATAGTAGCGATGAATGTGGGCACCCTTGCCTTGTTCCTGACTTTAGGGGAAATGCTTTCAATTTTTCACCATTGAGGATAATGTTTACTGTGGGTTTGTCATATATAGCTTTTATTATGTTGAGGTATGTTCCTTCTATTCCTGCTTTCTGGAGAGTTTTTATCATAAATGGATGTTGAATTTTGTCAAAGGCTTTCTCTGCATCTATTGAGATGATCATATGACTTTTATTTTTCAATTTGTTAATATGGTGTGTTACATTGATTGACTTGTGGATACTGAAGAATCCTTGCATCCTTGGGATAAAGCCCACTTGGTCATGGTGTATGATCTTTTTAATGTGTTGTTGGATTCTGATTGCTAGAATTTTGTTAAGGATTTTTGCATCTATGTTCATCAGTGATATTGGCTTGTAGTTACAGGAGAAAAACTATTAAAAATTCCAACATATGGAGGCTGAAAAACACGCTGCTGAATAACCAACAAATCACAGAAGAAATAAAAAAATAAATCAAAATATGCATATAAATGAATGAAAATGAAAACACAACAACCCCAAACCTGTGGAACACTGTAAAAGCAATGCTAAGGGAAAGATTCATAGCAATACAGGCATACCTCAAGAAACAAGAAAAAAGTCAAATAAATAACCTAACTACACCTAAAGCAACTAGAAAAGGAAGAAATGAAGAACCCTAGGGTTAGTAGAAGGAAAGAAATCTTTAAAATTAGGGCAGATATAAATGCAAAAGAAACAAAAGAGACCATAGCAAAAATCAACAAAGCCAAAAGCTGGTTCTTTGAAAGGATAAATAAAATTGACAAACCATTAGCCAGACTCATCAAGAAACAAAGGGAGAAAAATCAAATCAATACAATTAGAAATGAAAATGGAGAGATCACAACAGACAACACAGAAATACAAAGGATCATAAGAGTCTACTATCAGCAATTATATGCCAATAAAATGGACAACTTGGGAGAAATGAACAAATTCTTAGAAAAATACAACTTTCCAAAACTGAACCAGGAAGAAATAGAAAATCTTAACAGACCCATCACAAGCACAGAAATTGAAACTGTAATCAGAAATATTCCAGGAAACAAAAGCCCAGGTCAAGATGGCTTCACAGCTGAATTCTATCAAAAATTTAGAGAAGAGCTAACACCTATTCTATTCAAACTCTTCCAGAAAATTGCAGAGGAAGGTAAATTTCCAAACTCATTCTATGAGGCCACCATCACCCTAATACCAAAACCTGACAAAGATGCCACAAAAAAAAGAAAACTGATTGTTATTGTTGCTAAATCATGTGTCTTTGCCACCCCATGGACTGCAGCATGAGACTTCCCAGTCCTTCACCATCTCCTGGAGTTTGTTCAAACTCATGTCCATTGAATCAGTGATGCCATGTGACCATCTCATCCTCTGTTACCCCCTCTCCTCCTGACCTCAATCTTTTCCAGCATCAGAGTTTTTCCAATGAGTCAGCTCTTCATATCAGGTGGCTAAAGTGTTGGAGCTTCAGCTTCAGCATCAGTCCTTCCAATATTAATGATTGATTTCCTTTAGGATTGACTGGTTTAATCTACTTGCCTTCCAAGGGACTCTCAAGAGTCTTCTCTAGCACCACAGTTTGACAGCATCAATTCTTTGGTGCTCAGCCTTCTTTATGGTCCAACACTCACATCTGTACATGACTACTGGGTGAACCACAACTTTGACTTTATGGACCTTTGTCAGCAAAATGATGTCTCTGCTTTTTAACACACTGTCTAAGTTTGTCATAGCTTTTCTTCCAAGGAGCAAGCGTTTTTAATTTCTAGATTCAATTTTGAAAATTGAGTATTATTAACTACATAGTTCATCCTGAATTTAAGGGCAATTTTGTTACTTTGAATTGGACATCCTGAATATCCACCTATGTAGAGATATATACATACACATAAAAATTTCTGCTTTCATTACTCTGTTTGATCATTTTTAATTCAGGAAAGACATTTGTTTTCTCTTCTTCATTCTTTCATTCATTCATTTCCTTTCTCTTTCTTCATTTAAAATTTACTACCATGCACATAATGTAATTTTGTTATTTTGTAATGTAATTTTGTAATTTTCCTTTCATTTAGAACTTCATTGCAACAAACACAAGTATAGCATTAATTCACATTGTGACTCATTGCCACTTTAAGACCTGATCTAACCCTTAATGTTTTCAGTGAATTTTAAGTAGCATTTTTATTATTTTTGCTATTTTTTTAAAGAGTATAAATAAGATAACTGAATTTGACACCAGAAATACAGGCAACAAAAGCAATGGCACCCCACTCCAGTACTCTTGCCTGGAAAATCCCATGGATGGGGGAGCCTGGTGGGCTGCAGTCCATGGGGTCGCTGAGAGTCAGACACGACTGGGCGACTTCACTTTTACTTTTCACTTTCATGAATTGGAGAAGGCAATGGCAACCCACTCCGGTGTTTTGCCTGGAGAATCCCAGGGGCGGGGGAGCCTGCTGGGCTGCCATCTATGGAGTTGCACAGAGTCGGACACGACTGAAGCGACTTAGCAGCAGTAGCAAGTATATTTATATATACCATATATATAAGGTATATATTTGACAAGAAGTTAATATCCAGAATATATAAAGAACTCCTAAAACTCAATGACAACAACAACAAAAAGAAAGTTATCCAATTAAAAATTGAACAAAGGAGCTGAAAAATAAATTATCCAAAGAAGTTATGCAAATGACCAACAAGCATGAAAAAATGCTCAACATCACTAATTGTAAAAAAAAAAATGCCAATCGAAGCCACAATGAGCTATCACTTCACACTTATTAGGATGTTCACCATCAAAAACTAGAAAATAGCAAGTGTTGGCCATGATGTGGAAAAATCAAATCCCTTGTGCACCGCTGGAGGGAATGGGAGATGATGTAGCTACAGTGGAAAACAGAATGCAGGTTTCTCAAAAACCTTTAAGATATAATTGTCATATGATCCAGCAATCCCACTAATTTATATATATTCAAAAGAATTGAAAACAGAATTATAAAGGGATTTTTGTACACCCATGTTCATAGTTGGACTATTTAAAATAGCCAAGAGGTAGAAGCAACTTAAATGTTCAAAAGTGTCAAGTGAAATAAGTCAGGCACAAAAAGATTACTACTCCATGACTCTACTTATATGAGGCATCTGAAATAATCATCCCTTAGAAACACAAAGTAGAATATTGGTTTCCGGGTGCTGGGGGAGGGTGGAAAAGACACTTTCTTGTTCCATAGATACAATTTTGCAAGAGGAAAAGTTAACAGAGATCTGGTAAACATAAAATGCTTATAGCTACTACTGTGCTGTACACTGTGTGAGGAGTTCAGTTCGGTGCTCTGTGATGGCATAGGCAGATGAGAGGGAGATTTAAGAGGGAGAGGATATATGTATACAGATAGCTGATTCACTACATTGTACAGCAGAAACTAACACATTACAAAACAACTGGATTCCAATCCAAATGGCTATAACAGTAAATTTTTTGTTATATATTTTAACTCAGGTTAAAAAAATAAGCAAAATCAAAAGCATGGGAGCACAATGACATATGTACTATTTACTTATTTAGAAGTGAGTTTATATGATTCAGCTTAAAATTTGCATGTGAACAGAACTGGCTTCCTCCAAAGGAGTCAGCAAAACAAGAATAGTGGTTGTTTTGAATAGGCATCAGAGATTCATCTCATTCTTTATCAATGAATGCAATCATAAAAAATAAAAAAACCAAGCCTCAAGCTTAGGGCTTTTTAGTTCAAGGTGTTGGAGAAGACTCTTGAGAGTCCCTTGGACTATAAGGAGATTCAACCAGTCCATCCTAAAGGAGATCAGTCCTGGGTGTTCATTGGAGGGACTGATGTTCAAGCTGAAACTCCAATACTTTGGCCACCTGATGCAGAGAGCTGACTCATTTGAAAAGACCCAGAGGCTGGGAAAGATTGAGAGCAGGAGGAGAAGGGGACGGCAGAGGATGAGATGGTTGGATGGCATCACTGACACAATGGACATGGGTTTGGGTAGACTCCAGGAGTTGGTGATGGACAGGGAGGCCTGGTGTAGTGCGGTTCATGGGTCGCAAAGAGTTGGACACGACTGAGCGACTGAACTGAACTGAACTGAACTGTCCAATAAAAATATATCCTAGCAACTTGTAGACATGTAAAGCTAGAATTTAGGTCAGGGTTAGAGATCACCCATATATAGAGTGGGAAGAAAGCTATAAGAGTGAAAACATAAACAGAGAAGGTCTGAGGGCTAAGGAATCAGACGGGAGACACTCAAAATTTGTGGCTCTAATAAAACAAAAGGTAGAGCAAGAGAAGGAAAGTTTAAAAGTTCGTAGAGGATACTCAATCGGTTAGCATTAGCTAAATGATCTTGAGTATATCCAAATAGCTCCAAAGAAGAAATATTTTTTCCACTAAAAGAGTGGTTTTGGTCTCTTGACACTATCTTTTTAAAATCTAAAATAGTAGTCAATTCTCTTAGGACACATTTCTTCTGTATTTTATACAGCATCATTGATGTTCCACAAACACCTTAGGAAAAAAAACCTAAATCCAATTCCAAAGCACAGCTTGATGCAAGTGTGGGAGAAAGAAAAAAAAAAGCAATTAGAAAAAAAATGATTACAAAAATCTCACAAGATCTGAGACACAGAAAAAGGGGGAATGTATTTGGAAAGTTGAAGAGACATTCACGCTTTTGAAAAATTGAATAAAAGAGATGATTTCCATCTAATTGCTGTATAGTCAGTTTGCCAATGATGACAATTTGCATGTTTAACTGAAAAGAAAATAGTAAGCAACATCTGAATGCAAATGAACATTTTTGATTTTTTCTTTTAATGGGCAGGTAAAACAGTTACAGAAAACCAAACATTAAACACAGAGAGACAAGAACAGCATTTAACTTAATGTTTAGCCAGTAATTTTGATAGTTGCTACAAGTATGTATATACATACAAATACTTTGTAAAAAAATAATAAAAAATGTCACATGTGTGGAAGAGAATGAAAACATGTAGTTTTCACTGTAGTTACAAACTATCTGACCATTTTGATTCAAGTGTAAATTTTAGCCAAAAATGTCTTAATCTCAACTGCTTCAGTTCAGTTAAGTTCAGTCACTCAGTCGCGTCCGACTCTTTGCGACCCCATGAACTGCAGCACTCCAGGCCTCCCTGTCCATCACCAACTCCCAGAGTTCACTCAAACTCATGTCCATCGAGTCGGTGATGCCATCCAGCCATCTCATCCTCTGTCATCCCCTTCTCCTCCTGCCCCCAATCCCTCCCAGTATCAGAGTCTTTTCCAATGAGTCAACTCTTCTCATGAGGTGGCCAAAGTACTGGAGTTTCAGCTTTAGCATCATTCCTTCCAAAGAACACCCAGGACTGATCTCCTTTAGAATGGACTGGTGGATCTCCTTGCAGTCCAAGAGACTCTCAAGAGTCTTCTCCAATACTACAGTTCAAAAGCATCAATTCTTCAGTGCTCAGTCTTCTTCACAGTCCAACTCTCACATCCATACATGACCACTGGAAAAACCATAGCCTTGACTAGACGAACCTTTGTTGGCAAAGTAATGTCTCTGCTTTTGCATATGCTATCTAGGTTGGTCATAACTTTCATTCCAAGGAGTGAGTGTCTTTTAATTTCATGGCTGCAATCACCATCTGCAGTGATTTTGGAGCCCCCAAAAATAAAGTCTGACACTGTTTCCACTGTTTCCCCATCTATTTCCCATGAAGTGGTGGGACCGGATGCCATGATCTTCGTTTTCTGAAGCTTTAAGCCAACTTTTTCACTCTCCTCTTTCACTTTCATCAAGAGGCTTTTTAGATCCTCTTCACTTTCTGCAATAAGGGTGGTGTCATCTGCATATCTGAGGTTATTGATATTTCTCCCGGCAATCTTGATTCCAACTTGTATTCTTCCAGCCCAGGGTTTCTCATGATGTATTCTGCATATTAAGTTAAATTAGCAGGGTGAAGTGAAGATAATAACCAATATGATAAGCCCATTGTTAAAGCAGTAGTGTTGTTATAATGCCAAGAAGCCAAAACAAAATGGAACCAAAGTAAGGATAAGAAACATAACGCAAAAAATTTGAGACTGGCTTTGGAGTGAATAATCACTAAAAAATAATCTAGTTTAGAGCCCTTTCCAGAGAGAACACTAGAAAATGACACTGACTCCCAGGCTGCTACCCATCTCTCCCTGACAATAGTAAATGCAGAAGCCTTTAAAGATCTGGTTTGAACCACTTTCTCTACATCACTTCAGCTGCTTGACTTTGGACAAGTTGTTTAAAGTCCCTGTGCCTCAGTTTCTTCATTTATAATATGGTAGTGGTAGCAATGTATACATACAGTAAAGAATTGGTGCCATAATTAGAAATACTGTCAGTAAAGTGGAACAATATACAAGGATTCTAATAAATAGTTGTTATTGTTATACTGAAAGAGAAGCTGAGGTTTAGTTCTGGTTCTGTTATGAAATAGGTACATGATCTGGGGAGAGGCACATCACCTCTCTAGGAATCAGTTTATTTATACAACAGATGACGACTATGATCCGCCACACAGTCTTCCTACTTATAAAGACTCAAGGAATGAAGGAACAACTGTGGTGAGACAGCCTCTATGTCACTCAAAATTTAAGAGGCACTTCTATATTCTTCAAGAACTCAGAGATATACATCCTAGTCCCGAAATATCTGTTCCCAATTTTATCCCATAATATGATAATATGTGTCCATTAATATATTATTCTCACAAGCTGGTGTACACTTGTCAATATATTGTAATTATTGGATAGATCAATAAGAAAGAATAACTGGGACATTGAATACTTGAGAGTTTCATGAAAATTTTACTCTGAATGACAGTAACTTGTTGTTCCTGTTCAGTCACTAAGTCATGTCTGACTCTTTGTGACCCCATGAACTGCAGCACACCAGGCTCCTCTGTCCTCCACTATCTCCCAGAGTTTGCACAAATTCATGTCCATTGAGTTGGTGATGCTATCAAACCATCTCTTCCTCTGCCACCTCTTTCTCCTTTTGCCTTCAATCTCATGTCATTTTTGATTGTTGATATATGAAACTTTGAGTAAATCTCAATCTGTACTCAGGAAAGGAAGACATGAAATTGATGCACACATATGAAGGTCAAATGTGTTAGTGGATCTTCTATTTGCAATTTAATAAGAGGAGATAAATAAAAGAATAATTAGATTTGTGAATGACAAACAGGACCCAAATTTAGTTCACTTTTTTGCTTCAAACACCAGCTCAAGTTTGCTGTTTAGTATTTCTTTGCACATGGGTGAAAGTTTAGACAATGTGTGGTGTTCTAACATACTTCTGTGAAAACCAGTCTCTTCTTTGGGAAATTTTATATTCAATAGTTGACAGAAAGTTTAATAATGAAGTTTGCATTTTAATGGTTAATTCAGAAATCATTTCAAAATTGGGCTGCTGATAATTAGCCAACCCAAATAAGTGCCATGATTCAGTCAGCAATAATGTCAAAAACAACTACCTTTTGAAATGCTGGTTTCTAGTTTGTACATAGATTTGTCATTATATGCAATTGAACATTTAGTTTGTATTCATTTTATAGTCCTATTATTTACATGTGTAACTCTGTCTAGTATCACAAGGTGACTATGCATCTCCTCCAACTGAGGATGGGTTCTTGTTTTATTATTTTTTGTTATTCCCACAGAGTCCATTGCTCACTTAAGTAATTAGCCTATCACTACATTTGAAGTAGCTTACACAGTTCCTAGCAACAGTGTTAAGTGTTTTGGGGGAAAGTACCCAAATTTACCAGACAAATCCAATACAATGGTATGGATTTGTCTTCTAAATCATAAATTCTTGAAAGAATTGTTAAGCTATTCCATCTGTCAGTGAGAAACACAGCAAAATCATCTCCCAAAGATTGCCGGGAGAATTATCAATAATCAGATACACAGATGACACCACCCTTACGGCAGAAAGGGAAGAGGAACTAAAAAGCCTCTTGATGAAAGTGAAAGTGGAGAGTGAAAAAGTTGGCTTCAACTCCACATTCAGAAAATGAAGATCATGGCATCTGGTCCCATCACTTCATGGGGAAAAGATGAGGAAACAGTGGAAACAGTGTCAGACTTTATTTTTGGGGGCTCCAAAATCACTGCAGATGGTGACTGCAGCCATGAAATTAAAAGACGCTTACTCCTTGGAAGGAAAGTTATGACCAACCTAGATAGCATATTCAAAAGCAGAGACATTACTTTGCCAACAAAGGTTTGTCTAGTCAAGGCTATGGTTTTTCCTGTGGTCATGTATAGATGTGAGAGTTGGACTGTGAAGAAGGCTGAGCACCGAAGAATTGATGCTTTTGAACTGTGGTGTTGGAGAAGACTCTTGAGAGTTCCTTGGACTGCAAGGAGATCCAACCAGTCCATTCTGAAGGAGATCAGCCCTGGGATTTTTTTGGAAGGAATGATGCTGAAGCTGAAACTCCAGTACTTTGGCCACCTCATGCGAAGAGTTGACTCATTGAAAGAGACTCTGATGCTGGGAGGAATTGGGGGCAGGAAGAGAAGGGGACGACAGAGAATGAGATGGCTGGATGGCATCACTGACTCCATGGACGTGAGTCTGCATGAACTCCAGGAGTTGGTGATGGACAGGGAGGCCTGGCTTGCTGTGATTCATGGGGTCACAAAGAATCGGACACGACTGAGCAACTGAACTGAACTGAACTGAAAGATGAAAAGTCACCGCACTTTTTAAAACCTTTAAGAATTTTTACATCCCACCGAAGAAAACATTCAGTGATATCTGCCATGGTTAACTATTCTTTAATTCAACTTTAAAAAGCAATTATGTTTAGGGAAACAGATCTTGACATAAAACTGAGAGAGTCAATTCCTAGGCAGGTTGATAAGAAGTCTGGGGTCCCTGAGGAGGAGAAAGGGATCTGGGGCTCTCAAGGAGGAGATACAGGTCTGGAATTCTCAAGGAGAAGGAAAGAACCAAAGTTTTTTTCTACATTCCTTAGTAAGGATTATAATAACAAAAATGTATCCTGCTTGAGGACATGTTTCTCCCTCCTAAAAATCTTCTAACTAATCCTGGTATCTTAAAATGTATATTGTGGGAGTGGATCTAGTAAGATCTCTACAACCTTGAGACATTCTTTTGATTTATTGTAATAACCAATTTAAAAACTATATAATTCCCTTGCTAACACTAGCAAGGGGGGCAGTGTCTGTCCCCCTTCTGATGTCTATGTCAGAAGTTTTATCTGTCCCTTTTTCACTTTAATAAAACTCTGCTTCACAAAAGCTCTTGAGTGATCATGCCTGGTATCTGGTCCTGGAGCTAAATCTTTGGAGACCAAGAATAGGACATCGTTGACTGTAAGCGATCATCTTGGGGGCTCATTCAGAATCTTCAGGACAAGGTAAGAACACTCAGAGCTCTAGACTCTACACTTTCTCTGTATGAACGTTTTCTGCTTTACTTTACTAACTCTCCGATGTGCTTGTGTGAATGAATGACATGCCATGAGCAAAGCAAGTGATGAGCCCTGCTCTGCAGTTTTTGCGGTGCCTGGTTATAACTGAAGGCAGCCCCAGAAAGGGGAGCCTTGTTGGAGGTTTATACCGACCTGCCAATGCCAAGAGACACCCAAGGTCCCTGCTAGGGGAGTAAGCAGAGATGGGCAAAGCATGTGAACTGAACTTTCCTTTCTCAGTCACCTTTTCCTGGACACTTTGACCATTTCGTAATTGTATGGGGAATTAGAACTACTAACCTAATCTATCGGATCATAGGCCTTCAAGGGAATTGTGATCCATGCTGTTACAATGCACTTTTACTTAGGCCCCAAGTATGGAAGCATTTAGCCTTGCTAGACTAGGCAAGCCTTGCTAGAAAGTTACTAGGAGCATATATGGAGCAAGGTGGAACTCTAGCCCCTGGAGCAAGTTCGGGAACCAGGCAGAACTCTAGCTACAGGAACATCTCTCAGGCTAGAGGTTACTCTCTGGGCTGCCTATCTCGGGGGCCAGGAATCTGAAAGTGAGTCTTTGTCATGGCTGTGCATCTGATCTGTGTGGATAGAAGCACTTCTGGTGACCATAAGGTTTTTTAGGACACAGATTCGGAACTGCAGGATATGGTCAGATTGGAAGTGCAATGGGCTTCTTCCTTTGGTAGCACTAGCTCTTAGTGGACCAGAGAAAGCTCTCCAGTGGCTTCTGTTTCAACTCCTTAGATACCCCTCCTATGGAATCTGTGGGAATGAACTGGAAGGATTGGCCCTAGTAGCCTGAGGACAAAAACCACCTTTTCCTTGTTGGCCAACCCTCCACCACCTCTTTTGCTATACTGGCATGGTGTCACTCAGAAGGGACATCTTGGTTGTTGTTTATCCCTTTATGACTCACCATTTCCACTGCAGTCAGGACTGCACTCAGGAATGTGCATGGGCACATGAAAGACAGATGCCTCCCCTAGGAGTCCTAGCTTTTTTTCCCTAGTTCCCTAGGAAGCATTCTGGGAAAACTACTCTGCTCCACCCCAAGTGGCATCAGAGAAAAGGGCAAATCAAACAAAGGTCTTGATCTGGGATGCCATCAGCTCTACCCCTGGTGCATCTCCACCCTGCCTCAGTGAAAGAACTGGGAGGGAAGAGTAAGGCGCCTGTGTTGGTAAGGGACAGACTAAGTCTGACCAGTGAAAGCTTTGGTGGAAAGTCTGTCTACACCCCCATCTAGAGCAGGGAGGGATGCTTCCAGTGGAAAGAAGCTACAGCTGTGGATGCTGCTTTTTTCTCTCTTACAGATGGGAGCTAACAGTTCCAGAACCACTTCTTTAAAATGTATTTAAAAAAAAAAACTGGGACAAGTTTGATCTCCAGAATTTAAAATGACACACCTGGTCTTCTTCTGTGATACTGAATGGCCACAGTATCCTTTGGAAGACAGAGAACATTGACCTGTTGAAGGATCTCAATTATTACTGTTTTACAACTAGACCAGTTCTGTAGAAAACAAGAGAAATGGGTAGAAGTGACATATGTGTTGCTCTTTATCGCTCTGTGAGACATGTCAGACTTATGTCCTAAGGGTAAAGATTTAGGTGTGAAACCTCCAGCTTCCTCCTGTCCTCTTACTTTGCCCCTGTATATGGGGCTCCCAAATGCACAGGCTGAGATTCAGGGCACCCTTCCAGGAGGGGTTGCCTCAGTCTCGGTAGAAATTCAAACAGTACCAATTGTGGTCGAGACTATCAGGAGGATCAAAGAAGTACACAGAAGCCTTTATGGGACTAGCTTTACTTTATGAGCTTTCTTGGAGAGATGTAATGTATGTCTTGGGGTAGACGCTGACTCCTGACTCGAAAACTTGAGTTTTGGGGAAGCTCCTACTTTTGGAGATGAATGGCTTGAACATGAGACAAGGAGAAAGAGGGAACACAAAATAGCCCTCCTCTCTACTGGGAGCCAAGCAGTTACCATGACGGAGCCAGACTGGGACTGTGACATGGCTAAAGGAAGGTGGGATCAGAACCACTTTGCCAGATGTATTCTTGAAGGACTCAAGCAAGCACACACTAAGACTTTAAACTATGCTAAGTTGGCTGACATAGAACAGGGAGAGAAGGAAACTCCTGGTAAATTCCTCGACAGACTTTGGGAGACTCTTCACAAGTTTACCTGGAGGAGAGGATCCCAAAAGTGCAGAGGAGGAATGATCTTAAAAGATAGATTTCTCACTCAGTCAGCTCCAGATATCTGAGTCATGAGTTACAAAAACAGGCGTTTGGGCCAAATCAGTCTTTAAAAAACTTTTGCAACTGACTCAGATGGTATATTACAGTAGAGAATATGAGGAGGAAAATAGGAGGCAAAAAAAGACCAGGGAAAATTGAAACCCCAGCACGGCTGTTAGACCTACTCCGAAACAGCCTGAGAAAAAAATGCCCAGAGGGACACAGGTGAAAAGGGATGGGCTTGTTATTACTGTGGAAAGGAGTGGGCATCTCAAGCAGGATTGCCGTCAGGCATCTAAGCAACCCCCGGCTCCATGTCTGATCTGCAAAGGACCATACTGGAGAAGAGACTGCCCTCCAAAGTGTAGGTCCCAGGGGTCAGACTCTCAAGGTAATCAGGACTGATGATTCCCTGGTGGTCCTCACACAAGTTCCCATCCTAATTACACCTGAGGAACACTGGGTATTAATAACTGTGGGGGACCAATCAATCGATTTCTTTTTGGGCAGCTTTCTCTGTGCTCACTGAAGCCCCTGGTCCGCTTTCCTCCCAATCCACTACTGTAATGGGGCTGTCTGGACAAGCCAAACGCTATTATTTCAGTCATCCTTTAAGCTGCAACTGGGACTCTGTACTATTTTTCTCACGAGTTTCTAATTGTGCCAGAGTCTCCCTCACTCCTGCGGAGGGATATACTGAACACAGTCCAGGCCTCTGTTTTCACAAATATGGAGCCTGCTCTCACTTTCCCAATAAATGAACAAAATATAAATCCTAAAGTGTGGGCTGATGGAAATCTGTTGGGTTGAGCACAAAATCCTATTCCTATAGTTGTCAAGCTCAAACACCCACACTTATTTCCACATCAAAAGCAGTATCCACTGAAACTCAAGGTTAAGGAAGGGTTAAAATTCATCATTGAAAATTTAAAGAAACAAGGGCTATTAATTCCCTATAACAGTTCATGCAACACTCCTACTTTGGGTATAAAACTGTCAAATGATAAATGGATACTTGTTCAAAATATATGAATAGTAAGTGCCTAATCCTTTTACTTTTGGAGAAGGTACTGGCAACCCACTCCAGTACTCTTACCTGGAAACTCCCATGGACGGAGGAGCCTGGTAGGCTGCAGTCCACGGGGTCGCGAAGAGTCAGACGTGACCGAGCGACTTCACTTTCACTTTTCACTTTCATGCATTGGAGAAGGAAATGGCAACTCACTCCAGTGTTCTTGCCTGGAGAATCCCAGGGATGGGGGAGCCTGGTGGGCTGCCATCTACAGGGTCGCACAGAGTCAGACACGACTGATGTGACTTAGCAGCAGCAGCAGCAGCAATCCTTATACTTTATTGTCTGAAATTCCTAAACAAGCCAAATATGACTTTAAGACAATTGAGAAGATTCTTGGGCAATACATGCTATTGCTGCATTTGGATTCTGCATTATGAGGAACTTGCCCAGCCTTTATATAAACTTATAACTGAGACTCAGCAGGTGCAAACCAACAAGCTGGTTTGGTTCCCAGAGACTCAAAAGGCTTTTAAGGCTCTTCAAACTGCTCTCTTGCAAGCTCCAACTTTGAGCTTTCCCACGGGATCCAAGTTTGGTTCCTTACTGAAAATAAAGGCTATGACCACATTGTTCAAGGGTAATTGTTACTATCATTTTACTAATGCCTAAAGATCATAAGTTTACTAATGGGCAAAATCTAACAGTACTGACTTCTCATGATGTAGGTGGGATCTTAAACTCTAAAGTTCAGAGTGATAATGCTCTGTCTGTAACTCAAGGGGTGTCAAAAGCTCAAGGAATAGAATATCACTTATACTGTTTCTGGAGACCCCAATCTTCAGAAAAAATTGAAAAGGCTAATGACATTATTAGGAGGCATCTGCGTAAGCTAACTCAGGAAACACAAGACAGTTGGTTTAAAGTTCTCCCCGTAGCTTTAATGAGGACTCAAACTGCCCCTAAGAAGAAGGAACTGTCTTTATGACAGACTGTTTTTGTGCACAGATATTGTCATAGATCCTGAAGCCTTAAAATTAACTATGACTCAGCTTTCAGCCTTTTCAACAGGCATTACCGGAAGGTTAACTCCTGACCCAGCCTTTGAGTCAAACAAACCGGTGTTTGAGCCAGAAACCGAGATGGGCCTGAGAATATGCATGGGCTTGCTTCTGCTGACTCCAAAAGTACTGAGTCTGCCTTTTGACCCTCAAGACAACGTCTTCCTGTCCTGCACTCACTCCTATGCCGCATTCCACAATTGACATAATTGCTTGGTCTGCAGAGCACTCTCCCCACTCATCAGTTGAAGTCTGCCCATGGTGGGTTTCTCCACTTCAAGGAAGAGATTTTCTTCAACTCTGTGATAACATTTAGCAATCCTAAAATGGACTGGTATAATATATTGTACCTTAACTATGGACATAATGTGACTTTTAATTTTGATTTTAACTTGGTTTAATGACTATTTTGCTGCACATAAGAAGGTAAATGGGTCTAGATCTGGTGGTTTTCTACCTGTATCAAATATGGGATGAGGTCATATGGCTAACTCCTAAAAAGGGATGCCTACTATCTAATGTTTCCATATGTGGGGAACAAATAGAGCCATCACCAGATGTTAGTCGACAACTTAATTATAATGATTGGAAACAACTGGGGTTTTTGCCTCACGAAGTGTACAATACAATCATTCTTGTGTTTTTCAATCCCAGTTTAGGTCCTCCTTTTGCCTGGCCAGGAACTGATTGAGACTAGATCCCTCAGTCACACTGGCTTGCTCCAAACTGGCCCTCCAAACTGATTCCAAACTGATTAGAGGCTCTTACCTGTAGGCGTGGCTTCCCCATGGCTCAATAAGGAGATGCACACTAAGTCTAACTTTTACTCATGACTTCATATTTTCAGAGCTTCCAGAGAAGCCTACTAAACTGCCAAACCTTAAACTCACTGGGCAAGGTTTGTATATCACTGGTATGATTATCTGGCTGCAATATTCATTCCCTCTCTGGGAACTACAGAAGTTATGCTGCAAGTTGATGTTCTGACTAACTTTACTCAACAGGCTTTACAAGATTCTCAAAAAGCTATTTCAGCCCTTAATGCTGAACAAATACAAATTAGAAAGGTGGTTTTACAAAGTAGATTGGCCTTAGATATTTGGCTGCACAAGGAGGAACTTGTGCCATTATTCATACCCAATGCTTTACATATATGCCAGGTAAGAGTACTAATGTTACTCACTTTACTAAACACATGAAGACAATCATTCAGGCTTTCAGTTCAGTTCAGTTCAGTTCATTCGCTCAGTCGTGTCTGACTCTTTGCAACCCCATGAATCGCAGCACGCCAGGCCTCCCTGTCCATCACCAACTCCCGGAGTTCACCCAGACTCACATCCATCGAGTCAGTGATGCCATCCAGCCATCTCATCCTCTGTCATCCCCTTCTCCTCCTGCCCCCAATCCCTCCCAGCATCAGAGTCTTTTCCAATGAGTCAACTCTTTGCATGAGGTGGCCAAAGTACTGGAGTTTCAGCTTTAGCATCATTCCTTCCAAAGAAATCCCAGGGCTGATCTCCTTCAGAATGGACTGGTTGGATATTATACTCCTAAAGCCTCAGTCACCTCACTTTGAAAAACATTAACTAGCTGCCAATGGTGGAGAAACGTCTTAATTGTAATAATTCTAATTGTTCTGTTTTTACTCTTTGCTCCCTACATCTGTAACTGTGTAATTGGAATTGTTTCTAATGGTCTGAAAGCTTTTAAGTTACAAATGTTTGTCCAGGCTCCTACCAGTGCCACAGCCTCCTCCAACTATTACATGAGGCCCCTGAATCAGAGACCCTCCACAGGAGGGTTAGGAGAATATGTTGCCTCAACAATTTAGGGACGAAGCCCATCAACAGCAGGAAGTAGTTATGGAATGAAAATGACACCCCTTTCCCTTGGCAACATAATTCTCCTAAAAGAAAAGGGAGGAATGAGAGAGTCAATTCCTAGGCAGGTTGTTGAGAAGTCCAGGGTCCCTGAGGAGGAGAAAGGGGTCTGGGGCTGTCAAGGAGGAGATAGGGGTCTGGAATTCTCAAGGAGGAGAAAAGGACTAACGTTTTTTTCTACATTCCTGAGTAAGGATTATATAACATTGAGGACACATTTCTCCTTCCCGAAAAACTTCTGACTAATCTTGTTATCTTAAAATGTATATCGTGGGTGTGGGTCTAGTAAGATCCTTACAACCTTGAGACATTCTTTTGATTTATTGTAATAACCAATTAAAAAACTGTATAACTCCCTTGCTAACACTAGCAAGGGGGGAACTCTCCGTCCCCCTTCTGATGTCTATGTCAGAAGTTTTCTCTGTCCATTTTTCACTTTCATAAAACTCTGCTACACAAAAACTCTTGAGTGATCAAGCCTGGTTCCTGGTCCCAAAGCTAAATCTTCTTCTTCAGAGATCAATAATTTGACACTGTTCACCGTAAGCTATCAAAACCATGGAGTGTTTAGAGTTTACATAAAGGATCCCAATACAGAAATTTTAAAGATATTCAAAGATTTGCATTGGTGGCTGGAGTTCGTTTTTAGAAAGTGATGGTAACGCTGGCAGGACAGAGTGAAAGGAAAGGCTGAGGAGAAAAACAAGTTTGTCCTAAAGCTGAGAAACACAGAAGACTTGGACAAGTATTTAGAAAGAGTAGTGCTTCATACTATGGACTTCATATCAGAAACCAGTCTTGTAATCAGGGTCTGATACGAGATCTATGATATCAAAGGATTTGTTTACATTCTATGAAAGTTAGTTAACTTAGCAGTAATATAAAATTAATATTACCTTTCTCATAGAGTCTTGTTAGATATGATAATATATATGATGCATATGATAATATATATTAGGTTAGTTTACTTGCTACACTTTTCGGTTGGTGGTTTTTTTTTTATTTTTATTTTTTTGCTTTTGAGATAGGGTAGAAGGGAACATTGATGTTTGTCCTTCTAGAGAGATTTCCTCCAGTGAGCATGCTTTCATGGAAGCCTTTCATCTTTTCAATTTTGATCTTTATTATGTATATGCCAGAGTAGAGAAAGCTGTAAAACCTCTCTGCCCTACATTACATCCATTTCAAGATTTAGATCAGAGGCTGGAGGAAGACCCAGAGTGCTCAGATATATGGATGATGTAATGCTGACATAAATAATAAATTCACTGGCTAGAAGGATGAACAGGCCAGACAAATAAGCATTTTAAAAGAGGGTAAAAAAAATACTGAAGCCTAATAGGAATGGAAATAAATGTTGGTATTTGGTTCTCATCTCCTCAAAAAAAACTACACATGCGCAAGATAGAGGATATTAATTTATGTGAAAATACTTGTGTATAGAAATTGACCACAAGGTCTTTCTGTGGAGCCATTGCCACCCATTACCACAATGTGTGTGCTGTGCTAAGTCACTTCAGTCGTGTCTGACTCTTTGCGACCCTATGGACTGAAGCCCACCAGGCTCTTCTGTCCATGGGAGTCTCTGGGCCAGAATACTGGAGTGGGGTTCCATTTCTTTATCCAGGGCATCTTCCCAACCCAGGGATCAAACCCATGTCTCTTACCTGTCCTACATTAGCAGGCAGGTTCTTTACCACTAGAGCTACCCAAAACTCCCTAATCATCTTAGAATTGTTTCTCTTCTGTACTATGCCTTGAGGACAATTTGTCCTGCCATATCTACTGACTCTTATTTCTATCTTTTAAATTAGGATAGGTGAGATTTTAAGTATATAAGGAGCTGTCTTAGCTGCTTTCTCCTCTCCTAAAATATCCTTGAGGCTGGAGGAGCAAGAACTGGGAAAAGTAAGTACCAGATAGAGTTAGAGAAACCTGTGTTTGAATTCATATATGAACATATATATGCACATCGATTCAGGATCTCTCATACGCCAGCTGTGTGCTTTGTTCAAGTTATGAAACTTCTCCAAAACTCAGTTTTTCTCCTCTATAAATGGAGGTGATAATACCCCACAGGATTTTCATGAGTAGCATATTGATGTATTTCAAGTTTTCAGTAAGCACTTTACACTTCCCTCCATTCACTCTCTTTCACAGAAGGCAGCTGCTGAGATTATAAATCAATTTACTGTTAATTCCATTTCTTTCACTGATTTAGTATTCTATTTATTTAAGGTCATTATTTTTGAAAGAAGAGATGTGCATTGTTCTCATCAAGGGAGAAAATACCTTAAGGTTAGCTTACTTTGAAATCTTGAGTCTCAATGTAAATGCCAGATTAAGACTATAAATAATAAGTGTAAGGAAAATCTTGACTAAGATAGTGAAAGGTAAGGACCCCAGATATAGTGTGGTTGAAGAGCAAGATAGAGTGGAAAAATGAAAATGCAGGATGGAGCTGGACACAAGGACTATCTTCAAATACTTGCATGAATATCAAGCAGAAGAGCAAGTCTATTGATGCTAAGCGCAGACGTAAGATCCAAGAGTGGGAGTTACCAAGAAACTGCTTTGGGTTTACAATAAGTAGGACTTATTGACTGTAGTGAGAATTTGGAGCTGACAAAACAGCTATTTTAGAAAAAAAGAGCGTTAAATGCATACTGTAGCAATGTCCCTGCATTGAGTGAAGCTAAATGAGCTGGAGTTGATGGTATTGAGTGTAGTCGCTCAGTTATGTCTGACCCTTTGTGACCCTTTGGTCTATAGCCTGATAGGCTCCTTTGTCCATGGGATTCTCCAGGCAAGAATACTGGAGTGGGTTGCCATGAAGTGATGGTATTAATTGCATGTATACAATATGCTGGGGGCTTCCCTAGTGGCTCAGTGGTAAAGAATCCACCAACTAATGAGATATGAGTTCAATCCCCGGTTGCAGAAAATCCTCTAGAGAAGGAGATGGCAATGCACTCCATCCACTTCATTTTCCTTCGTGGGAAATCCCACGGAAAGAGAGCCCGGTGGGCTGTAGTCCATGGGGCCCCAAAAAGAGTTGGACATCACTTAGCCACTAACATCAACAGTACAATATGTGAATATATGGATATGAAAACAATTCATTGCCAATTATGACTGTGTGAATCTTATTCTGTGACGGATGACATAGAACCTATTGAGACTTGTAAGAGTAACTGAAGGCGATGATGGAATCTCTTTGGGTAACTTGAAATATATACTTTGATTGGCTACTGCCTCAAGTACTCTCATCTGTGAAATAACAGGATGTTAGCCCTCTCTCAAAGTGTCTCCAAGTCATATTTAAGAGTAACAACAGAATGCCTCCTTTGCATTCAAACTTATCAGACTACCACCACATGTCTGTCCTGTTCTTATTCTCCTAGTTTGGCTTCTCTGTCAGCTACTGACCAAATCTGAGGGGTCTTACAGCACCCACTGCCCATCATGGGAATGCCTTGTCCAGCCGTGAAAGTTATTTCTGGAGGTTCCTGGTGCTGGGTTCCTGGCTCTGGGTTCAGCACAGAAACACCACCAACTTCCACATCTCTGGGTCACTGTTTGTCTTTTGGGTCCTGAAGCAGCTCCACTCATGCCCAGAATCTTCAAAGTCCCAACCTCATGATATTGGTCTTTGCCCCTGTCACTCTATCCCTTATGCTGCCAGTTCAAAACTAAGCCACAGGACCAATTTGGAATAGGCTCCACATTCCATCCATCCTTCTACTCCATCTTTTACATCTTACTTTTTAGTCCCCTGCTCCTGCACTACCCAAACAAGACCATTTCTCTTTCAAGTTCTCAGTCACTAAACATAAGCATCAAGTCATATAATCAAATAGATTTAATTGGGTATAGGTTTGTGTTGGCAATGGAAGGAAACAGAATGACAGTCATGTCTAGAAGGAGGGAAATCATTGTTTATCTTAGCACCAGCTAGCCCAGATGCTGTCTTCCATATTCTTCTCAAAGGGAAAGCAGATTTTAAACCCTTTTAAGATAACTTCAAATACACTAACATTATAATTCCACAAAGAGTTTTCTTTCATGCACTATAGAAATAGGCCATTAAATTTGCATGTCTAAGGGAATTTTCAGTAATTGCTTTCCTTAAACAACATTAGTATGGTCAGCCCATGAAGCTGTAAGAAAAAGGAGGACAAAGTAAATGATCTAACTTTGTTCCAGTGTGTGTAGCACAGAGGAATAAAGATGTCTTTTTTAACAACTATACCTATATTTTAATCTGACTTTAAATGTGGAAGAGCAAATTGCATTAGCTTTTTTTTGAAGCTGTTATCTGCTTAGTCTCCAGGTGTGGGAGTATTCAGGTCTAAAATTGAGACTGATTTAAGAGTCTCCTTTGTGGGAAGAACTGGAGATAATATAGCTAATATTCCTGTAACAAAGAAATATTATACCCTAGAAGTAAGAATTACTTGTTTTAAATACCAGTTCTGTGTCTAATTAGCATTGTAATTTTGGAAAACTTATTTTACCTTTCTGTGCTTCAATTTGCTATTCTATAAATCAGGTGTATTAGATGTCTAATGTTCCCTCCAGTTCTAAAAAAGAGAGTCTATTATTCTAAGCCACAAAGGATTTGGGGGAGCCTATACACAATACACATAAACATTTTTATTTCTGTGTTTGTTTTGTAGAGAAGGATGCTTCTTTTTCTCTCTCAGACTTCTACTCCCATGAAGTTAATTAAACTGAATAAACCATTTATTATGTAGGCCAAATGTTTTCAGTGTCTAGAGTATTGCTTTGACAACTGTGTGATAAAATAAATTCTGTTGCCATAATTTTAAAAAGTAGAGCCTTTTCTTCCTACCTGGCTCATCAAAATAGGTTTGTAGTCCCTATTTCAAAAACAAGATTTCTAAGAAACTGAGAGAGATTCAGTTTTAATGAACAGAACCTTTACTTAAATACTCCACTGATAAGCTGTATGAACTTGTGTAAGGACTTCAACTACTAGTATGCTCCACTCTTTCCATCCACAAATTATGACTATTTCCTGTCTTACCACCTTGCTTTTGAGGATCTGTTGAAATATATAGTTAGCCAACTTTTAAATAGTGTTCACTTTTAAACATTATGAAACAGGATTTGAAATAGTGTTACTTATAAAGCATTTAGTATCCCACCCAAATCTTTAAAGAGTGTTCTTTGTGGGGGCATTATTTGAAATGTTTTATAGACATCAACTCATTCTTTTTCCAAGGCAACCAGGTGATTTGGGTTGCTTAGAATCCACATTTTAAAGCTGAGAAAAATGAGACCCAGAGAGGTTAAGCAACTTACTCAGACTTCCACAGCTTGTAAAT
Source organism: Bos taurus (assembly GCF_002263795.3). Taxonomy (NCBI): domain Eukaryota; kingdom Metazoa; phylum Chordata; class Mammalia; order Artiodactyla; family Bovidae; genus Bos; species Bos taurus. The sequence goes on along the minus strand of NC_037350.1, from coordinate 21,161,061 downwards.
GTCTGAGCTGAGATTTTAACAGTCTCTTTAGACTTGGAATCTATTTCTATAATCCCTATTCTATACTCTTTTTCACTTTGAAAATTCCAGCACATTGTGCAGATGTTGGGCACTATTATCATTTCAACTGCAACTACAATTTTTACTGTTATTGTTGTTAATTTTGCCTTATTCATTCTTCTCAAACTCAGAAGAGTTGTTCACCGTACCTTCACTGTATGTGAGTTAGGTGTCTACTCCAAGCCTCAGCATAAGCCATAAGCAAATTTATTAGAAAATTTGAGGAAGAAAAATTAAATAATTAAACTGGCAAATTATTTAAAACACTGCTTTTATATTAAAATAATCACAAATATTTTAGATAATCATGCAAAATTGACAAAAGTTTCACAAAAAAACATGAAATTTCAAGTAACTTTCAAGTGTGAAGCAGAGTTATATCCCCATTGGGCACACATGTTAGTGAATGAAGATAAGAAGTCCATGGATTATACATGGTTGGCATCTCATGAAAGACTCAGACAATACCAACTGATAATAATGATGCATTCCTGAATTATATCTGGGACTTCTTATATGTCATAATTCTCATACATTTTTCTATTCTATGTTAGCTAATTTCCTTCTAGATTTTGTATTGCTATAGAGGATCTCTGAAAATTGCACCAGGATCACCAGAACCAAGACAGTCATGTCACAGCTAATGGATCACAGTTGTGTCCTCACAGGAAACCCCCCAGCTGGTTGCCTGGAACCACCTCACCCTGGGTTTTGCCCACTCCAGCCATGTTCAATGACTGGCTGATGTGGGAGTACAAAAGTTAAGCCTCTGAACCTCAATTTGGGAAAATGCTAATGGGTCATCCAAGTCCACAGCTCCCAATAGGGGCTGAGGACTCTGCTGCAGCTCCTCAGTAAATAGGTTCTCCCTCTGCCCTGTTCTGTCTTCCACAATTCCTTAAAAACTTATCTCCTGGGCATACCCCCTCCAAACCTTCAGCATATCACCCCATGTCTCATCCAGGGGACTCAATCTAAGACAACGCTTTTTGGATTGTTTACCTCTTGTGGTATGGATTTAACAGATTGGATGATCGTGGGTGAAAAAATGTCCAAAGTATTTAATATATGTTTTATATATATATAGATGTTCAGTTGTATTAGACTCTTTGCAGCCCTATGGACTATAGCCTGCCAAGCTACTCTGTCCATGGAATTGTCCAGGCACACATACTAGAATGCAATGCCATTTCCTACTCCAGGGTATATTCCTGACCAATGGATCAAACCTGTGTCTCTTGTGTCTCCTGCATTGGTAGGCAGATTCTTCACCACTAGCACCGCCTGGGAAGCCCAAAGCATTTAAGGGAAAAATTTGATGATAATGAAACCATCAAGCTTTCATGTAGTGTCAAGATGGGTGATATGAAGCATTAGAGGAAACAAATATCAAAGTCATGGCCAAATGTCAAGATTAGGAACTAAGAGTAAATGAAGTAATCACATCTGGCTACAGAAGAGGAAGGCAAGGCTCGTACCACTTAACTTAAGAGGACTGTCTTACTGGGACAGAGGTTTCTTTCAAGAAGTAGGGACAGACTTGTGTTAAGGTTATGACTTGGACACTGACAGTCCTGAAGCTCAATAATCAATATCACAAATGGATTCAACAACTGAATAACAATACTACAGTTCAAGGAAGCAAAAGAAATATCTAGTTCATTATTGAACTACTCTTGACATTGTTCTTATTTTGCATCTTCTTACTGATTAAGTGTTGCTGCATAGGTCCAGTTCTCGCTCTCTGCTCCTATGAATTTCTTCACCCTTACCTAATTAAAAAACTAGAAATTTTCTGAAAATTCTTCTTATGTAATGACAGAATCAGGTCATGAAGTGTGAATTCTGGTTCCTAGATTTACTAACTTTGGAACAATGGGCAGGTTATGTAATGGCTCTGAAGCCAATTAATCTTCATAAGCCCTATTTTTCTTATTTGTAAATAAGGATAAAAATAATAATACATCACAGACATATTGTCAATCATAAATGAGTTATGTCAAATAAAAATCTGTTATAATGTGACAAAATGTTTTTATCACAAAAAGAAGCTTTTGTAAATGTCCAAGATAAAAATTTTAATTCATACCTCAAGAAAATCAGGGCCAAATCTCCCTCTGAGAAAGAGCAAAAATTGTTAAATAAAATGTAAAAATTATCTTCACCAAAGATATTATATATGTTGTTGCTGTTACTCATTCAGTTGTGTCTAACTCTTCACAGACTGTAGCCCACCAGGCTTCTCTGTCCATGGGGTTTTCCAGGCAAGAATATTGCAGTGGGTTGTCATTTCCTTCTCCAGGATATCTTCCCAACCCAGGGATCAGACCTGGGTCTCCCACATTGCAAGCAGACTGTTTACCCTCTGAGCCACCAAAGGAAGGTATTATATATAGTAACAAGGAATTACCATGTCAAAGTGTCAGGAATCATGGAGAGATAAATGAGTAGGAAAGTTGCATTTGCCCTGAGGACATTTGCAAATACTGTCATGTCTGAATTTTCATTTTGGTGGTCAACCGAGGCAAAGGGACAGAAATCAAAGGATCTGCAGTGGGACTTCCCTGGTGGTCCAGTGGCTAAGACTCCATGCTCCTAATTCAGAGGGTGCAATTGGATCCCTGGTTAGGGAACTAGATCCCACATGCCACAACTAAGAACTGGCATGCCACAGCTAAAGATCCACATTCTGTAATGAAGATCAAAGATCTAGTGCAACAAGTAAGACCCAGCACAGCCTATATATGTATAAAGGTTCTGCACTGGTGGAGAGATTCTAGTAGAACAGCGTCCTCAAATAATCTGAAACACAAAAGTGTTACATCCTCAGAGTAAAAGTGAACCTGAAGTTGATCAGCCTTCATACTGCTCTGTAGTCTATAGTTCACACTGTAGGAATAGTCTAACATACCTTAGGCTTTGACTTGGTTTAAGGTGGCTTTGGAAAGGTGAAGCCCTCAGACATTTGGGTGTAGCTAAGAGACACAGGAGACGCAGGTTCGATCCCTGGGTCAGAAAGATCTCCTGGAGAAGGGAATGGCAACCCACTCCGGTATTCTTGCCTGGCGAATCCCATGGACAGTGGAGCCTGGCGGGTACAATTTATAGAGTTGCAAAGAGTCAGAACCAACTGATTCAACTTAGCATGCCTGCATGCAACTCAACCTCTAGAGAAATGTATATTCATGCAGGTCTTCAATTACATGGAACACACCCTTTCCAAAGAAGCACAGTTGGAAACCAGAGAGATAGAGGAAGCAACTGACCAAGGGACAGAACAGCAGCATCTTCTGATATTGAAATAATTTGACAAAGACTGAAAACAGCAGCATTTATTGACAAAACTCTCTCCTTGACCAAATTGTAGGCAGGATCCTCTAGATCTCAACCTTGTCCCCAGTTTTAGCAATAATTCTCCCACTTTCTGTGTCTGATCAAGTTCTTCATTCTCCATTTAATGCATAAGACCTACCTTTAGCAAGAATCCTGTTGGGTCACTTTAGCAAGAACCGCCCACCCCACCCTTCAGATCTCCTCTTGGTAGCTTTCCACCCACGGGTCCCCTCACTCTGCCCCTTGGTATAAATCCCCAGCTATCTTCATGAGTTCCGTGTTGAGATTGTTCTCTCTCCCCTGTAACAGTACACCTGTCACAATAGTCTTCCATTCATTTTAACAAGTGTCAGAATATTAATATTTTATTTCCCTTTAACATAAAGAACTAACCAAAAAGCTTTAAAAAATCTGCAGAATCTAAGAAACTATGAAAAGTGTCCCAGTGAAAAAAATCAGTCATCATAGTCATCTGATATATACTCTCTGTTTACCTATGTGTGTGTGGTTCAAGAAACCAAATAAAAATTAATACAAAACTGAATTTCAGCATGATTACATTATTTTAACCAAGTCAGCTGCAAGAGCTGCTATTACTTCATTTAAAATCTCTATTAACCATTAACAACAGTAGTCAGAGAAGGAGAGAGGGAGCAACAGCAACGCACATAACATTTGTGTGCAGTGGCTTGCTTCAGGGGTGTTCAATAAAAGGATTTCTCGAAGGATATTTTTACTCACAATATACATATGCAGACTTTCTCTTTGTGATCATCGCCTTTATTTTCTTTTATTCAAGTAAAGGTTATTTTGCTAAAATAAACTCTTACTCATCAACATATTTGAAGGACAACAGAGGGCACAAGGAAAGCAGTGTCTATTGAGAAAACATGAATGAGAAAAACAGCCTACACTCACCTTAATAGTTTGCCTTTTTGTGTAGGTAACAATACAGTGTACTCACAAAACATTTTGTCTTTTCCATATCCATTACAATATTTATAGGAATTTAGTTTGGATTGCATAATAATAATAAGTACCATTTATAAGGTGCTTTTATGTGACTAGCACAATAATGGGCTTTTTAAAAAACATGATCCCATTCAACTACTATAAGGTAAATGTCATTAAATAAATTAGAAGATGAGAAAGCTTAGACTCAAGGTCACACTTCTAGTCCGTAAAACAACTGAGATTAAAATCAGGCCTGTCTGCTTGAATAGATATTCTTCCAGAGAAGATATACAGATGACCAATAGGCACATGGAAAAAAACGCTCAGCATAGCTAATCATTAGAGAAATGCAAATCAAAATCAAAGTGAAATAACACCTTATACTTGTAAACATGGTTATCATTAACATGTCAACATATAATAGATGTTGGTAAGGATTTGGAGAAAAGGGAACCCTCTTACACTGTTTTGGGAATATAAATTAGTGCAGCCACTGTGGAAAACAGAATGGAGGTTCCTCAAAAAAATACAAATAGAACTATGACTGCACTTAAATTTTTTTTAATTAGAAAGAAAAAAATTCGGTTTTGTCTTCAAAATACTTCCTCGGTATCATTATTCTCTGATTTTATTTTTTAATTTGTTCTTTTCATCTATGAAGAAACTATAGATACCGCATGTGGAGAGAGGTTAAAAAATATGCTGCAGGGACCTTCCTGGTGGTCCAGTGGTTAAGACTCTATGTGCCAATACAGGGGACATGAGTTTGATCCCTGGTCAGGAAACTAAGATCCTACATGATGCATGGTTCAAAAAAAAATGCTACAGTGATAATTATCAGTATTTTTTAAGCAGTGAGCTCTTTCTGTACATTACCCTAATTATTAAGACCAATAATAATTTATAACTGAATAGAATATTTGATGTTGATCAATTTATTTCAATTAGTCAGCCAGTTTGCATTCATTGGTTTAGATAAGTTTACAGATTTAATTCTATTTTTAATAGAAATTACTTCAGATATATTTCACATTAGAAAGATCAAGATATTGCCAACATTTATCTATTATTTTAAAGTTGGAAAAGCAATTATTTAAAAGTTTGAAAAATACTGATTTTAAAGTTTGAAAGGTTAAGTTTGCACTTGTTAATTAGAAGTCTGGGGAGAGACTGTGACTGCCATTTTTGCCCTTGTGTTCCCATTATTACTGACAATGTAAAGGAGTTTCCCATTTCAGATCAAGACTCAGAACAGAGACATATCTTTAAAGGCATTTGGAAAAGGTCATGAGAAATTGGAATAATGATGATCACTTTGCTCCTTTGCCTATTTATGGAAAGAAATGCAATGAGAATATTTCATAAATGTGGATTAATTGTAACAACTTGGAAAAATACTTCTTCAAACAGACCTCATCTGAAAAACAGAAAAGTTTACAAAATTAATTTAGAAGTTATAGGTTTGCATTTCTGAGCAAATGAAGATATGAAATAAATTGTTAAATTATGTTCAGCTCCCTAGAACAGTCCTTAACTTACACATAATCCAGGGCTGTGAAATTTAAAGATGTGAGGCTCCCAGTACCATATTAGGGTCAAGATGGAGTTGCATATTATGGTGTCAAACCAGCTTCCAGGGATGGTTGGAACCATAAAGACTTCTATTTACTGATGACCAAGAGATCAGCCCTTGATAGGACCAAGCAGGCAAGTAGAAGGATGTTTCTGAAAAGCTCTGGTTACAGTGTCTGAAAGGCTGTCATAAAGTGCTCGAGTGGGACAAGTCCATTACCAAGTCCAAAATTGTCATCGAGCTGCCATGTTTATGGAATATACATGTCTGATGTCTGACATGCAGTCAGAACTCAAGAGGATGCTAAATCCCACAAAGGGACAGGCAAATTTTCTAAAATTATTATGAAAATCAGTTGCTTCAAAGGTGATAACAGACTCCTTTTCAAGAGGGATCGGCTCTTCACCTTAATCTTAGAGTGCATAAGAGCCCCTTGTGCGTGAGAGCTAAGACCTTGCTGAGCTGGTCGTCTCTGTCTACTTGATATGAGTTCCTGAGGGGAGACTGGGCTGATGAGACAAGAGTTGCCATCATCCTGTTGGGAGAAGAAAGAAACCTGTGAGTTGGATGAAAGGTCTCTCTGCAGCTGTCCCTGCACCTGTCATGATTCCCTCCTCACGCTTTGTAGTCTTAGGAGGAACTTCAGCTTTCTGTTCTAGAAACTCTCTCTTCAGCAGCACTGTACACACACGATCTTACAGTTAGAATCAGAGCACTTCCAGAGATGAGAAAGCATTGTGTCACACTCTGTTGTTTTTGCTGTTTAGTTACTGTCATGTCTGACTCTTTTGTGACCCCATGGAGAGTAGCCCACCAGGCTTCTGGTCTATGGACTTTCCCAGGCAAGAATATTGGACTGGGTTGCTGTTTCCTTCTTCCAGGGGATCTTCCTGACCCAAGAATCAAACCTGCGTATGGTGCATTCGCAGGCAAATTCTTTACCACAGAGCCACCAGGGAAGCCGTTTATACTCTATACCTTTAGTTAATTTATTCATTCTTCCTCAACAAACGCTTAATGATCACCTAAATGGTTAAAAGATGCTATGAGATACAAAGGCAAACTAGCATTTAATTGTTTAAAAAGTTTGCATAATCACATCAGTAAGAAGGCAGATACCAAAGTAGTTAAATTATCAGTTAAAGGTCATACGTATCTGTTATAGACTGATTTATGTTATTCCCAAATTCATATGTTGAAGCTCTGATGCCCAGTACTACATAATGTAACTGTGTTTGGAGACATGGTCTTTTAAGTGGTAAAACGAGATCAGTAGAGTAGACCCTAATCCAATATGACTGGTGTCCTTTTAAGAGGAAATTAAGACACAAAACACATGCAGAGGAAAGGCCATGTGAAGACATCAGAAGGAAGCCATCTACAAGTCAAGCAGAAAGTTCCTCAGAAGAAAATAACCTGACACCTGACACCTCGGACTTCTAGTCTTCGGAACTGTCAGAAAATAAATTTCTGCTGTTTCAACCAGTCTGTGGTGTTTTGTTATGGAAACTCCAGCAAACTAACACAGATTCTCTGCACAAAACAAAAACAGACAAGCAAAAACCCGAAACAAAACAACAAATCAGACAGAAATTGAAAGAAAAGGTCAATTCACACACACCCACACACACATACACACACCCTCCTTAAGATCAAATAAGTCCTTAGAATCCATTTCTCTGATTTTAAAATATTCAGATAATTGGTTTACCTCTAAACCTTTGTTAGAAAAGTTATCAATTATTCTCTTGATCACATTTGTAAATTCTTCTATTACACTCGAATATAGTCTTTTGGTATCTGTTGAATACCATTTAAATGGTCTAGATGTTCCCCTCTTATTTTCTCTTGTGAGTTTCAATTCCGCTTGACACCCTTTCTTTACATCTCCTTGTTAATAGTTGAGTGTGTGTGTTGTTTCTGTCATGTTAACAAAAATACCTCTTCCCTAAACAGTTTCCCCTCTTGTTCAGTTTATGTTCTTGTCTGCTCTTAACAAATATTCTCTCTCTCTCTTTCTCTCTCTCTCGCTATGTAATTGTCTTAAGCTTTTTTCATATGTCTCTATATAGTCAGGGTTTTAGTCTACCCTGGCCATTTTGCTGCCGATCTGCCCACTCCATTTGAGGCAGTTCATTTACATTCTCCATTTAGTAATCTTAATGATCTATGTAAATTCTCCCTCTTTTTTTTTTAACCTATTCTTTTAAATGCTGACCTCAGGAAGCTCTGTATGTAGTTAAATTGTTCTCTTCTCTTTTTCTCTTCCACAGAATTACCAAAAGTTTTGCAGAATTCCATTCTAGAAGGCCCTACACTCTTTGTATCATATTTTATTTAAAATTGCTTACATGATAGAAAATGAACATGGGTTCCCTGTAAAATTGTCTTTCAGTCATACAGAGATTTAGAGAACAAAAAGATCAATTTCCCTTGTGATCATACCAATTTTAATTCCATTCCCAGAGGTAGTTATTCATATTTTGATGTTTCAATATCCTTTTCCAGACATTTGTTGGAGGAGATAATGGAGAGGACATAACGACTGGCTGACCCTATGAGCTGGCCCTAGGCAATGGGAGGCTCCTCACTCCCTCTGCTGTCCTTGGGATGCAAATTCTCACCACTGATTTTCCATAGAGGGAACCGTTTTCAAGGGTGCAGACTGGAGAGAGCCGTGTGCCCTTGAGACCTTCTGGATGGTGTACATGACAGAACCCAGGTAAGGCCTCTATATAAATTTTCAAGATCCTGGTGGAGATTGTGGAGATCTACTCATCTTGTGCTACCAAAGACAAAGCTCCTAATTAAGGAGGCTTGTCTTGTTTATTAAACCTGGGGACTACCACTCTGGAGTGGCTGCCTCTTCCTTCAGTCTCTTCAGGCCCCTCATGTATGGGCCTCAGTTTCAGATTTCACCTGGTTTTGAAGAAACAGAATTTAAATGCCTAAACCCAAGAACTTTCTAAGGCTTTATAGTCTCTTCATTGATCATCAATTTATAAACCAAAGCATCATCATAATCAAAGATATTAGAGTACATGCATGATGTCATTGTGCTGTAGTGCATGATGATTGGCTGTGGTTCTATAAATAGCCAGTTGGTGTTGCCATGGAATCCTTATTATTTGTGATACAGCCCAAAGGTGTAGGTGTTAAGGCCGGGTTGCATTAATGTCCCAGTACTGCTGCTGGAATGGCTTAAGCTGTCTAAGATGAGCTGTAATCTATATATTTTGACATTTAAAGCTCTTTATAAACCATTAAACTGTCCAAGTATTTATAAACAGCTCAAATCTTTTTTTAATACATATTCAAATCTTACTATCAAACTGCAGTGTGGATTTGAAATATCTACGTGTTGGAAACAGCCTTACACCAAAACATGGCAAAAATGATACATCTGTGGGTATCTTTTTTTGGCCTTTCTAAAATCTAACATATCCATTATAGAACTGTCTTTATGTCAGTACATCTAGTTCCCTCTCACACTATTTAAAATAGCTATTAAATAGCTACTTAATAGCTATTGGTATTACATAGCTTATCAGTTGTGGTCCTAATAAGAAACATGCATGGACAGGACTAAAGGAATCAGCGAGGGATGGGAGCAAATGAGCTTTGGTCCTGGAACCCAGTGAGAGCTGTGGGCCTGGGGCACTTGCCTACATTTACCCAGTGGAAGGTCTGGCCGTAGGCAGAGGGTTATAGTCACTACAAAGCACAATACAGCAGGAAAGTACTGAAGGAGAAATATCAGAAATACCCGCTTGCTCTCCTATTTTGTTGGTGCCTCTTTGGGTTGATCCAAACCAACAGAAAACCAATGCATAATGGAAGCCAGAGACAGCTCCCCAGGGATCAGAGAAGGACAGAACATGGATATAGAGGGGCAAAGACAAAATAAAGACCATTTCATGTATTTGAGTAATTCTAAAAATATTCACTGAGGACCTGCTATGTATGTACAGGGATTCCCTGGTGGCTCAGACAGTAAAGAATCTGCCTGCAATGTGGGTGGCCTGGGTTCAGTCCCTGGGTTGAAAAGATCTCAGGCAGGAGGGCATGGCAACCCACTCCAATATTTTTGCCTGGAAAATCCGCATGGTCAGAGGAGCCTAGTGGGCTACAGTCAGGGGGTTACAAAGAGTCGGACATGACTGAGTGAATAAACACAAATAAGTACATACAAAATGTATGTACCAGGTACTGTTCCAGACATTGTTCTGGGTACTTTTCATATACTGCTTCAGTAAATAAATTAATAGCATAAACTTAATGACAAAAATTATAGGTGACTCATTTTTTCCTTTCTATTTTCTCTTACAACAATCCCAAAAAAAAACACATTTTCTTGAACACACACATAAGTGATCTTGTGGAAAAAACACCTAGATATGAAACTGCTGAGTCAAAGGGAAGGAATTTTTTTAACTTAAAGTGAAAGTTGCTGAGTCGTGTCCAGCTCTTTCTGACGCCATGGACGATACAGTCCATGGCATTCTGCAGGCCAGAATACTGGAGTGGGTAAGATTCAGTCAAATAATTCTCCAGAAAACTGCATCATTTCACACACTCACCAATGAGAATGTAAGTCACTCCAGACTCCTTGCAAAATCTCACTATTTTAGCATTTTCACCCAATCATCCACGCAGGATATGGGATATTGTTGTGATTTTGAAATGTTTTCCCCTGAATACCTATGTGATTCAACATACGCTTTTATATTTATTACCAATTATTACTAATTTCTATTGATACTTTGTATTATATTATCTGTGCCATTTTCTATCAGATTGCTCGCCTATTAAAAAAAATAGACATTTTTAAAATACACTAAATTTAGTAAACTTTTATAGTTTTATTTGTTTTACAAATATTTTCTTCTAATCTGGTGCTTGTCTTTCACTTTAAAATTCTGGCATTTTACGGGACATATTGCTATCCATTGAGTTGTATTTATCAATCTTCCTTTTGGAACTTTGGGTTTGTAGCATATTAGGTCTTTTGCTATCCCAGGGGGAAAAGTATTTTCTTTTTTTTCCTCCAAGAACCCCTTGAACTTCTATATATAAGTATTTACTTTATACGGTGTTTCTTTTTGTATATGATAAGTAGTATAATTATAACATTAGATTTCCAATTGTTTAGTTGCTAAGTTGTGTCTGACTCTTTGTGACCCCATGGACTATAGCCCACCAGGCTCCTCTGTCCATGAGATTTCTCAGGCAAGAATATTGGAGTGGGTTGCCATTTCCTTCTCCAAGAGTTTTTCCCACATGGGTATCCAATTGTAACACACTATTTATTGAATAGCAAGCTTTTCCTCCCAAGTATTTGAAATACCATTTCTGTTATAAACTAAAAATAATCTCTCAATTACAAATTACATTTGCAATCCTGGGATAAATATATTTGGTTATATTAGTCTTCCAACAAGTAAGAACTTAATTTGCTGATTTTAAATTCTGTTTATGTCCTTATGTGACATTTACTAAGTTTTTATGACAGTCTTGTATTTTAGATTGATGTTATAGTAGCCTTTTGATGAATAAGAAAACTTTAATCTTTTTCTTTACTATGAAACAACTCAAATAACAGGAGTTATTAGACAACTTTTAAGTGCTTTATAGGATAATTTGATTGAACTCAGAAGCTTAATAGATGTCATTTAAAGTACTTATGCTTTAAATACTTTCATTAAATTTTTTTGTTGCTTTTTATTTATTAAGGTATTTTACTGGTTTTCAGTCATCTTTAGGTTACTCGTATTTTCCTAGAAAATTATTACTTCATCAAGATTTTCATGTATATTTACATGTATATGCACCTAGCATTTTCTTCTTTTTTTCACTTCTTCAGTATCTATAATTATATCCTGTTTCTTTTTCATAATGTGGATTATTAGAGAATTCTTTTTTCCCTGTTAATTAGACTGGCTAGAGTTTTTAATACTCTATTTATTAATATATATATTCTAAAATGTTTCTGCTTTATAAATCCCAAATTTATCTTTGTTTATTCTTTCTCTCTCTATAACTACTTGCAATTGTTTTCTAACATCTCAAACTAAAGGTTTAGTCTATTTATTATTTCATTTTCTATTAAATGCATTTAAGGCTATTTCTCTGAGAACCAGTTGGGTGGGAGAAAGTACAAGAGAATAAATTGGTATCCAAAACTTTCCATCATCACTTATATCAAAAGATGTGAAAATGGGCATTTGGATTGAAACTCATGAGAATTAGAAATTACATCTCAAGGTGAGGTGGCAAATCCATCTCAAGGTGAGGTGGCAAATGCCTCTGACAATACAGAATTGTCAAAGGGAATACATCTAGGGTATAGAGTCAAGAGCTGAATTTCGAGGAAATTATTGAAGCTTAAACTCTGCTCTGAGTCACAATCACTCTCTCTCCCACAAGAAAAAAGAAGGAGGAATGTACTATCCCTGGTCCCCATTCACATCACTAGAAAGGGGACTACAGGTGAACACTCTTAGTCTGTGTATTTTGTAGTTAGATGCACATAGTAGTATACAGGAATTTGAGTCAAGACCAAGAGAATTAAATAAAGCACAACATCCTGGCTGTGGATACCTCCATGGGAGCACAGTTCAGTTCAGTTAAGTTCAGTCACTCAGTCGTGTCCGACTCTTTGTGACCCTATGAATTGCAGCACGCCAGGCCTCCCTGTCCATCACCAACTCCCGGAGTTCACTCAGACTCAAGTCCATTGAGTCGGTGATGCCATCCAGCCATTTCATCCTCTGTCATCCCCTTCTCCTCCTGCCCCCAATCCCTCCCAGCATCAGAGTCTTTTCCAATGAGTCAACTCTTCGCATGAGGTGGCCAAAGTACTGGAGTTTCAGCTTTAGCATCATTCCTTCCAAAGAACACCCAGAACTGATCTTTAGAATGGACTGGTTGGATCTCCTTGCAGTCCAAGGGACTCTCAAGAGTCTTCTCCAACACCACAGTTTAAACGCATCAATTCTTCAGTGCTCAGCTTTGGCCTGAAATTTGAAAGGAAACTGCTCTTCCAAAATCTTGGGAAAGGACTTACAATGTCCATGGTTCAGAAAGTCCTAGAAAGCAGCACAGCCTCTCTCCCAATTTCCTGTCCGCCATGCCATAATTATAGTCGTCAACTATCCAAAATGGGAGAAGGAGTAGAACAAATAGGGGAAGAAAGTGAGAGGAAGCCAACTAAACTCCTTTCCTTAGATTTTTTGCCTGCCGTGGGACCTCCAGGTGATGTCTTAAGTCAAGATCAGAGTTTTTGTATATATGATACTATGTATAAAATAGATGACAAATGAGAACCTACTCTATAACTCAGAGAACTCAACTCAGTGCTCTGTGGTGACCTAAATGGGAAGGAAATCCCAAAAGAGGGGATAGATGTATTTGTCCAGCTGATTCTCTTTGCTGTTCACCTGAAACTAAGACAACACTATAAATCAACTATACTTCAGTAAAATTTAATTTTAAAAAAAGATTAGAGTTTCTGATGATTACATAGGACTGGACATTTTAATCACTGAAATGATACTCTGTTTGACAAATTAAACAGGAAGTATTCCTTTAGGGTAAATCAGAAGGCTGCACAGTTGGCCAGAGCTCAGTAAAGGGGAAAAATAACTCACTGAACAAAAGCAATAGGACAAGGAGAGGCATCACAGAGTTCCTGTGTGACTGCACCCCATCAGTCATGTTTGCTTACATTAGGGTTACACTTGATCTGATGGTTCTGAGAGGAAGTGTTAATGTCTCCCACTTTGATTATGTCCTTACCTACTAGTGCTTATAATTCTTTGAATTTGCATTGTGTATTTTAAACTGATGAGGTTGGAAGAATAAAATCTTCTGATTCTTAAAAGTTCTTAGAAAAATGGATCTTGTGTCATAACAAAATAGCCTCTCCAGTACTTTTGCCTGGAGAATTTCATGGACAGAGGAACTGTAGTTCATGGGCTCACAAAGAGTCAGACATGACTGACTAATACTTTCACTTTCAGCTCATCCAAATAAATAATCTTCACATTACATTCTGTCTTTTTGTTGCATTAATGTCATCACATGAGGTTTTAAAGTAAGATTTTGCTTGGTACTTTTTTCTTCCATCCTTCATTTTCACACTTTGTGTCATTTTGTTTGGGATGTGTTTCTTGAAAATAGCTTTTAGTTAATGTTGTTTGATTTATCTATTTGTTTTTATTCTGGATTTTACTGTTTAATTTTTTTACCCAATCCAATGATATCTGCCCTATAGGAAAATTTAATTCTTCATGTTTATTTAAATTACTTTTGATTTACTTTTTATTTATTTTATTGTTTTTACTTATCTCAGTATCATGAGGCTTAAACATAGTAAATTATTTTAGGTTAATAATTTATTCTGAGAGCTTGTTACCTAGATTGTTTTCTCAAACTTCTGATCAGGATTCTCTATTCCAAGTGACGGATAAGCAGTTCAAAAATATATACACGTGTGTTTATGTTTATGTACAGGAGAAAACAAGGAAAACAGAACAATAATGAAAGGGAAGTTGACCTCAGTGTTGATAGGACACTAGGGTTTAGACAGTATCAGGTCATCTCCGCACATTTCTGTTAGCAGCAGCTTCCTCTCTTTGTGGGCTCCATTCCCTCAGGTTTCCTCTCCTACCTGAACAGTGACACCTACAAGCTCCTAGTCTGATAGCTCAGAATCTTAGGTGAACAGAAATAACATTGTTTCTTCTCACTGGTATACCACATTAAATCATCACTCATTATTAGCACATCATCTTATTAACCCATCCCTACCCACTTCTCTACCCCCAAATCTACCTTTAAAAAGATAGAATAAACTTCTTCCCAAGATTGGTAAATGACATTTAAAGTTTAATTCCTACAGTAATTAAAAATGTATTGTATGGCTTGAAGCTATCCACCTGACTGTCCTACATTCACATTTTAAAAAAGAGAACTGCTTGGGCAAATCACTTCAACTTTAGGGGTATCGATTTTTTTCAGGTGAAAAATGAAGTTACTTGAAGTGGATGATCCCTGAAGTTTTTGTATCTTCAGGCCTCCATGATTCTGTGACTTTATAATATCTGCGTTGTAGGATTCTGCAAGAATTTATGTTTGTGAAATAATTTAATACTCAAGGATGAAAGATTTTATGCTAGTGCCCAAAACTATTCTTATTAAATGAAGCATGCCAAGGAAATCCTTTCCACCTCTTCCTCAGTAAGACAAAATGCAAGAATGATTCTGACTGACTTGTGTTTTGATCTTGTGACTACTTTTAAGCCAATTGTAGTTGCTTGGGATTTGGATATCATAACTAGAAAGAGTAATTCTCTCAATAAAAGGACAAAAGAAGGAATTACTATGCAAAGATAGGTATCTCATCTCTATTAAGCTTCACTCAGTTGGGGTCAATCTAGTTTTTTCTAGTAGTTTAGATATTTTATAAACTATATTTATTATTCAGTGACATATGAATAGATATATGATAGAAATATTACTATCTTATTTGTATTTAACTAATTAATTCATCTAGGATTTTTCTCAACATCTATATCCAAATTTTAAACACAACAGAAATTTTAGCATGCTTTCATATCCTCTCAACCATGTTGATATAATCTGAAGATTGAAATTCCAGATTGTTTTCGATTTTATAAGCTATGTTCCAATAATTATTTAACTATGCTCTTTCTGGAGAAGGCAATGGCATCCCACTCCAGAACTCTTGCCTGGAAAATCCCATGGACGGAGGAGCCTGGAGGGCTGCAGTCCATGGGGTCGCTGAGGGTCGGACACGACTGAGCGACTTCACTTTCACTTTTCAGTTTCATGCATTGGAGAAGAAAATGGCAACCCACTCCAGTGTTCTTGTCTGGAGAATCCCAGGGACAGGGGAGCCTGGTGGGCTGCCATCTCTGGGGTCGCACAGAGTTGGACACGACTGAAACGACTTAGCAGCAGCAGCATGCTCTTTCTGGCCCACTATCCTCAATAATAATAATTCTGTCTACATTTACCTTGCCATTGAAAATCATCAACCCAGCATGTAGTGCTGAACTTCATTAAAATGGCCACTAACAGAAATTACATAAGACACGTTTCCAATGAGGTTGTTAATAGAAAATCTACTTCTGTAAACCCTTGTCTGCATATGCATGCAAATAGTCTTCGGTATATTCAATCAATGAGAAACTATATCCTGAGATCTGAATCAGATTGCCTATTTCAAAATCTCTGCTCACAACACAGTCTAGAAGTAAAAGTCCAAGCGATTGCGTTTTTTGGCTAACCTTTCTTTTTTATGTCTCAATAATATTACGTTGTATATATTGATATTTCTATTCATGTCACATTTATTTATCTGTTGATGGACACTTGATTTTTACCCCATCTTTTATCTGCTATGAGTAATGCTCCGATGAACATTCTTTTGTACAAATATCTTTTGAGTTCCTATTTTCAATTCTTTTGGATATTGACCTAGAAGTAGAATCAGTGAGTCATATGATAAAGTCAATATTCAGTTTCTTGAATAATGGACATTTTATAGGACCAAATATTCTGAATATGGAATATAAGATGACTTAGAAAAATCAGGGAGGAAGCATTCAAGGATTAGATGAGGATTTAACCAGATGCTTCCTGAAAAGTTTTAACAAGCTGAAGATCTATTATGTTTAAGCATTTATTCATTTCATCTATCAACAAAATAAAAAAAATACTACTCTATAAAAAAAATACACTCAGTTTAAGAAACACCATAATAGTGCCTTAATCTGAAGAGTACAAGCAGTAGCAATTAGATGAGATGCATCAGATACCACCAGGATGTAAAAAAGGTGCTCTGTGTCTAGAGAAATAAATCCATAGGGCAAAAGAACTAAAAAGATGCTCTTGAAAACCCTGGATAATCCAGTGATATTGACCAATAAAATAAAATGATCACAATAATGTTTAGTAGAAGAAAAGTTCTAAAGGAGACAGATATTCCCTTCTATTAGAATTGGGTTAGAAACACACCTAGAAGATGCAGTGACGTATTGAATTTAAATGGTGAGCCAACATGCATCAGCCATAATAAGACTTGGGATAGAGCATGCAAATATAGGACAAGACTTACAAGGGGAGAGTGCAGAAAACATTCCAGATGCAACTGCAGAGGAGATGACGTCACTGAAGCTTCCACTCTGTCAGAATCTTAGTGCACCTTGGAAACCATTCTGAATATGGAATGGATGCATAGGAGCATGTTGGTAGAGATTCAAGTACAGAGTAAAGATTCAATGAGATGATCCTTGAGACATTTTATAAACTGGAAGTTTATGGCTATGCCATTCTACTTAACTATAACTTTGTTTCATCTATCAGTACAATGTATCAAGATGAAGCACAAAATCATAGTGCGACATACCAACTATTGACTGATGCTGAAGTTGAAGCTCCAATACTTTGGTCATCCAATGTGAAAAACTGACTTATTGAAAAAGACCTGATGCTGGGAAAGATTGAAGGCAGGAGGAGAAGGGGATGACAGAGGATAAGATGGTTGAATGGCATCACCAACTCAATGGACATGAGTTTGAGCCAGCTCTGGGCGTTGGTGTTGGACAGGGAAGCCTGGCGTGCTGCAGTCCATGGGGTCACAAAGAGTCAGACATGATTGAACTGAACTGAACCAACTATCAGCCAACTTTACCTCAGGGAAATAGGATCTGGGCCTTTTCTGCAATTTCAAACAATTTCCCAAATTAATCCCTAACTATAAGTCATTATTGAAATCAGAGCTGAAAACACCTGTGTTTTTTTTTTAGCACTTAACAACCACTGGATTTAACACAAATCACAGATTGAAAATGTCATTAAACATAACATCAGTGAACAGTAGAACCCCAATTAGAGAAATTAGCTTGTGTTATATAGGTATTATTCTTGTCTATATATTGGTATTCACTACATATAAAATGTATCTTTCTGAAGAGTGAACTCTTGTATTCGTTTTCTTCTATGACTGTTAAAGCATCTTTTAAAATCAATATCTGTAAAACTGTGCTATCCTAGGTCTTTGGAAGTACAAAGAATCTTGAAGATTGCTGATCTGAATTTTACTGTAAAGGATAATGAAACTCAGACAAACCAAGAGATTTACATGAGACGCACAAGGAGATAGTGACTGAAGTGGCTCAGAAACTCTATGCCCTAAACCTCATGTCATAATTATGTTTCCTTTGTTGTAAATACGTCAGTGTATTACTTGAATTATAATGTAGAAAACATGGCTGAGAGTAAATGGCTTGCTGTTATCCTATGGAGTTGGAGGGCATGGAGCAGAAAAGAAGTAACCAGAGTTGGGTCACCTCGATGAAGCAGAGAGTGCAAATAATTATGATGCTTGATTCTGAGAGAGTAGAAAGTCCAGAGGTGTCCAGAGGCCTGCTTCTATTGAAGGCCCTTACCATGTGCTAGTCACATTAATTACTGGAAACAGGTTCTCCTTTAAGGATCGGAACTGTGCAGAACGGCGACCACTTTCCAGAGATGCTGCCACTTGGAAAGCCCTCTCCACGCCTGCGTTAGAAATCTGGATCAGGTCTGCATCAGCCATGCCAACCTCATTACTGCCAGGAAAGAAGCAGCTTCTCAAATAAAAAGAAGATAAACAAGCTTCTTTGTCATACCAATTCCAGACGAAAATAGCTGAAACACTGTTTAATATGAAGCAAATTGCTATAGAGGTACAGAGCTTGTTTTCATTTTAAGGAATCTGTATCTAGGTACTTAAGCCTTTGAAAAGAACATAAGATACAATATGCTCTTTATTGAGCATCTTAAAGGATTTCATTTTTGCAGTATAGTACTTAATTTTATTTCCAATCTTCAGATATACCTTAGAGTTGAGGGCAATTCTTATTCCATTATTTCATTCTTTTTCCCATAGCCACTCAGATTGAATGAAGACAGTTCTAGAGTTTCCCCAAACCCCAAAAAATTTGTGTTGAAAAGATCACTCTTCTTGTGGAGTTCAGTTCAGTTCAGTCGCTCAGTCATGTCTGACTCTTTGCGACCCCATGAATCGCAGCACGCCAGGCCTCCCTGTCCATCACCAGCTCCCGGAGTTCACCCAGACTCACATCCATCGAGTCAGTGATGCCATCCAGCCATCTCATCCTCTGTCGTCCCCTTCTCCTCCTGCCCCCAATCCCTCCCAGCATCAGAGTCTTTTCAAATGAGTCAACCCTTCACATGAGGTGGCCAAAGTACTGGAGTTTCAGCTTTAGCATCATTCCTTCCAAAGAAATCCCAGGGCTGATCTCCTTCAGAATGGACTGGTTGGACCTCCTTGCAGTCCAAGGGACTTTCAACAGTCTTCTCCAACACCACGGTTCAAAAGCATCAATTCTTCGGTGCTCAGCCTTCTTCACAGTCCAACTCTCACATCCATAGATAGTATAAAACCTAGGTGTAATTTGGTCAAAGGAAACATCAGTTTCATAATCATAGAATTCCCCCTATCCTTTTAAGTTAACACTCATTTCATTTTTTTCCTCTGAAGCTAAAGTAACTCCTATGTTTGCTATTTTGTACCTTGCATTCAGAATTTCCGTTCTTCTTGCAGAATTGCTGCAGAGTAATTGCAAGTGCTCAGTCGCTCAGGAATTCGAGTCAGTCAGTCTCTCTTGGCTACCCCCTGGACTGTAGCCTGCCAGGCTCCTCTATCTATGAGATTTCCCAGGCAAGAATACTGAAGCCAGTTGCCATTTCCTACTCCAGGGGGTCTTCCCAACCCAGAGATAGAACCGTGGTCTCCTGCATCTCCTACATTGGCAGGAATTGTAATGGCCTTAATGATAGTTGAAAATGTCCTCAGTGTTGCTTACTCCTGGACTTTTCCTAATTTCTGAGAATGGCAGTTTGGGTGATTGTGGCTTGCAGCTTTAAAAGGATACAGTCCATGCTTACGAGGCTGTAGGACCTGGTTGCTCCAGTGTGACAGATTTTGTCCAGAAGCTCAGTTACCAACGAAGGACCTAAATCACTAACATAACTTCTTTGCTTGCAACTGCCTTATCCTTCTGAAGTTGATGTTAAAAGACACCTGCGCCTTCTCCCTGCTGAAACACTTGGCCAGACTCACTGTTTTTCATACATATTTAGAAAGCCGAACTGTTACTATTTGCAAGTGGACTGAGTTTCTATATTGATGATCTTTTTGATTTTTCTTTCCCCCAGGAAACCTAGCCTATACTACATACATGTACAACAGCTTCCTGCTAAAGGTTGTTTTTATCATTCCTGGCTAGGTTATAAACCTTTAGAATATATGGGCTCTGCCCTACTTAACCTTATACACTCTAAGTTGCTTGACACAGAGTGTTCAGTGAAAGCTTGAATTCAACAATCCAGAGATCCAGTATGGACCTTATAGAAGCAGGTTGGTTGCCACCCTGGGATATTTCTTCCTTTGTTATTGTCCTTTTTATTAGTGGTTCGTTAATCATAAAAGCATGCAAATTATATTTGGAGTTGGCTAGATGTGAGTTACATTGCAAATCTATCATTTATTCATGGTATGATTTAAACTTCCTGAGTCTCATTGTCCTTGGCTTTTGAATGGGATAATGATGCCTCTTTTAAAAGGTTTTTATAAAGACATAAAACTGTTAATCATTATATTTGTCACATATTGTATGAATTTCTCTTCCCTAACAAGAAAATACAACTATTTCAACCTTTAGCATAATTGTATTAAAGAAAGGCTTTGGAGTCAAATCTCCTAACAGTCAAACACAGTGGCAAAACTATAGAGCTAACAATACGTTGAAAGTGAAATTCTCTCAGTCGTGTCCAACTTTTTGCAACACCATGAACTATATAGTCTATGGAATTCTCCAGGCCAGAATACTGGAGTGGGTAACCTTTCCCTTCTCCAGGAGATCTTCCCAACCCAGGGATCAAACCCAGGTGTCCCGCATTGCAGGTGGATTCTTTACCAGCTGAGCCACAAGGGAAGCCCAAGAACACTGGAGTGGATGCATGCGTGCTAAGTCGCTTCAGTTGTGTCCGATTCTTTGTGACCCTATGGGCTGTAGCCCACCAGGCTCCTCTGTCCATGGGATTCTCCAGGCAAGAATATTGGAGTGGGTAGCCTATCCTTTCTCCAGAGGATCTTCTTGGCCCAGGAATAGAACTGGGGTATCCTTCATTGCAGGCAGATTCTTTACCAACTGAGCTATCAGGGAAATGATACCTTAAAAATTATGAAATTCAGTGCTTTTCAAACTTATAAAGCTATGGGATTTCTGTTTAAACAAAATCCTTGTAAGTGATTCAAAACTATACATTAATTCTCTAGGATGTCCTGTTTAAAGCAAAGATATAGTTGAGCCCCATCTCTTTTATCTCCCCTTTTTTTCCCACTCACTGTGCTTTCAACTTAGGAATTCTCCAAGTTTCTAGGATGCCCCATATGCATTTTTGAAATCCAGTGGATAATCCAGCTCTCTAATATTATAGGTTAAAAAAGCTAAGAGTCAGGGTGAACAACAAGGTCTTATTGTATAGCACAGGGAACAGTATTCAATATCCTGGGATAAACCATAATGGAAAAGAATATGAAAAGAATATATATATATAAATATTTGTGTGTATATATGTGTGTATATATATATATATAACTAAATCATTGTGCTATATAACAAAAATTAACACATTGTAAATTAACTGCACTTCAATAAAATTTAGTAAAATAGAAACACTAGTGAATAGCATTTTCTAACATTTAAAAAAATGCTGAGTCAGAGATATTATGTTATACATTAATATCAGACCTGAGGTAGGAACCACATTTCTTAGTTTTCAATGTGGTCCTTTCTCCATTCATTAGAGGGTGACACATGCACTTAGTGTGAAAAGGATAATTGGTTTCATGTTGGTCTTTCAGCCCAAGCAAGTCCAGACAAAGACAGAAACAAAAGCAATTATCTAATTTGTTTTGAATTTTGTTGTGTATCAAACTATATATTTTGGAATCACTTTCATCTAACTACTGCAAAAACCCTGTGATTTGAGTATTGGTATTATCCCCATGGATGGAGGAGCCTGGTAGACTGCAGTCCATGGGGTAGCGAAGAGTTGGACACGACTGAGCGACTTCATTTTCACTTTTCACTTTCATGCATTGGAGAAGGAAATGGCAACCCACTCCAGTACTCTTGCCTGGAAAATCCCATGGACGGAGGAGCCTGGTAGGCTTCAGTCCATGTGGTCGCTAAGAGTCAGACATGATTGAGCGACTTCACTTTCACTTTTCACTTTCATGCATTGGAGAAGGAAATGGCAACCCACTCCAGTGTTCTTGCCTGGAGAATCCCAGGGATGGGGAAGCCTGGTGGGCTGTCGTCCATGGGGTCACACAGAGTCGTACACAACTAAAGCAACTTAGCAGCAGCAGCAGCAGCATTATCCCCATTTGACAGTGAAAATATTAAGCATTAGAGAGGCCAAATAACTTGCTTAAAGTTACTTAGCAAGAAACTCTTGTGGTTTATGCTAAATTCAGATCTTCCCAACATGAAAATCTGAATTGAAATAGCGCTATACTCTTGATACCAAGGGCTTCCCAGGTGGTGTTTGTGGTAAAGAACCTGCCTACTAATGCAGGAGACTAATAAGAGATGTGGATTCGATCCCTGTGTCGGGAAGATCAAACTGGAGGGCATGGCAACCCATTCCAGTATTCTTGCCTGGAGAATCCCAGGGACAGAGGAGCCTGGCAGGCTATAGTCCATAGGGTTGCAAAGAGTCAAACACAGTCGAAGCAAATTGGCATGCAGCATGCACTGATACCAAGTTCTCTATTGCACACATTTGAAAAGAATCTATTAATTATTTTGCTCTACATTAATAAGACATTCTTGATTAAAAGCTATTAATAACCATTACTTTGTAAACTGTGCTTGCATTTCACAGGCATATTTAAATTTTGCAAGTTTTTATTTCCCAAGAGAAAGCTAAATTTAGTCAATATTTTTCTAAGAAAACAGTCTTTGATCTATGGTAGCACACTAATATTAAACCTTTAAATTAAATAACAAAGAAGTATTATTACAACTCAACTAGTTGCTATAAATTAATCTAGATTTCCATTGTAAGAATTGTTTTAACAGAAAATAAAATTATGGGCATTTGTAGTTGCAATCTTATATTAATTTTTATTTATATAACTCTTAAATTATCCAAAGTCAAATATTTAATCATGAATTATTTTTGAACTGATTATTTTAATGTATCCACCTATTTTTACTTGTGTAATGCAATATATATTTATGCTAGTTTTACATTGATTATATATCTTCATATTTTGAAACTTTAGTGATTCCCTCATGTTTAAATTAATATAATTGACATACAAAAAATACAAATAAGTAAACTGTACAATTTGATTTTTTGACACATGTATATTTCTATCAGTACAAAACTATGAATCAAGATAGTAAATATATCTGTAATACCCAAAGGTTTCTTTATGCCCTTTTATAATCTACCCTTCCCTTGCCCAATCCCTAAGCAACCTTTGGTTTGTTTTCTGTTCCTATAGTTTGTTTTTTCTAGTGTTTTATATAAATGGAATCATACACTATGGGTTCTTTTTGTTTTTGAGGCGGGGCATAGGGGAGTGGAGATTTGGTTTCTTTCACTCAATATAAATTTTTTGAGACTCATCTATACTGTTATGAATATTAATAATACCTCCTAAAGCTACTAGCTGCTCTAACTTGCTATAATTTCAAGGAGAAGATACCATATGTATCTTAATATATTACCATTTAAAATATCATCATCTACTAACATTTACCGTATTACCTTAAATCTTTCTCATTTTCTTAGGCCATCAATCACAGATCTTCCATTGTTTGTCTTTTGAGATAAATATTTCTAGATTTAGTTGTGTCTCTTGAAAAAGAAGACTTTGAAAAGCTAGCCCTAAGAATTTAGAAAGGTAAAGTTATTACTTTGGTCAAATCCATATGTCTTCCAATGTTCTGTCAACACTGTTCTTAGCTGATTGTATTACACAGCATTAAGTGAGGACTTTGTGGTCTTCCTTGTCTTATAATCAATCTCATATTTCTTCATTTTCTCTGTAATGTAACCCTATTTCCACTTTTTTTTTCTTTTTATTCATCAACCCAACAGTAAGTTCCAAAATGCTCCAAGTACGTTCCCTCAAGGGGAATCTTCTCATTGTCAATAGTCATGATTCATATGTTCATTTTCTTGTGTTATTTTTTTTTCACAAATTAGTCCCTTGGCTTCAACATAATGTGTGTCATTTATCCCCCTAGGACTTTCTTCCATTGCTCTCTTTTAGGGAAGCAAAGAACATGATGCTTCTGGTAAAATATATTCATTTTTATCTGGAGTGCCCTCTCCCTGTCGACCTCATTTTTTGCCAATTAGTTTTTCTAGACTCACTTTGAATTCTTGCCCCCAGTCTTCACAAATCCACCCATTTTGAAATCATATGTTTTCCATGTGCTCCCATACCACTTCATTTGTACCAGTCTTATGCATTTAGTACCAATAACTTTGTGGTAGGCTTAAGTATGTATAAGATATCCTTCTGCTGCATGTGAAGTCTCAAATGGCAGGTTTGAATCCCTGAAAATGGCTGCACCTAAGGATAGATATTACTATTTCAGTGGCTTTGTGCCTATCTACCTTGTCTGAACAGAAGCACAAAGTTTCTATGATGATCTCATTAACAACCTTATGGACCAGTAGGTCTCTTTGGGGCCAATTTCTTTCTTCTCCTCCCAAACTCCTTCTTCCTTTAAAGTGATGGATGATTAATACATGGAGGTGGGAAAAGGGAGTGACAGAATGGTAAGAAGTGATTAGATCTATCTAGGATTAAAGATGGGAGGAGAGGTTGTCAGGTATAATCAAGAGGGATTCATTTCTAGCAATTTCTCTCATCCCACATCTTAAAATTAAGTGAGTAGAAATAACATTGTTTCTTCTGCTCACTGGTATGCTACTTTAAATTATCACTCATTATTGACACACAATTCAATTAACCCATGTCTGCCCATTTCTTTACCCCCTAAGTTTGCCTTTAAAAAGATAGAATAAACTTTCTCCGAAGACTAGTAAATGAAATTTAAAGCTAAATTTTTTGATAATTAAAAGTTCATTCTATAGCTTGGAGTTATTCACCTGTCTTGCATTTACTTTCTTAAAAAGAGAATATAGTGAAAATGAGTATACTACCCAAAGCAATTTATAGATTCAATGCAATCCCTATCAAGCTACCAACAGTATTCTTCACAGAGCTAGAACAAATAATTTCACAATTTGTATGGAAATACAAAAAACCTCGAATAGCCAAAGCGATCTTGAGAAAGAAGAATAGAACTGGAGGAATCAACCTACCTGACTTCAGGCTCTACTACAAAGCCACAGTTATCAAGACAGTATGGTACTGGCACAAAGACAGAAATATAGATCAATGGAAAAAAATAGAAAGCCCAGAGATAAATCCACGCACATATGGACACCTTATCTTTGACAAAAGAGGCAAGAATATACAATGGATTAAAGACAATCTCTTTAACAAGTGGTGCTGGGAAATCTGGTCAACCACTTGTAAAAGAATGAAACTACAACAGTTTCTAACACCATACACAAAAATAAACTCAAAATGGATTAAAGATCTCAATGTAAGACCAGAAACTATAAAACTCCTAGAGGAGAGCATAGGCAAAACACTCTCTGACATACATCACAGCAGGATCCTCTATGACCCACCTCCCAGAATATTGGAAATAAAAGCAAAAATAAACAAATGGGACCTAATTAACCTTAAAAGCTTCTGCACATCAAAGGAAACTATTAGCAAGGTGAAAAGACAGCCTTCAGAATGGGAGAAAATAATAGCAAATGAAGCAACTGACAAACAACTAATCTCAAAAATATACAAGCAACTCCTACAGCTCAACTCCAGAAAAATAAAAGACCCAATCAAAAAATGAGCCAAAGAACTAAATAGACATTTCTCCAAAGAAGACATACAGATGGCTAACAAACACATGAAAAGATGCTCAACATCACTCATTATCAGAGAAATGCAAATCAAAACCACTATGAGGTACCATTTCACACCAGTCAGAATGGCTGCAATCAAAAAGTCTACAAATAATAAATGCTGGAGAGGGTGTGGAGAAAAGGGAACCCTCTTACACTGTTGGTGGGAATGCAAACTAGTACAGCCACTATGGAGAACAGTGTGGAGATTCCTTAAAAAACTGCAAATAGAACTGCCTTATGATCCAGCAACCTCACTGCTGGGCATACACACTGAGGAAACCAGAAGGGAAAGAGACACGTGTACCCCAATGTTCATCACAGCACTGTTTATAATAGCCAAGACATGGAAGCAACCTAGATGTCCATCAGCAGATGAATGGATAAGAAAGCAGTGGTACATATACACAATGGAGTATTACTCAGCCATTAAAAAGAATACATTTGAATCAGTTCTAATGAGGTGGATGAAACTGGAGCCTATTATACAGAGTGAAGTAAGCCAGAAGGAAAAACACCAATACAGTATACTAACGCACACATATGGAATTTAGAAAGATGGTAACAATAACCCTGTGTACAAGACAGCAAAAGAGACACTGGTGTATAGAACAGTCTTATGGACTCTGTGGGAGAGAGAGAGGGTGGGAAGATTTGGGAGAATGGCATTGAAACATGTAAAATATCATGTATGAAACGAGATGCCAGTCCAGGTTCGATGCACGATACTAGATGCTTGGGGCTAGTGCACTGGGACGACCCAGAGGGATGGTATGGGGAGGGAGGAGGGAGGAGGGTTCAGGATGGGGAGCACATGTATACCTGTGGTGGATTCATTTTGATATTTGGCAAAACTGATAGAATTATGTAAAGTTTAAAAATAAAATAAAAAAATTTTAAAAATTAAAAAATAAAGTCACCAGGAAAAAAAAAAAAGAGAGAGAGAACTCCTTGGGCAAGTCACTTCCCCTTTGAGGATTTCAATCTTTTTCATGTGATAAATGAAGTAACTTGAAGTGGATGATCTCTGAAGTTCTTTTTATCTTCAAGTCTCCATGAATCTGTGACTCTATAATATCCGCCTTGCAGGAATTCTTCAAGAATTAATGTTTGTGAAATAATTTAAGACTCAAGGATGAAAGGTTTTATGCTAGTGCCCCAAACTATTTTTATTAAATGAAGCATGCCAGGGAAGTCTGTTGTGTTTGGGGATAGCTGCCGTGAGAGTTCCCAGCACTGCCTATGCCCAACACAGACTCAGAAAGGGACAAAAAAGAACAAGAATTCCTCTAATAGATCCAGAAATTATGATGAGTAGAGAGCACAAATATTCCTGAAATTCAAACATGGAAGTGATAACATGTACATTCAAACATTAAGTTTACAGAAAAGGGTCCATGAAAAGATCACGCATTGATAGCCTGCTAACACTCATTCACATGCCAGGGAAGAAGAATTGATGTCTGTATGCCTGCTTGTGTAGTGTATCTCCAAAAACTTCCACTTTGTGCTGAACCTTTCTTTGCCTGATTCCTTCTGCAAAACCTCTTTTATGACCCTGTTTTGATTATCTAAAATAACAAGTGATTACTGAATCACTGAGTTGGAATTCAAGACAGCATAAAATCATTAATTCAATTTTCCCCATATTTCTCTTGTCAATAAATTGAGCTTCAGGGTAGTCAATGAACTATCAAAAAATCACAATTAATGCATATTTATACCAGGACTGAATAGCATGCTGTGACTCATAACCAATGCTTATTTCACCACGGCTTAATATCTTAAAAATTAATTCTAGTCTCAATACCATTTGAGAGCATAACAGATCACCTAACTGCATGTTGACAAAAGCTTTCAATGAGTTAACACAAAAGGTTGAATGAAGAAAATAATCTACTCCTTGGCAAGGGCAGTGGAGAAAAAATTGTACACCAATCTAAAAGTGCTGGTAGAAACTCCACTTCACCATTTAGGAATAATAAACGAACCATAGTCAATAGACTTAGTCCATTGGTGGATTACTGTTTAAGTTATTTTCTAGGTTTCATTTTCCAGCAATATGAAATGGCAAGGTTAGAATTAAAACCATCAAAAACAGAGATTCATTTTTGTTCATAATAGTGGAACATCCACAGTTTTAGGACAGAAGATAGAAATATATTGAAGCCAGTTGTCCAGTGAGATCTTATTTACAACTTCATTTAGTATGTGCACTAATAATAACATTTAGTATGTGCATCTAATAAAATATAATTACAATGAGCTGAATCTAGACAAAGATTCTGCACACAGGTGATGCTGATGCTTCTAACCTGAGGACCTCATGTTGAATAGCAGAGATCTACAACAGTGCTCCTCAAACTTGATCATGCATCAGAATCCCCTGGAGGGCTTGACTGAAACCAAATTTCAGGGAACCATGGTCCATAGACTTAGCCCATTGGTGGATTACTATTTTAATTACTCTCTAGGTTTCATTTTCCATAAATATCCAGTGGCAGGGTTAGAATTAAAACCATCAAAAACAGAAAATCAATGTTGTCCATAGTAGATGACCATCAGCAGTTCATACATTCTGATTCAGTAGGTCTGTGGTGGAGATATACACATCTAACAAGCTCCAGGAAATGCTTGGTTTACTGCATGAGATCCATATTTTAAGCAGCACTTCTCCATAATCTGGAGAAGGAAATGGCAACCCACTCCAGTATTCTTGCCTGGAGAATCCCATGGACAGAGGAGCTTTGTGGGCTACAGTTCACAGGTCGCAAAGAGTCGGACACGACTGAGCGACTTCACTTCACTTTCACTTCTCCATAATCTGTGTGTGTGCTAAGTCACTTCAGTCGTGTCCTATTCTTTGAGACCCTCTGGACTGTAGCCTGCAGGCTCCTCTGTCCATGGGGATTCCCCAGGCAGGAATTTGGAGTAGGTTGTCATGCCCTCCTCCAGGGCATCTTCCCAACCTAGGGATCGAACCATATCTCTTACCATCTCCTGCCTGGCACTCCCTTTTGAAATTCCCTCCCATTTTTCTCCCCATCCCACTGATCTAGGTTGATACAGAGCCCCTGTTGAGTTTCCTGAGCCATACAGCAAATTCCATTGCCTATCTATTTTACATATGGTAATGTAAGTTTCCTTGTCACTCTTTCCATACATCTCACCGTCTCCTCCCCTCTCCCCATGTCCATAAGTCTATTCTCTCTGTCTGTTTCTCCACTGTAAATAAGTTCTTCGTACCACTTTTTTAGATTCTGTATATATGCGTTAGAATACAATATTTATCTTTCTCTTTCTGACTGACTTCACTGTATATAATAGGTTCTAGGTTCAACCACATCATTAAACTGACTCAGATGTGTTCCTCTTTATGGCTGACTAATATTCCATTGTGTATATGCACTACAACTTCTTTATCCATTCATCTGTCAGTGGTCATCTAGGTTGCTTCCATGTTCTAGCTATTGAAAACAGTGTGCTCCAACTTTGGGATACATGTGTCTTCTTCAATTTTGGTTTCCTCAGGGTATGCCTAGGAGTTGGGTTGCCAGGCCATATGGTGGTTTTATTCCTAGTTTTTTAAGGAATCTCCATACCATCTTCCATAGTGGCTATATCAGTTTCCATTCCCACCAACAGTGCAAGAGCATTCCCTTTACTCCACACTCTGTCCAGCATTTATTGTTTGTAGACTTTTTGATGAGGGCCATTCTGACAGGTGTGAGGTGATATCTCATTGTAGTTTTAATTTGCATTTCTCTAATTATGAGTGATGTAAAGCATATTTTCATGTGTTTGTTAGCCATCTGTATGTCTTCTTTGGAGAAATGTCTGTTTAGGTATTTTTCCCACCTTTTGATTGGGTTGTTTTTTCTCCTGGTATTGAGTTGTATAAGCTGCTTGTATATTTTGGAAATTAATCCTTTGTCAGTTGTTTCATTTGCTTTCATTTTCTTCCATTCTGAGGACTGTCTTTTCATCTTGCTTGTAGTTTCCTTTGCTGTGCAAAAGCTGTTAAGTTTTATCAGGTCGCACTTGTTTACTTTTGTTTTTATTTTTATTACTCTAGGAGGTGGATCGTAGAGGATCTTGCTTTGATTTATGTCATCGGGTGTTCTGCCTATGTTTTCCTCTAACAGTTTCATAGTTTCTGGTCTTACATTTAGGTCTTTCACCCATTTTAAGATTATCTTTCTGTGTGGTGTTAAGAAGTGTTCTAATTTCATTCTTTTACATGTAGCTGTCCAGTTTTCCTAGCACCATTTATTGAAGAGGCTGTCTTTGCCCCATTGTATATTCTTGCCTCCTTTGTCAAAAAGAAGGTACCCATAGGTGCATGGGTTTATCTCTGGGCTTTCTGTCTTGTTCTATTGGTCTATATTTTGTTTTTGTGCCAGTACCATACTGTCTTGATGACTGTAGCTTTGTAGTATAATCTGAAATCAGAAAGGTTGATTTCTCCAGCTCCATTCTACTTTCTCAAGACTGCTTTGACTATTCAGGGTCTTTTGTGTTTCCATATAAATTGTGAAAGTTTTTTGTTCTAGTTCTGTGAAAAATGCCTTTGTTAATTTGATAGGAATCGTATTAAATCTGTAGATTGCATTAGGTAGTATAATCATTTTCACAATATTGATTCTTCCTACCAAGGAACATGGAATATCTCTCCATCTGTTTATGTTGTCTTTGATTTCTTTCATTAGTATCTTATAATTTTCTGTGTATAGTTCTTTTGTCTCCTTAGAGACAAAATAGATATTTAATTCCATATTTAATTCTCCTACATATTTAATTCTTTTTGTTGCAATGGTGAATGGTATTGACTCTCTAATTTCTCTTTCTTATTTTTCATTGTTAGTATATAGAAATACAAGTGATTTCTGTGTATTGATTTTGTATCCTGCAACTTTGCTAATTTCACTGATTAGCTCTAGTAATTTTCTGATACTGTCTTTAGGGTTTTCTATGTACAGTATCATGTCATATGCAAACAGTGAGAGCTTTACTTCTTTTCTGATCTGGATTCCTTTTATTTCTTTTTCTTCTCTGATTGCTGTAGCTAGGATTTCCAGAACTATGTTGAATAACTGTGAAAGTGGACACCCTTGTCTTGTTCCTGATCTTAGGGGGAATGCTTTCAGTTTTTCGCCATTGAGAGTAATGTTTACTGTAGGCTTATCATATATGGCCTGTACTATGTTGAGGTAGGTTCCTTCTATGCCCATTTTTTTAAGTTTTAATTATAAATGGGTGCTGAATTTTGTCAAAGGCTTTTTCTGCATCTATTGAGATGATCATATGGTTTTTATTTTTATTTCAATTTGTTAACATAGTGTATCACACTTTGATTTGCATATATTGAAGAATCCTTGTATCCCTAGAATAAACCCAACTAGATCATGGTGTATGACCTTTTTGATGTGTTGCTGAATTCTGTTCGCTAAAATTTTGTTGAGGATTTTTGCATCTATGTTCATCAGTGATATTGGCCTGTAGTTTTCTATTTTTGTGTTGTCTTTGTCTGGTTTTTGTCTTAGGGTGATGGTGACCTCATAGAATGAGTTTGGAAGTGTTCCTTCCTCTGAAGTTTTTTGAAAGAGTTTTAGAAGGATAGGCATTAGCTCTTCTCTAACTGTTTGATAGAATTCTCCTGTGAAGCCATTGAGTCCTGGGCTTTTGTTTTTTGGGAGATTCTTGATCACAGCTTCAATTTCAGTGCTTGTAATTAGGTTGTTCATAATTTCTATTTCTTCCTGGTTCAGTCTTGGAAGATTGAACTTTCCTAAGAATCTGTCCATCTCTTCCAGGTTATCTATTTTGTTACCATATAGTTGTTCATAATAATCTCTTATAATCCTTTGTATTTCTGCCTTGTCTGTTGTAACCTCTCCTTTTTCATTTCTAATTTTGTTTATTTGATTCTTCACTCTTTTTTTCTTGATGAGTCTGGCTAAAGGTTTGTCAATTTTGTTTATCTTCTCAAAGAACCAGCTTTTAGTTTTATTAATCTTTATTATTGTTCTTTCATTTCTTTTTCATTATTTCTGCTCAGACCTTTATGGTTTCTTCCTTTCTACTTATTTTGGGGGTGGGGGCGGGGGTTTGTCCTTCTTTTTCCAGTTGTTTTCAGTGTAAAGTTAGGTTGTTTATTCTATGTTTTCCTTGTTTCTTGAGGTAGGATTGTATTGCTATAAACTTCCCCCTTAGAACTGCTTTTGCTGCATCCCATAGGTTTTGAGTTGTCCTGTTTTCATTGTCATTTGCTTCTAGAATTTTTTTGATTTCCCTTTTGATTTCTTCAGTAACCTGATGGTTATTTAGAAATGTGTTGTTTCATCTCCATGTATTTGTGTTTCTTACACTTTTTTCTTGTAACTGATATCTAGACTCATAGCATTGTGGTCTGAGAAGATGTTTGACATGATTTCAATTTTCTTAAATTTACTGAGGTTTGGTTCATGACCCAAGATGTGGTCTACCCTGGAGAATGTTCTATGTGCACTTGAGAAGGTGTATTCTTCTGCATTTGGATGGAATGTCCTGAAGATATCAATGAGATCCATCTCATCTAATCTATCATTTAAGACTTGTGTTTCCTTATTAATTTTCTGTTTTGATGATCTGTCCATTGGTGTGAGTGGGGTGTTAAAGTCTCCTACTATTATTGTGTTACTGTCAATTTCTCCATTTATGTCTGTTAGTGTTTGTCTTATGTATTGAGGTGCTTCTATGTTGGGTGCATAGATATTTACAATTGTTATGTCTTCCTCTTGGATTGATCCCTTGATCATTATGTAGTGTCCTTCCTTATCTCTTGTAATCTTCTTTATTTTAAGGTTTATTTTTGTCTGATATGAGGATTTCTACTCCAGCTTTCTTTTGCTTCCCATTTGCAAGGAATATATTTTTCCATCCTCTCATTTTCAGTCTGTATGTGTCTTGAGGTCTGAAGTGGGTTTCTTGTAGACAACATATATATGGGTCTTGTTTTTTGTATCCATTCAACCAGTCTGTGTCATTTGGTTGGAGGATTCAATCCATTTACATTTAAAGTAATTATTGATATATATGTTCCTAT
This sequence comes from Bos taurus, assembly GCF_002263795.3. Lineage (NCBI taxonomy): Eukaryota > Metazoa > Chordata > Mammalia > Artiodactyla > Bovidae > Bos > Bos taurus. Next base: position 21,127,951 of record NC_037350.1, on the reverse strand, counting down.
TGCCATTTTCTTAATTGTTTGGGGTTGATTTTGTAGATCTTTTTTCTTCTCTTGTATTTCTTGACTATGTAAGTCCGTTTAACATTTGTTGTAAAGCTGATTGGTGATACCGAATTTCTCTTAAGTTTTGCTTGTCTGAAAAGCTTTGTATTTCTCCATCAATTCTGAATGAGATCTTTGCCGTGTACAGTAATCTTGGTTGCAGACTTTTCCCTTTCTTTACTTTAAATGTATCTTGCCATTCCCTTCTGGCCTGCAGAGTTTCTGCTGAAAGATCAGCTGTTAAACATATGGGGTTTCCCCTGTATGTTATTGTTTCTTCTCCCTTGCTGCTTTTAATATTCTTTCTATGTGTTTAGTTTTTGTTAGTTTGGTTAGTATGTGTCTTGGCATATTTCTCCTTGGGTTTATCCTGTGAGGGACTCTTTGTGGCTCCTGGATTTGATTGACTATTTCCTTTTTCATGTTGGGGAAATTTTTCACTATAATCTCTTCAAACATTATCTCATACCCTTTCTTTTTCTCTTCTTCTGAAACCCCTATAATTTGAATGTTGGTGCATTTGATATGGTCCCAGAGGTCTCTGAGACTGTCCTCAGCTCTTTTCATTCTTTTTGCTTTATTCTGCTCTTCAGAAGTCATTTCCACCATTTTATCTTCCAGCTCACTGATTCATTCTTCTGCTTCAGATATTCTGCTATTGATTCCTTCTAGAGTATTTTTAATTTCAATGATTGTGTTGTTTGTCTCCGCATGTTTATTCTTTAACTCTTCTAGGTCTTTGTTAATTGATTTTTCCATTTTCTCCATTTTGTTTTCAAGGTTTTTGGTCATGTTTACTATCATTATTCTGAATTATTTTTCAGATAGTTTGCCTATTCCTTCTTCATTTATTTGGACTTCTGTGTTTCTAGTTTGGTCCTTCATTTCTGCAGTATTTCTCTGCCTTTTCATTACTTTTTTACAAAGTTATTGTGTTTGAGATATCCTTTTCCCAGGCTTCAAGGAAAGTTGAATTCTTTCCTTGAAGACATTTGAATTCTTTCTTCCTTTTGGTTTCTGCCCTCCTAACGTTCATCCAGTGGTTTGTGTGAACTTCATATAGGGTGAGATTTGTGCTGAGTTTTTGCTTTTTTTGTTTGTTTGTTTTCCTTCTGATGGGCAAGGCTGAGTGAGGTTGTAATCCAGTCTGCTGATGATTGGGTTTGTATTTTTGCTTTGTTTGTTGTTTGGATGAGGTGTCCTGCACAGGGTGCTACTTGTGGTTGGATGATGCTGGGTCTTCTATTCAAGTGGTTTCCTTTGTGTGAGTTCTTACTATTTGGTACTCCCTAGGGTTAGTTCTCTGGCAATCTAGGGTCTTGGAGTCAGTGCTCCCACTCCAAAGGCTCAGGGCTTGGTCTCTGGTCAGGAATGAAGATTCCACAAGTGGTTTGTTATGGCATTAGGTGAGATTAAAACGAATATCCAAAAACAAGAAACCAAAGATGAACCCCAGACAAATGGTAGTTACAAAATCAGGCAAATAATAATTAAAATAATGGAATATACACATATACATATACACCCATGAGCAAAGTGAAAACAGTCCATCAAAAATAAAGTACAGTAGATTAACCCAGCAAACAAAGCAAATCAAAAATTATATTTACCAGTTAAGAACAAAACTAACTTAAGCACAAACTAGAAAACAAAGCTAAAGCAAGGTGCTAAGTGGAGGAATAAAGCAATGAAAACAAAACCAACACATATGTTGAGAGGAAAGGAAAGAAAGAATAGCTATGTAAAATTAAATAGAGGTAGATGAAGAAGATTTATATACATTAAAGATTAACTGCAAGGGGAAAAGAACAGTAGGAAAGGCAAATAAAAAATAAATGTAGAAAAAATATAATAGGTTTAAAAATTAAAAATTTATAAAAAAGAGAAAAAATGAAAAAAAGGGAAACTCCACAGAACTGCAAAAGCCCAATGTAGAGGCAGAGGTTTGTAACAACAGGAGAAAGTGTGACTGAATATACACACACATATATATACACCCATAAGCAAAATCAAAACAGTCCAACAAAAATAAAGTACAATAGATTGACCCAGCAAACAAAGGAAACCAAGAATTGTATCTACCAGAACAAAACTAATTAAAGCACAAGCTGGAAAACAAAACTAAAGTAAGGTGTCAATTGGGGAATAAAGTAATGTGAAGAAAACTAACAATAATGTTGAAAGGACACCAGACAAAGAAAAAAAAGAAGGAATAGATATGCAGAATTAGATAGTGGTAGATAAAGAAGATTTATGTATGTTAAAGATTAACTGCAAGGGGAAAAGAACAGTGGGAAAAGCAAACAAAGGAACAAATGTAGAAAAAATAATAATAGGTTTAAAAATAAAAAAAGAGAAAAGAAAAAAAAAAGAGGAAAACTCCAGAGAACTGCAAAAGCCCAATATAGAGGCAGAGGTTTATGACAACAATAAAAACTGTGACTGAGGGGGAAAAAAAAGCTCAAAAGCTTAATTGGATTTCTTATTGCCAGTGAAATTGACAACTACAACAGAAGGAGGGGAAAAAAATCCAAAAGAATCTACAGAATAAGTCAAAAAATAAGAATAATAAGTGTTTTTCTTGAGTCACTGCTGTCAGAGTCCTTTCCCTTGGAAGTCACAGCCCAAATTACCTCCCTAGGATGTCCTCCAACACTGTGCTGATCTCTGGACCTGCTGTGTGGGGCAGCTCAGATTCTAATCTGGTCCTATTCCTGTGTGTTGTTGCCTCCAATGTCCAGAGCTATCAGAGCTAGTGCATTTTCCTTTGTGGGAGCTCTCAATGGACTTTTATATATTCTATAGACACAGAGTCTGCATAGTTGATCATGTGGATTTAATCTGTAGCTTGTACAGCTGGTGAGAGGGTTTTGGGTTTTCTTCCTTAGCCACACTGCACCTGGGTTTCAATTGTGGCCTCATTTCCACCTCTGCATGTGGGTCGTTCGCAGGGGTTTAGCTTCTGAGGCTGCCTTGTAGGGCTTGGGTTTGCCCTGTGAGGGCCAGATGTGGAGAAAGCTAATACAGCTGCTTGGGTTGCAGGGCTTCTGGCAGCATCAGGTACTCAGAGAGGTTGACAGCTAGGGCAGCAGAAAATATAATGCTCTAGAAGGGTATGGCAACCAGTATTGGCCAATATGCTCCAGTATTCTTGGGAAGGCAGGTTATTTACCACTAGAGCCAACTGGGAAACCCCCTATTATATGCACCATGTCTTATATAATTTCATTTTTATTACCACCATCACCAGATGTTGAGCAATGAAAAAGAAGTTGTGCTTTTGTTTTTGGTAAAGGAGAGTAAAAGTCACAAACATTTTTAAAAATTTAAAGTGAGTAGAGGTCTTCCCCAAGCTGGCAGCGTAGGAAGGCCTTGTGCTCACCTTCTCCCCAGGGCACACCAAAATTAAAACTACTTACAGAGCAACTGAAACTCCAATACTTTGGCCATCTGATGCGAGAACTGACTCATTAGAAAAGCCCCTGATGCTGGGAAAGATTGAAGGTGGGAGGAGAAAGGGACGACAGAGGATGAGATGTTTGGCTGGCATCACCAACTCAATGGACATGAGTTTGAGTAAATCTAGGAGCTGGTGATGGACAGGGAGGTCTGGAGTGCTGCAGTCAATGGGGTCGCAAAGAGTAGGACATGACTGAGTGACTGAACTGAACTGAACAGAGCAACTGTCTATAAGAACAACTTGAAGACTAGCAGAAAAGATTTCTACAACTAAAGATATAAAGAAGCACCCTGAACAAAATGGGTTGGAGGGGTGGAGACCTGGTATAGTCAGAACCCCAAGCCCAGATCAGTGATAGTTAAATGAAAGAGATTTCAAACCACAGAAGTTCTCCCCAAGGAAAAAGAGGTCCAAGCCCTGAATCAGTCTTCCCTGTGTCCTAAATCAAGAGGATGAGTCCTTAGAATATCTGGCTTTGAAAACCAGTGGGGCTTAGGTTTAGGAAAGCTGCAGGGCTACAGGAAACAGAATATGCTCTCAAAGTGAAAGTGAAGTCGCTCAGTCGTGTTCGACTCTTTGCGACCCCACGGACTGTAGCCTACCAGGCTCCTCCCTCCATGGGATTCTCCAGGCAAGAGTACTGGAGTGGGTTGCCATTTCCTTCTCCAGGGGATCTTCCTGACCCAGGGATCGAACCCAGGTCCCCTGCATTCCAGGCAGACACTTTAACCTCTGAGCCACCAGGAAAGCCCATGCTCTCAAAAACCATGTAGAAAATGCCTATGCTCCAAGTCTAAGTACAGAGGAAGTAGTTTGAAAGGCGCCTGGGTCAGACCCACTTGCTGATCTTGGAAAGCTTCCCAGGGAGGCAGGACACAACTGAGACTCCTCCTGAGGACTGAGATGCTGGTGGTAGCCATCTGGGGGAGCTCTTTCTACCTGAATGACACTGTCACCGGCAAATATCCCACTGTTGGTGGGATGTAAATTGGTGCCGCACTACAGAGGACAGATGGACCTTCCTCAACAAGTTACAAACAGAACTAACATATGATCCAGCAATTTCACTTCTGGATATTTACTCAAAGAAAATAAAAATAGTAATTCAAAAAGATACATATACTCTAATGTTTATAGCAGCATTATTTATAATAGCCAAGATGCAGAAGCAACCCCACTGTTCACTGACAGATGAATGGATAAAGATGTTGTATCTATATTCAGTGGAATACTACTCAGCCATAAAAAGAACAAAATCTTGTCATTGGCTGCAACACAGATGATCTAAAGGATATCATATTAAGTGAAACAATGTAGATGAAAGGCAAATGCTTATGATCTCACATATATGTGGAATGTAAAAACCAAACCAAGCAAAAAAACAGGATGAAAACGGACTTATAGATTCAGAGATCTAACAGGTGTTTACCAGAGGGGAGTGTGGTGAGGGTTTAGATGAAATAGGTAAAGTAGATTAACAGGTAGAAACTTCCAATTACAAAATAAATAAGCCACAGGAATATAATATACAGCATAAGGAATATAGTCAATAATACTTTAATTATTTTGTGTGGGGACAGATGGCCACTAGACTAAATGTGTAGGCAAACGCTGAATCACTATGAAACTGATGTAATATTGCAGGTCATCTATATTTCAACAATAAAAAAGGCTAACTAAAATGTGCTAAAATATAAAGATTTTGTTTTTCTGTATTTTCCTTCACCTCAATTATCCTTTGTTGTTGTTGTTCAGTCGCTAAGTCATGTCCAACTCTTTGCCACCCCATGGACTGTGGCCCGCCAGACTCCTCTGTCCATGGGGATGTCCCAGGTAAGAATACTGGAGTGGGTTGCCATTTCCTTCTCCAGGTGATCTTCCCGAGCCAGGGATTGAACCCAGGTCTCTTGCGTTGGCAGGTGGATTCTTAACCACTGAGCCACTAGGGAAGCCCTCAGTTATCTAAATTATGGTGATTTTGCCCATATATACCTTGATGCTGGATACCATCAAACCAAGAGATGGTAAACTTTCAGAATACAGGCTCTATCAGAAATAGCTTATAGTATAATTTTTAAGGAAGTTTTAATAGAAAAACATGCTTTGCTAGACATTTGTTTATATAATAAGTGTGCAGTGAAATTTTTGGTGTGAATTGAAAGCTGTGAAGAATTAAAGTACTAGGGAGCACGCTCTTTTAAAAGATGACTGAGCACTATTGAACTTTACTTCTTTCAAGAATGAAGCAAAGTCAAGACGGAAGTGCAATAGTTGATGAATATTACACATGACTTGTTTTATTATTTGAACATTTATGGCTACTAAGGTAGCTACCAATGCTCATTCTGTATTTTGACGTATTGTCTGCAGTATTGAGTGGCCAGTGCTATGCATGGCTAGATGGCAAAGGATAGAGATCTGCAGCCGTTAGCAGCCTGATGTTCTCATGGAATAATTATTTTTTTCTCCTGAGATTTGTTTGCAGCCTACTGTGGAAAAACAATGTATGTTTTCAAATCAGGCTGTTTCAGTTCAAATCCTAGCACTGATAATCATTAGCAGGATGACCTCTATGAGCCTGCTGCAAAATGGCAGTGAAAATATCTGCTCGGCAGGGCTGCTGTGAGGATTAGAGACAATGTAAGCTAAGCAGCCTGTAAAGTGCCCAGCTGATAGCCGCAGTTTTCTAAGGAGAAGCAATGTTTTCATAAGCTTCCCTGGGAATGACTTTCTCTCCAGCCAAATACCCAATGATCATGTAAAACAACTCTTGTTAATTTATCAATATTGACACAAAAGATAGCAGGTAAGTAGTTAAGTAGTGATGATTTATAAAAAATTGTGTGCATTTCTGAATGTGTATTTATTTAATATTGTTCATAATTAGGTCTGGAACTGTAACTAACATTAAAAGACCTACTTTAGAAAGACATTAATTTTCTTATAATAACAATGTAGGTTCTAAGTATTTATTAACTAAATCAAAGTTTAATATACCAAGAATTATTGAAATGAATTGAAATCTATAAAACAGCTCTGATAAGCTATAGTAAAATGGTGATGAAACATTAAATGATACATCAAATTGACTCTTCAACCAAAACAAACTTCCATACAAGAAGGTAGATGGAGAGTATTAAAGAAAAAGAACAAATAGAAATGAAAAGAGAGGTAAAGTAATCATGTAGTGGTGCAGGATGTGAACAATAAGAAAAATAAGCAACACAGGAGGCAGAGGAAGGGACACCCATGAGATAAAATTCCAATTTATAACACTGGGAACAAAAAGTTGTAATGCAGTTGATAAATGTATTGAATACTACCCAATGAAAAGATTTTTCTCAACCTGCTGAATGATATATATACTCTATATAAAAGAGCTGATTAAGGAAATTTAAGGAAAAAAACTTCCAAAATTTTACTCAAGAGTACAGTTCAACAATGGGGTTATGACAATGAGTGACAAAATTAAACCAGTAATCTCAATATTCATTCTCAAAAGATTTCTCATCTCATATGAGTATGATTATTGGTGGTCTTTACAATGACTGTATGGTTGACTACATTCTAAAATGTGTTAATATTTTACTATCAGTCAGAATCTGTTAAAACAGTAAGTTCTACATAGGTATAGCTAATTGTGATTCTTGGTTTTATGGAGACAGACTAATAAACTTTGTATACCCAATTCACCACTGATTTAGTGACCATAACTTTCCATAGTCTTAGAGTCCACTGTTACGTAAAGTATTAAATAAATAATATTTAGAGCATCCTTAAAACCCTGTCTATCCTAGAATATGTACATTGTAAATTGTTCTGCTGTCATTATCATTTAATTGCTGTCAACCTTCTAGGAATGTCCACCTTATCTAGCCCTGTTACTATTGACCTCACCCCATTATGGCGTCAGTATCCCTTTGTTTTCAACATGGGCAAGCTTTCATCAGAGTGATGGTTACCCGTGTTTCTTTAACTTAGAAATTTGGGCAAAGCCTGCATGCTGAGAAACAATACAGGTCCCTTAGACTTTGTGAAATATGTACATTTCCACCGCATTAAAACCACAGAGCTCTTTAGTCCTCCAAACACTTACTGATATTCTTAAATGATGTTAGAATTTTCTAGAGTTTTTTTGCTCACAGCTTTGAAATAATAAGACCACTTCAACAACTCACATTTACACAACCACCCAGACTTATGAGTAGTCATTTCAAGCACTGCTTTAAAAAAAAAATGTCTTCCATAGTCATCTTTAACCCAATCAATTGATAATGATTTAAACAGAGGCTAAAAAGTCAACTACTTTTTTATGGAGACAAGAGGTATTGGAAACTTACCCATTTTAGAACTTGGAGTTTTCATAAAATAAGTTTTCTAAAATAAAATCGACTTTGGAGCAGCTAAACTACGTGGGGTAAATCAATCAGCTGACCGGAGAGGTGAGGCCCAGTCTTCCAAACAGGGCACACCAAAATGCTATCAATGGAGACTTCTAAAAAATATGGAATATTATTTGCATTTTATCAGATCAACCAAAAGACGGATGCTTTCTTATAAAAATTCCACAAGAAAGGACAAAGAATCTATGACCCTGAGTTTCTTATTAACAGTGTTGTAACCTAACACGTCCACTCAAAAAATTATTTTGGTTTTGAAATAAATATAATTAGTGGTTATACTCCCAATTTATTGCAATAGCATAAAATAACATTTACATTTTATCTGAGTTGTTCTTACATTAATATATTCTGTATACTGCCCACTTCATCTGACATTTAACTTACCAAGAGGCTACCACATAATAGTTTCACTGAAAATAGAGAGGCATATACATTATAATTGATACATTATACATTGAAAATAGAGATACATATACATTATAATTGACCCTTGTCTTGGCTGCCTCTCTTTAATAATTGAGAGCTGAGGGAAATAACATTTCACACAATAGCAGATTAATTTTTTTTAGATAGTTTAATGTTTTCATTTACCTCATCAGCTTTCTCTTTAGAATCTATATACAGGCTTTGGAACAAAAAAACATCTGGATTGAATCTAGGGTCTGCTATCTAGCAGTTATGAGAACTTAAGAAAGTCATTTATTCTCTGGGAGCCTCAATTAATTCATCTAGAACCCTATAACAATGAATACCATCAACTCAGCAATTTTGTGAGAATTAAATAAAACAGTGCATGCAAAGGTCCTGGCTCTTAGTAAGGGTGCCATGAATGTTTATTATTATGATTGAGATCATTAGCATTATAATTGATTTATTAATATTGTTGCTATTCAGTCGCCGAGTCATGTCCAACTCTCTGTGACCCCATGGATTGTAGCACACCAGGCCTCTCCATTCCTCACCATCTCCCAGTTTGCCCAAGTTCATGTCCTTTGAATCAGTGATGCCATTTAACCATCTTATCCTGTTGCCCCCCTTCTCCTTCTGCTTTCAATCTTTCCCAGCATTAGGGTATTTTCCAATGAGTCAGCTGTTTGCATTAGGTGGCCAAAGTACTGGAGCTTCAACTTCAGTATCAGTCCTTCCAAGGAGTATTCAGCATTTATCAATAAGAAGTATTACGATAGCACAACTTGGTTTATCAAACTTGTTATTGTATCACCAAAAGGTACTAGTTTGAGAACCTGTCATAGGGCCTGAAAACTAGTACTAAGTATGAGACCCTGGTACTGGGACTTCTGAAAGCATCAAAGAGGCCAGAAGAAGCAAGCATTGAGGGTTGTCACAAGGGACAAACACCAAACCCCATTTCACAATTTATCTAGGTTCAGCCTAGCCCTGTTCTGAAACAAATGTCATGTTATATCACTACACAGATAAAACCAGGCCTAAGGAGGGGTAGCTGGGCAATGGGTAGGTGACAGGAGTGAAGTTGGAGCAGCCTCCATGTCTTCCATTTCAATGTTTTAAATACCAGGCTGCTCCATCTCTGCGTAATGTTTACTTTGATACAAAGAGCCCTTTACAGAAGCTTAGAATATTAAGATAAAGGGATTCTTCTCATTACCTCCTTTAGATTAACAAGAATATTGATATAAATGATTTCTTATTTGCATTTTTAGAAAACAACAGGGATTACAAAATCTAGTACAAATTTGATCATTTGTGCAAAAACAAAACAAAACTATTAATTGTAGAGAGTTGTGGTGGGAATGTTTATTTCCTCCTGTATATGTGATATTTTCCTCTGCAGGCATTTTCACTTTCTTGAGCTGATGCATTCCCCCACCCAACTGAAATTCGAAAATTTAAAGGGAAAAAAAATCCAAATGTCACTTTTCATTTATGTTCATCTACTGCCATCTCCTCATAGTGACCTGAATTCTTAGTTTATTAGTTCATCTATAAGCAGAGATTGCCCTGAGACATAAGTCAATGTCCTTCTCCTTCAACCTCCATACTCACCATTTTTCCCAACTACTTTTGCACTGAAGCCTATTTAAAAAAAAAAAAAAAGTGGTGAATATTTAGTGGTTTAAGTTTATTTGGAGAAGTAAATGGCAACCCACTCTAGTAGTCTTGCCTGGAGAATCCCATGGACAGAGGAGCCTGGTGAGCTATAATCCATGGTGTCGCAAAGAGTCGGACACGACTAAGTGACTAACACACACAAACACACATGCCTGCTTGAAATTTTTGATCTTTTATTAAAGGATATTCTTCTGGTACACGGGTCTGCAAACTGCAGCCCAAAGGCCAAATCTCAACTTCTCTTTTTGTATGGATTATGAGCTTTGAGCTTTAAACAGGCTTTTCCTTTTTAAATCACTGAAGCAAAATCAAAAGAAAAATAATTATTTGTGGCATGTGAAAACTATATAAAGTTCAAATGTTAGCATCCATAATAAATGTTTTGTGAGAATTCAAACATACCCATTTGTTTACACATTGCCTATGCCCGTTGCCTTGCTCCAACACTGGAGTTGAGTAGTCGTGACACAGACCATATGTTATACTCTCTTTGCTTTGCATCATTGCTTCGTTCACTACAAAATCACAGTGACAGTTCTAATTCTATGGCATTTCTGATGCCACGAATATCACTATACCACAGCATTTATTACCATGACATATCATGTCAAAATAAGAACAAAGTGGAATTTGAATATTGCAATCTAATGGTACAGTAGACTATAGATTATTTCATTATCAAATTAAATGACAAAATATTTCTTTATTAAGCAATGATACTTAATAAATGTTGATCTTTTCAGACTATGCACTCATCACATCTCCTACTCATGGAAAAACAACAACCAGGGGAAGTAGAAAAATTTAAGTAGAATAATCACAGTAGAATTTATTCACAAAAATTAAAAATGAGGGTACAATGAAATTCCTCAGCAGCTCACTCATTAGCCAAGCAAGAAATGAATTTACCAATTAGCAATTGGTAAATTGACTTAGCAATTGAAGAAATGTAATGAGAGAAAGTAAGACTATCAAATTTTTAGCAAGAACAGTTTGTCAAGGCGTTGAAAACAAAGTGACATCAATAGTCAATTATAAACAAGGCAAATGGTCTTGAGTGGCACTCCTTGGCACTTAATGTCAAAAAATATTACTACTTCTGTCAAAACCAGCTCGACAAGCAGGGTTTTCGAACGCGCAATACGGCGAGAGAATGAGAAACGAGACGCAAGAATTTAGAGAAAAGCGAGGGTCAGGGGACCAACACTGCTCCAAGGTGAAGGTGGCGAAACTGAATCCAAGCCAGCTTTATTATACTTTTAGCTGTGAATGAAAGAATATGTGGGGAGTTAAACTATAACTCATGTGGCCTTCAGGGCCAAAGAACAAAATAATCATTAACTATTGAGTAATTAGGAAACAGTAATCAATAACAAATCAGTAACTAGGACTAATATTCTTTTTTTTTTTTTAATTTTTAAACTTTACATAATTGTATTAGTTTTGCCAAATATCAAAATGAATTCATCACAGGTATACATGTGCTCCCCATCCTGAACCCTCCTCCCTCCTCCCTCCCCATACCATCCCTCTGGGTCATCCCAGTGCACTAGCCCCAAGCATCCAGTATCGTGCATTGAACCTGGACTGGCATCTCGTTTCATACATGATATTTTACATGTTTCAATGCCATTCTCCCAAATCTTCCCACCCTCTCCCTCTCCCACAGAGTCCATAAGACTGTTCCATACATCAGTGTCTCTTTTGCTGTCTCGTACACAGGGTTATTGTTATCATCTTTCTAAATTCCATATATATGCATTAGTATACTGTATTGGTGCTTTTCCTTCTGGCTTACTTCACTCTGTATAATAGGCTCCAGTTTCATCTACCTCATTAGAACTGATTCAAATGAATTCTTTTTAATGGCTGAGTAATACTCCATTGTGTATATGTACCACAGCTTTCTTATCCATTTATCTGCTGATGGACATCTAGGTTGCTTCCATGTCCTGGCATGACTAAGTGGGCTTTATCCCAGGGATGCAAGGATTCTTCAATATCCGCAAATCAATCAATGTAATACACCACATTAACAAATTGAAAAATAAAAACCATATGATTATCTCAATAGATGCAGAGAAAGCCTTTGACAAAATTCAACATCCATTTATGATAAAAACTCTCCAGAAAGCAGGAATAGAAGGAACATACCTCAACATAATAAAAGCTATATATGACAAACCCACAGCAAACATTATCCTCAATGGTGAAAAATTGAAAGCATTTCCTCTAAAGTCAGGAACAAGACAAGGGTGCCCACTTTCACCATTACTATTCAACATAGTTTTGGAAGTTTTGGCCACAGCAATCAGAGCAGAAAAAGAAATAAAAGGAATCCAAATTGGAAAAGAAGAAGTAAAACTCTCACTATTTGCAGATGACATGATCCTCTACATAGAAAACCCTAAAGATTCCACCAGAAAATTACTAGAAATAATCAATGACTATAGTAAAGTTGCAGGATATAAAATCAACACACAGAAATCCCTTGCATTCCTATACACTAATAATGAGAAAACAGAAAGAGAAATTAAGGAAACAATTCCATTCACCATTGCAACGGAAAGAATAAAATACTTAGGAATATATCTACCTAAAGAAACTAAAGACCTATATATAGAAAACTATAAAACACTGGTGAAAGAAATCAAAGAGGACACTAATAGATGGAGAAATATACCATGTTCATGGATTGGAAGAATCAATATAGTGAACATGAGTATACTACCCAAAGCAATTTATAGATTCAATGCAATCCCTATCAAGCTACCAACAGTATTCTTCACAGAGCTAGAACAAATAATTTCACAATTTGTATGGAAATACAAAAAACCTCGAATAGCCAAAGCGATCTTGAGAAAGAAGAATGGAACTGGAGGAATCAACCTACCTGACTTCAGGCTCTACTACAAAGCCACAGTTATCAAGACAGTATGGTACTGGCACAAAGACAGAAATATAGATCAATGGAAAAAAATAGAAAGCTCAGAGATAAATCCATGCACATATGGACACCTTATCCTTGAAAAAGGAGGCAAGAATATACAATGGATTAAAGACAATCTCTTTAACAAGTGGTGCTGGGAAAACTGGTCAACCACTTGTAAAAGAATGAAACTACAACACTTTCTAACACCATACACAAAAATAAACTCAAAATGGATTAAAGATCTAAACATAAGACCAGAAACTATAAAACTCCTAGAGGAGAACATAGGCAAAACACTCTCTGACATACATCACAGCAGGATCCTCTATGACCCACCTCCCAGAATATCGGAAATAAAAGCAAAAATAAACAAATGGGACCTAATTAACCTTAAAAGCTTCTGCACATCAAAGGAAACTATCAGCAAGGTGAAAAGACAGCCTTCAGAATGGGAGAAAATAATAGCAAATGAAGCAACTGACAAACAACTAATCTCAAAAATATACAAGCAACTCCTACAGCTCAACTCCAGAAAAATAAATGACCCAATCAAAAAATGGGCCAAAGAACTAAATAGACATTTCTCCAAAGAAGACATACAGATGGCTAACAAACACATGAAAAGATGCTCAACATCACTCATTATCAGAGAAATGCAAATCAAGACCACTATGAGGTACCATTTCACACCAGTCAGAATGGCTGCGATCCAAAAGTCTACAAATAATAAATGTTGGAGAGGGTGTGGAGAATAGGGAACCCTCTTACACTGTTGGTGGGAATGCAGACTAGTACAGCCACTATGGAGAACAGTGTGGAGATTCCTTAAAAAACTGGAAGTAGAACTGCCTTATGACCCAGCAATCCCACTGCTGGGCATACACACTGAGGAAACCAGAAGGGAAAGAGACACGTGTACCCCAATGTTCATTGCAGCACTGTTTATAATAGCCAGGACATGGAAGCAACCTAGATGTCCATCAGCAGATGAATGGATAAGAAAGCTGTGGGACTAATATTCTCATCTATAGATTTTCCACCAGATACGTAAAACATGTGACTCTGAGACGCCAGTTGAGAAACATTCTGGGGTCAGTTTTCCAACCCCAGGATCATATCCTGTTTTCAAGATTATGAACTGTTCCCTCTGGACTTGTTCCAAGAGTCTCATGCCTTATAGCATCCAGTTTATCAATAATTATAAATTTCTTTTGCAGCCCTTGCCAGGGCCTGCTTTTCTTTTATTCTTCCTGTCTCCTACATACTACTAATCAGCTGTCACTTATCAGAGAAGTAATTGAAGAATTACTTTCTGGGACCAAGCTGGATGGAACATAGTTAGGTGAGAATATTTTCAAGGAAGTTGAAGAAAACTAATTCAGTACAACCTCAAGTGGAATCTGCTAAAATGTGTTACCACTGATGATGGTAAAAACATGTGGAGCAGAAAAGGGCTTTTTTTTTTTTTTTTTTTTTAATTAATTCACAGACCTTTTGATGAATTCAAGTGTTTAAAGCTTAAGGTTATTCCCTGCATTATTCATCAACACATACTTGGAATATTGAATATTTGAATCTCTCTGCTATCACTGAACCAGTGGTGTCAACAGTGAACTTCATTCACTCTTGTGGACTTAATCATTGTCAGTTGGATGATTTTGAACTCAAGACCGATTTTTCTGAATGAGAAGTTCTCTTAACCACTGTTATCAAATCCTGAGCAGCTCTGAAATTAGCTTTGCTGCTAACTTGATAATGTTTCTTAATGAACATGAAGAAAAGCAAAATAGTACTTATATGTAAAATGCATACTTCAGTATGGTCATTTACACAACAACTGATGTTGCTGAATCACTAGTAACATCAAACTTTTTTTAATAAGTCTTACGCTGTCAAAAGTTAAAACAACAAGCTAGATCTCCATTCTTAGATGAATTGGTAGTGGGCTAACTTAGAGTTTTGAGCTAAAATTATAATCACAGTAGTATTTGCCCTTAATGAATATGCAAGGAAATTTTCCATATTTTGAAATCAATTTAATGGTTCAGCTGAGGAGCTTCCATCTAAGCTTCTTTGGGCATGGTCAGTCTGCAAGGTAATGACATGTTAAAAGGCAAACATTAAGAAGAGCACCTATCAGTCTATAAATTCCTCCCAAGAGATGAATATGTTCAATTAAAACACATATATTTGTGGATTGTTAACAGCATTTGGGAGTACCTGCTTGTGTAAAAAGACATTTCACTGATGAAATATACAAAATCTCATTTCAGATCAACACTGACAGATGGACATTCCCAATGAGTTTTGATGATACAGTAAACAAAATGTGAAAGCCCAAATTTTGTCATGTGTTTTCAGTCACTGCTCTAACAAATGACCACAACTTAGTGGCTTAAAGCAATACTCAGTTATTATCTCAGTTTTGTAAATCAGAGTCTGAGTGGCAGCTCAGAATGATGGCTCTGCTCAAAGTCTCAAAAAGCCAAAATCATGGTGTCTGCAAAACTATGTTCTTTTCTTCATGTGCTGGGAATGATTTCACTTCTAAGCTGATTTAGGATATTGCATGAATTCAGTTCCTTATGATTGGAGAACTGAGGCCCTCATTTCTTTGCTGATTGTTGTCAAGGGGCCAATCCCTGCTCCTAGATACCCACCATGATCTTTCTCATGCCTTCCATATGGCCCCTCCACCAACGGGGCAAGTCCTTCTCATGTTTCTAATCTCTACAACTTCTTCCACTGCATCTCTTGGTTTTGAAATTCCAAGTATTGGTATTCTCTCTGCTTTTAAAAGCTCATTTGATTCAACTAAACCTACCCACCATGAATAATCTAGACTAATCTATTTTAATATCCATAGTCTCAATTGTATCTGCAACTTCCCTTTTGATATATAACATATTAATATATAGAGAGGATTTAAGGACCAGGATGTGAACATATCTGTAGGGTCATTATTCTGCCTAACATATATAACTAAGCAAAATGCTATTTCCCAAAAAGAATCTATTCTTTTTATTAGCAGATCTGTGTTACAAAAATATTGTCCTTTATTCTTATTCTCCTTATTATTGTTATACTTTGCATTTTGTTAAATAAAAATGTATGGGAATGTGGTTCTCTCTTGTTATATAAATACCTTCTTATATCTTCAATTTTTCCTTTGGCCTATAAACCTAAAATATTTACTATCTGATTCTTTACAGAAAGTTTTTTGATCCTCTTCTAGTGGAAAAATAAGTCAGCCCAGACTTTCTGGAAGGATGTTTAACAATGTGTTTCAATAACTAAAACCAAGAAGACAAAAACAAACAGAAAACTGTACTAGGAACTATATCACTAGGAATTTTTCCTAGGAAATTATGGATGTGTGTGTTCAAATTTAGCAACAGATTTTATTAGCATCATTTATAGAGGCCAAAATTTGCAGTTAAGTATGTACCAATAAGAGAATGGTTAAGTAGGGTAAAGCTATTTGGTACTAAAATTATTTTGTAATAAATGATGTTATTTTTATCATCATTGACTATATGAATTTTAACGTTTTTAATTATGCCTATTTATAATATTTAAAGACATAACCATAATTAAGTTATTTTTATAAAAATAATTGACTTAATTTTGTGAGAACATTTTAAAAAGCAATAGAAAAAAGTCTAAAATGATTAATCCTGAAATAGAACTCTATGACTATTGTTTAGAGATGTGGAGAAATCTTTCAGAAGAAAAGGATAAAAAATAATGAGTTGTTTCTCAGGAGTGAGACTGAAAGTGGGGATTTTTAGAGAAGAGAGCCTTGCTTTTCATTATAAGGTCTGTGTACTATTTGATTTTACCTTGATAACAGTGTAAAAATAGGAATTGTGCATGCATGTGTGTGTGTGTGTGTGTGTGTGTGTGTGTCTGCGTGTGTGTTTGTGGTTTCTTCCTTTAAGAAACGTGGCATGGAGGCTGTCCTTTCCTCAAGAAATCATTATACTCCACAAAACAGAAATGACTGAAGAATTGGAAGTAGAGCTCATTACTAAATTTGCTCCTTTTGACCAAACCGGCCAGAGCTTAAGTGAAAGAAAGATAAATTGAATGAAATCTCACGGGACTTGAAAACAATCTTTTGTAGGTCACATTTTCTTTTTGGTCCAGCCTGTTCTCTCTACACTCATTTCCTGAAGAGAAGTGTCCCGAATTCTGCTGTGTTGTAGAAAGCCCTTCTTTTCCACCAAAATAAGGGAAATAATTAAGCAAAGGTCTTTTTTTCCCCAGCGGGAAATTTGACGCAGGCGGTGGAATAATTCCCTTGAATACATGAGGAGGAAAAGCAAGAAAAGGTCAATAGATAGGCAATTTTTCTAAACAAGGAAAAATCCACGGTATACTAATAACACAGGAAATTCTACTCAGCCTGAATATCAGAATAAGCACATGCTTTAAAGTAGGGGAAACCGATTTCAAATTTTAATAATCCTTAAGCCTACGAACCTCAGTTCTAATATCTGTAACAGTGAGTAAGTGATATATAGGTCACAGGATTCTTTAGCAATTAATTAAATAATGAATATAAAGTAACTAGCAAAATATTTAGCATTCATTAAACATTCAACATAGCCAAGGCTCTATGCCTATTAAGGTAAATGTCTCCCCTTAAACTACATCCTTTCAAGTATCTGCAATCTTATAAATAACATCTAAACCTATCTCTATATAGGCACTTAGATACAACTTTTAAATAAATACAAATGAATTTATCTGTTTTACTTCCAATTATGTAGTTCCTTTCACCTTAAGTACTTGAAGGCAAGAAGCACATCTAGTAATTCTCATATAACTCTATACAAACCTGAATCCTTCTATTAATGTATTTGCATATTTACATTCAGTATTTCACTTTATCTGAACACTAGCACCTGAGGTATGAACTTGTATTATCCCACTGTTACAGATGAAAAGGCAAAAACTTAAGAGTAGTTATTAAATATCTTGGCCAAAGTAATATCACTAGAAGAAGGAAGAAAAGAGGTCTGAGGGATTTGAACCAGATGTGTCTACCCAGAGGCCAGACACCCATTACATGTACTGCCATCACCTGTAAAACTGCAAGGGAAGAGTTGTTGGGGCAGTCTGACCACGGTTTGAAAGAGATTTTCCAGACACAGGGTATTGCAGAAGGGAGTGAGTTTATTAAGAAGAAAGAGCAGAGATAAAGTGGGCACTGTGAGCACAGTGGGCTGACAACTCCTGACAGGCCAGGGAGAGTCGACAGTTTTCATGAGTTAATAGCCAATTTTTATAGCCTTGAGACAAAGAAAATTCCCACTGGAAGGTTGGCGTTAGGTGATTGGGGAGCTTTGAGTGTTTCATGAAGTGGGCATCTTGGCCCAATTTGGAGTCAGGAAGCCTGTTAGTGATGTTCAGGGGCTTTTGGCAACTATTACAAAGGGGCTCGATTTTGGAAGTATCCTTGGTTCTGGGATCTGCTTCTGTGACCTTGGTATGAGACCCCACACCTGTGGCCTGGGGCAGGACTCAACATTACTGCCATTGCTTTTATGCTTATCTTTGCAGGTGCATTGATGGGGTATACTCTCTTTTTCCAGTGTACACATCCACATTTAATCCAGCAGCAAATTGTATCTATTTTCGCTTGCAAGGGACCCTCAAATCATTTCATTCCTTGATATCTCTGTGCCTATTACCTTAGTCTAGCACGCCCTTGTCATTGGCTCAAACAGCTGCTTTGGCTTCCTCTTCACTCTTGCGCCATCCAGCTCACAGTATACACTGCAGCAGAGTTGTGCTCTAAAACCCAATCTTTTTCCATAACACTTCAGTAGCCCCCGTGTGGCTCTAAGGAAGAAGCTCCAACCCTTTTTGCTCCCCTTACAATGTAAGCTCTGGGTGACAGTAGCCATCCTGTGCAGTTTGCAGAGGAAGTTTTGCACATTTTTGCTATTCATTAACTCTTCAGTCAGTGCACAAACCTAGTTTTCAGCTTCTTTATGTTCTTACACCTGACCGTTCCTTCAGCTTCATCTCTTGCCAACTGCTGCCATTGAATTTACACTCCAGCTATAACGAATGTTGTTTAGATTCTGAAAATCACCAAAAACAGAAACAGTTATCAGAAAAGCACAACACTGAGAAAAAGAAAGGTAAAAGCTCCAAGACTCAGACAATCTGATAAAATGAGGAGAGCTGAGCCTAGTGACAGGGCAGTTAGTAGGGTCAAAAAGAGATACTTGGGAATAAAAGGCAAATGGACAACGGACACAAGAAAAACAGGAGTACACACCTATGTCATCAGCCACGAGGACCAAATCTCTGGATCAAATATTGTCTGTATACCTGTCCTACCTACCTTAGTGCCTTTCATTGATTAGAAGAGCCTTTCTGGGATGAGTTAAGTAGCTATTATGCTACTACATGGTTATTATATGCAAGCATCCTGCTAAAAACTGAGGGTGCAAGATCAGTGGGTATCAGCCACTGCCCTTATGAAGACTGCAACATAGGTAGGCAGACGATATTGATTATTTCAGTATAATAGAAGACAGACGGCACAGCAAAGGAGGGGTACTTTGCCAAAGATGAGGGCTTGCAGAAAAAGGTTTCATCACAGTTTCTATAAACATCTATTGATTTTGCCTATGTCAACAAGATAACTAAATCTCCCGATGTTTAGTCTACATGTTTCATGGACATGCATGGTTGTTTACGTAGAACAGGTAAACGGTCATAGGAAACTGTTATTTTCCCATTTGAATATAAATTCATTTTGTTGACATGGCTTTACCTAGCTAAAAGGCTGAATCTTTCCCAAAGGTCACAGAGGAATTCCTCACTTTGTTTGACAGGCTGAAGACCAAATTTTTTAATGTCAAGCACACTTATAAATAGTTTGAGTTTATCTGATGTCTAATGCCATTTAACCTATATTTTTTTCTGAAGAAATCTGTTTTCCCCAGCATGAAAACTCTATTTGAAATTAAGTCATATGCAGGTCCTGATGCACCAGGAGTGAGGCTCTTTTGTGTCTCTCCCTACAATCTCCACACCACTGTGGGAGGTGGCGAGATGGGGAATCATCCAAGGGACGGGGGTTGTAATCATATGAATACTGCAGCTCAGTCTTTCATATTATGATCCCAAATGTGCCACCCCAATATTTTCAGAAATATGCTGCATTGAATATGCAAAGTAGGGACTTGCTCAGAAATCACAGTTGCAATTCCAGGGAGCAGTGATTTACCAGGTACGGGAAGAGGGCAGAGTGGTGGAAGCCCTCCACCTAAGTGTAGGCAGTAATAGCACTGGTTGTACAAAACTGAAAGAAATAATAGGACTTATTAAAGCCTTGTCTTTTTTTTATTATCCCCATATATTGTCAGTCTAAACCATGTCAGTGGTAAAAATCCTCCTTTCTACTGGGTTAAACCATTCCCACTGCACCACACCCTTTCTGCAAAGGAAGGGAGTCTCTTTCTCCTGCACCTACTGAACAAAGGCTGCTGTTAACCAGAGACAGGAAGTGTTGCTGTCATCTGCTGTTTTTTTTTTAATATAAATTTATTTATTTTAATTGGAGGCTAATTACTTTACAATATTGTATTGGTTTTGCCATACCTCAACATGAATCTGCCACGGGTGTACACATGTTCCCCATCCTGAACCCCCCTCCCACCTCCCTGCCCGTACCATCCCTCTGTTTTCTTTACAGTGGCATCAGAGTTGCTATTTGATGCAATATTTACATTGCAATAGTAAAGGTGGAGCTCTATCAAGGGGCAACATCCTACTGCTTCCCTAGTAGAATATCTCTTCCCTGGCAAATAGGATGCCCACTTCCACTCAGCAAATGGCTTCACAAAATAAGTTTGCCAAGATCTGATGGGAGAACTGCCTTATCAGGGAATAGGAGTGATTTTCAAGTCAGACCTGAAAGTAATGAGCACAGTAATTAATAACCGCTGGTCCTTTAAGAACAGGTTTCTCCCTGGGGCAGTAACACCAATAAAAGGCCAGTTCAGGGCTTCCCTGGTGACTCAGAGGGCAAAAAAGTCTGCCTGCAATGTGGGAGACCCAGGTTCAATCCTGAGTCAGGAAGATCCCCACTCCAGTATTCTTGCTTCGAGAATTCCATGGACAGAGGAGTCTTGCTGGCTACAGTCCAAGGTGATGAAAACAGTCAGACACGGACTGAGCAACTAACACTTTCACACTTTGGAAACCAACAACCCATTTCAAATTTAAACTCAAGTCTTTCAGAAAATGTATAACTTTTCAAATAACATGTAAGTAACAGCCTCCTGAGTTCATCTGGAAGAAAGAGATATTTTTTAGAACAATTTGTAGAAGGCCTTGGCAGGAATATTTGAGCAAACAGAACTCATATTGAGAGGAAGGGAGAGAGGGTAAAAGAGAGGAAATAAGGAGGGAAGGGAAAATGTGTAGGAAATTCTTCAATCTTTGTAGGGCAAAAGTGTACTATATTTGGATTTTTTTAGAAAAAGCAAAATAAAATTTTAAAATGCTTTAAAAAAAAAAAGTGTGGTCTACATCTACCTAAGTTAGAAAATGTGTATTTAAATGGCTGAAAATTGACTGTGTACAAAGCAGCATGTCATCTTTGTGCATTGATCCAATAAGACTCTGCACTAACTGTATTTTGGCAGGCAGTTTTTAATCTTCAGTCCAGCTACTCCCCTGTGGCCAAAGTATTCTAAGTATTTTTCCAGCCTCCATCTATCTTTTTCTAGACCCATGGCAAAGCTTGTGGTCTCCTTGAATGCTGGGTCTCTCCCCACCCTCAGAGATTCTGTATTTGATATTGTATAAATAGTAAGGAATTCTCTAGACAAGAATACTGGACTGGGTAGTCATTTCCCTCTTCACGGGATCTTCCTGACCTGGGGATCAAACCCAGATCTCTTGCATTGCAGGCAGATTCTTTACCATCTGAGCCACCAGGGAGGCCCAAATAGTAACCACGAAAGGTAAACTGAGACTTGGAAATCAGAGGTTACAATTGTTGAGATGTAGCAAACCTAGAACCCACTCTAGTGTTCTTGCCTGGAGAATCCCAGAGACGGGGGAGCCTGGTGGGCTGCTGTCTATGGGGTGGCGCAGAGTCGGACAGGACTGAAGTGACTTAGCAGCAACAGCAGCAAACTTAGAAAATGAACGCCATGAAGTCAAGTTCCAAAAGGATGGAGATGTCAAACCTGGAGTGAAATTAACGTCACTTTAGCTCAATTATAAAACTTAATTTACAAATATAAATTGTATGCATATGGACATTTAGTGATTTGACCAAGGTGATAATAGCGGTTAAGCAGGAGAAGAAACTAACTAATGACTAAGACAAAAGCAGAACCTTGCTGCATGAAGTCTTCTCCAGAACTTTAATCATGTTCCACCATAAGAAAATAATAGTTATGGCAAAAATAGTCTTGATGATTTATTTATAAATGGTAGAACGTGGATGTCTACAGCCTTCTGTTCCTTTTTTGAATGTGTAGTGTGGATATTTTACTGTTAGATTGAGAACAGTTTATATTTAAGTTTTTTTTTTTTTTCCTTTATTTTTTTTTTTTATTCTTCCAATTTTATTTTATTTTTAAACTTTACATAATTGTATTAGTTTTGCCAAATATCAAAATGAATCCGCCACAGGTATACATGCGTTCCCCATCCCGAACCCTCCTCCCTCCTCCCTCCCCATACCATCCCTCTGGGCCGTCCCAGTGCACCAGCCCCAAGCATCCAGCATCATGCATCGAACCTGGACTGGCAACTCGTTTCCTACATGATATTTTACATGTTTCATTGCCATTCTCCCAAATCTTCCCACCCTCTCCCTCTCCCACAGAGTCCATAAGACTGTTCTATACATCAGTGTCTCTTTTGCTGTCTCGTACACCGGGTTATTGTTACCATCTTTCTAAATTCCATATATATGCGTTAGTATACTGTATTTATGTTTTTCCTTCTGGCTTACTTCACTCTGTATAATAGGCTCCAGTTTCATCCACCTCATTAGAACTGATTCAAATGTATTCTTTTTAATGGCTGAGTAATACTCCATTGTGTATATGTACCACAGCTTTCTTATCCATTCATCTGCTGATGGGCATCTAGGTTGCTTCCATGTCTTGGCTATTATAAACAGTGCTGCGATGAACATTGGGGTACACGTGTCTCTTTCCCTTCTGGTTTCCTCAGTGTGTATGCCCAGCAGTGAGGTTGCTGGATCATAAGGCAGTTCTATTTGCAGTTTTTTAAGGAATCTCCACACTGTTCTCCATAGTGGCTGTACTAGTTTGCATTCCCACCAACAGTGTAAGAGGGTTCCCTTGTCTCCACACCCTCTCCAGCATTTATTGCTTGTAGACTTTTGGATCGCAGCCATTCTGACTGGTGTGAAATGGTACCTCATAGTGGTTTTGATTTGCATTTCTCTGATAATGAGTGATGTTGAGCATCTTTTCATGTGTTTGTTAGCCATCTGTATGTCTTCTTTGGAGAAATGTCTATTTAGTTCTTTGGCCCATTTTTTGATTGGGTCATTTATTTTTCTGGAGTTGAGCTGTAGGAGTTGCTTGTATATTTTTGAGATTAGTTGTTTGTCGGTTGCTTCATTTGTTATTATTTTCTCCCATTCTGAAGGCTGTCTTTTCACCTTGCTAATAGTTTCCTTTGATGTGCAGAAGCTTTTAAGGTTAATTAGGTCCCATTTGTTTATTTTTGCTTTTATTTCCAATATTCTGGGAGGTGGGTCATAGAGGATCCTGCTGTGATGTATGTCAGAGAGTGTTTTGCCTATGTTCTCCTCTAGGAGTTTTATAGTTTCTGGTCTTACGTTTAGATCTTTAATCCATTTTGAGTTTATTTTTGTGTATGGTGTTAGAAAGTGGTCCAGTTTCATTCTTTTACAAGTGGTTGACCAGATTTCCCAGCACCACTTGTTAAAGAGATTGTTTTAAGCATACAGGGTGTAACAACATAGCAGGGAGATGGAATACTGCCACATCTGATGCACAATCATATGTGATAATATTTGGGTTATCAATTAATGCAAATCCTGTCCAAACTCCTTATACTTTTTACTAAGGCAAGATGTTTGCATAGACACCTGGGTCAGTCAGTTTCATCCTATACAAATATGGTGATCAGAGACAGTGAATTTTCTAGGAGAGTAACATCTGTCTGTATCCTATTTAAACGAAGGCAATTTTAAGATACCAAATATTCATTGTATACATAGTATTTTAGCATAAATACATTTCAAACCAGAAAAACAATCCCTTTGTTAGATTAGAGCTCTAATTTCCATTTAGAAAATGTGGTCCCCCCAAAATAATTTCCTCCACACAGAAAAACTCAGCACCAAAGTTAGTGTCAGATACCCACATTCAAACATCCCCGCCATCACACCATGCTGCTGCTGCTGCTGCTGCTAAGTCACTTCAGTTGTGTCCGACTCTGTGTGACCGCATAGACGGCAGCCCACCAGGCTCCCCCGTCCCTGGGATTCTCCAGGCAAGAACACTGGAGTGGGTTGCCATTTCCTTCTCCAATGCATGAAAGTGAAAAGTGAAAGTGAAGTCGCTCAGTCGCGTCCAACTCTCAGCGACCCCATGGACTGCAGCCTACCAGGCTTCTCCATCCACAGATTGTCCAGGCAAGAGTACTGGAGTGGGTTGCCATACTTCTTCCTAAAAACAAACAAACAAACAAAAACCTTTGCTTAAAATAAAACAACAACACAAAACTAACAAAGTGAACCCCACATAAACTTCCATTTGAGGAAGTGCTCAGAGAGGCGGCTCACCCCTTTTCCAGCCACAGTGTGAGTCCAGATTGGTCTAAGTCCATTACTGTGTTATTATTCCTCTCACCAGTGACTGATTTAGATAATGGTCTTCTGGGAAAGAGTTCTTCACTCTTAGAAGAGATTAAGAGAAAGAGGCGGCTTCCTTTTCTTTGGGATCTTGTTTTGCGTGGATGCATGGCCCATAGTCAGCAGGAGCTTGGAGCCCATGCTCTAGGGATGGGTAAAGCAGAATGAGCTTCCCCAATGGCTCAATGGGTAAAAATCCACCTGCACTGCAGGAGACACAGGAGACACGGGTTCAATCCCTGAGTCAGGAAGACCTCCTGGAGAAGGAAATGGAGGCCCACTCCAGTACTCTTGCCTGAAAAATCCCAGACGAGCCTGACAGGCCACAGTCCGTGGGGTTGCAAAAGAGTGGGAGGTGACTGAACAACTAAGCATGATGGATGCACAGTGCAAAGCAGAATGAGAAAAAAGGACTTGGATTCCTAGTGACACCCTAGAACCCAGATTAACCAGTTCTATAACTGCCATTCCTCTGGACATCTTGTTGTGTATAAGGAATGTTCTTATTTCTTAAACTAGTTGCGAATGGAAACATCCAACATGAAAAAAGACCAAAACTGCCTCTAAAATTTCCCTCTCAGACATGCTTTTTCTGGATACAACCAGCCTTACCAAAGGGTGGGAAAGCTGAGGAAAGTTCCTTAAAGCCATTACAGAAGGAGATCAATTTTGAGTATTTCCTTCAAGCCCCAAAGCCAACATTGCTGGCAGTGCAGAGCAATGAGTCCTCTGTGAAATGGCAAAGGGTGCCAGATGTTCACCTTGAACACACAACAGGGGTTTAGGGTAAACAGGAAAGAGAGTCCAGGAAAGGGATGAGAGAGTTGGCACCATGATCGTCATACCCATCTCTTCTCCCTAGATACACAGCTGACCGGCATCATTCATCTTCTTTTGTGACTAATCGGAGGCATATAAGACGAGGTGATATATGCATCTCTCCAGACTGAGCCATAAACCTTCCAGATGTGCGCTTCCAGGCTCTCTCCCCCATCCAGCTGGCTAGCTAGAAAATGGCATTAGGAATGACCTCGGGAGCCATGAGTTAAAGGCAGATGAGTGCCCCATGGAAACAGGCCTCTGTCTTCTACCTGATCTGCTCAGCAGGAATATCCAAAATAGACTGTTAATCTTGAACAAGATATAAACTTTTAGTGTTTTACACTGCTGAGTTTTACTGTTTTATTTGCTACAATTGCTCTTATTACAGTATTAATTAATTCAGCAGAGGTACACAGTTTCGGTGAACAGTGATATGACTGAAGTGAACAAGTAGGTTAATATAACCTAGGTTTATAAATAAGGACAACCTGAGGCTCAGAGATTTAGTGTCCTGTCCAAAATATCCATGAAGTAACTTGTAGAGCTGACCTAGAACTCAACCATTCTGTGTCCAAGTTCACCTCCTTCTGGTATCCTAACCTACAAAAGGACAAGTGGATAAAATCTGACTTGGTTCCAAGTCTTGAAATTTCACCTTGACCAAGATATATCAGAAAAGACAAATCCTGTATCAACTAAACAGTATAGATTATTGTGCTATTACTTACTGGTCCCTACGTGCACTAATTTCACCTTTATACTAAGCTTTATTTTACATCAGATTCACTAGAATTATCACACAACCGGTATCCACTGAATCAGATCAGATCAGATCAGATCAGTCGCTCAGTCATGTCCGACTCTTTGCAACCCCATGAATCGCAGCACTCCAGGCCTCCCTGTCCATCACCAACTCCCGGAGTTCACTCAGACTCACGTCCATTGAGTCAGTGATGCCATCCAGCCATCTCATCCTCTGTCATCCCCTTCTCCTCCTGCCCCCAATCCCTCCCAGTATCAGAGGCTTTTCCAATGAGTCAACTCTTCGCATGAGGTGGCCAAAGTACTGGAGTTTCAGCTTTAGCATCATTCCTTCCAAAGCAATCCCAGGGCTGATCTCCTTCAGAATGGACTGGTTGGATCTCCTTGCAGTCCAAGGGACTCTCAAGAGTCTTCTCCAACACCACACTTCAAAAGCATCAATTCTTCAGCACTCAGCCTTCTTCACAGTCCAACTCTCACATCCATCTCACATGACCACTGGAAAAACCACAGCCTTGACTAGACGAACCTTTGTTGGCAAAGTAATGTCTCTGCTTTTGAATATGCTATCTAGGTTGGTCATAACTTTCCTTCCAAGGAGTAAGCATCTTTTAATTTCATGGCTGCAGTCACCATCTGCAGTGATTTTGGAGCCCAGAAAAATAAAGTCTGACACCGTTTCCACTGTTTCCCCATCTATTTCCCATGAAGTGGTGGGACCGGATGCCATGATCTTCGTTTTCTGAATGTTGAGCTTTAAGCCAACTGTTTCACTCTCCACTTTCACTTTCATCAAGAGGCTTTTGAGTTCCTCTTCACTTTCTGCCATAAGGGTGGTGTCATCTGCATATCTGAGGTTATTGGTATTTCTCCCGGCAATCTTCATTCCAGTTTGTGCTTCTTCCAGCCCAGCATTTCTCATGATGTACTCTGCATATAAGTTAAATAAGCAGGGTGACTATATACAGCCTTGACATACTCCTTTTCCTATTTGGAACCACTCTGTTGTTCCATGTCCAGTTCTAACTGTTGCTTCCTGACCTGCATACAAATTTCTCAAGAGGCAGATCAGGTGGTCTGGTATTCCCATCTCTTTCAGAATTTTCCACAGTTTATTGTGACCCACACAGTCAAAGGCTTTGGCATAGTCTATAAAGCAGAAATAGATGTTTTTCTGGAACTCTCTTGCTTTTTCTATGATCCCGTAGATGTTGGCAATTTGATCTCTGGTTCCTCAGCCTTTTCTAAAACCAGCTTGAACATCAGGAAGTTCACAGTTCACATATTGCTGAAGCCTGGCTTGGAGAATTTTGAGCATTACTTTACTAGCATGTGAGATGAGTGCAATTGTGCAGTAGTTTGAGCATGCTTTGGCATTGCCTTTCTTTGGGATTGGAATGAAAACTGACCTTTTCCAGTCCTGTGGCCACTGCTGAGTTTTCCAAATTTGCTGGCATATTGAGTGCAGCACTTTCACAGCATCATCTTTCAGGATTTGGAATAGCTCAACTGCAATTCCGTCACCTCCACTAGCTTTGTTCGTAGTGATGCTTTCTAAGGCCCACTTGACTTCACATTCCAGGATGTCTGGCTCTAGGTGAGTGATCACACCATCGTGATTATCTGGGTCGTGAAGATCTTTTTTGTACAGTTCTTCTGTGTACTGAATGGTTTAGTGCAAATTAACCTGTAGGTTGATCTAGAATATTGCTAACATCTCCTTTAATTTTGGCATATAATTTATCTTTCTAATATGATATTCGGCATTAACTTTTTGTAAAACTGAAATTAAGAAACCATACTTTTCTTCTTTCTCTTAAATATTTTTTTTCTAATTATGAGTTAGTATGCTTTCATTATAGCAATGTGATTTCAAATTTTCCCACAGAGCCAGTGTCTCATTGTTGGAGGGGGAAGTTACAGGTAAGCAAGGGGAAGAGGCTACAGTTATCCATCTGGCAATAGATTATAGCTGGAGACATAAATATAAACTCATATTTAGCTTAACATAGATACAGAGAGTTACATAAAGAACTCTATATATACACATATACAGGGATTAGTAAAGACCCATGTATTTCCTTTCTCTGTCAGCTGAGAGGGCTTAGAAGCAATAACATCCCAAGAGCAAGCAGCACATAAGGTGCCCAGATCTTTGTTTCTATGACCACCGTACAATAAAACGAAGCATGGCTCCTTGGAAAAATGGATGATTTTAGAACTGGGGCAGGAAAGATAGAAGACGAGTCTGGGGTATCTTATAGTGCCAGAAAATAAGGAATACTTTTAAAAAAGGTATCCCACAATAATGGGATATGTCAAAGGAGCTCCCTATAACCAAAACTGGAACAATTTGGGTAACAAAGTAATATCAAAATTATAGCCCAAAATATAAAAGAACTCTCTAGAAGTATCCATGAGTCTGTATTGATACAAAATATGGACTAAATGAACATAGTAGAATTGACAAGTATTCCATGTAGAAAAATTCCAAATAACTTAGGGAGACTCCAATCTCAAGGAGCAAGGAGGTAGACCATAACTCCCACTCCTTAAGTGTAGGTTGTATATATTGACTTCCTTCCAAAGAAGACAGTGTGGAAAGGCAAATGGAAGAAGAGTAACTTTAAAGTGGAAAAATCTAACAAGCACTACTTCAGGTAGGGTATTCAAGGTTCACATCCTCAGTGACAAGTCACATTGATAGAATGTACCCTCCATAAGCTGTAATGAAAGCAGCTGTAATGAAAGAGGTAAAGAATACCTCTGTATTCTTCTTCAACAAAACTCCTTACTCCTGTCTAAACACGGAAAAAAAAATCAGACAATTCCCAGGTGAGGGACATTTTACAAAGTATGTGACGAGTACTCCTGAAATCTATCAAGGTCACCAAAAAAGGAGGAAAGTTTGAGAACTATCACAGCCAAGAAAATCCTAAGGCAATAGGACAACCAAATGCAATGTGATGTCCTGAATGGGATCCTGGACCAAAAAAATGGATGTTAGTAAAAATGAAGACAATCTGAATAAAGTATGGAATTGAGTTAAAAATAATGTATCAATATTGGTTCATGAAGTGTCATGCAAGTACCATACTAACATGAGAAATTGATAGCGGGGAACTGAATGTGAAATGTAAGAGCGCTGTGTGCCCTGTCTTCACAACTCTTCCATAACTTAAAACAGTTCTAAAATTTAGAAGTTATTTTTTCAAAAAAAAATCTTAATCCTATCATCTTGCAATAGACAGACATTTTAATGCTGATTTAACCTTTTTTTAAAATGGGTCTATCTTCATTTTTCAAAGTCATTTCATCCTGTACATACTTGTTCACTTAAACTTTATGTCATTACATGTTTTCATGTCATTATAATCTTACAACATAATTTGTATTCATATCAAGGTAGTTCATCTTAAGGATGTATCCAAAATTATTTAGTCAATTATCTACTGACTATCTTTATTCTTCTGTGTGCATGTGCTTAGTCGCTCAGTCATGTCCAACTCTTTGAGATACTATGGACTGTAGCCTGCCAGGCTTCTCTGTCCATAGGATTCTCCAAGCAAGAATACTGGAGTAGGTTGCCATTCCCTCCTTCAGGGGCTCTTCCTGACCCAAGGAAGACATCTCCTGTGTCTCCTGCATTGCAGGCAGATTCTTTACCTGCTGAGCCATTAGGGAAGCCCTTATGCAGGTCAGGAAGCAACAGTTCGAACTGGACATGGAACAACAGACTGGTTCCAAATAGGAAAAGGAGTACGTCAAGGCTGTACATTGTCACCCTGCTTATTTAACTTATATGCAGAGCATATCATGAGAAACACTGGGCTGGAAGAAGCACAAGCTGGAATCAAGATTGCCGGGGGAAATATCAATAACCTCAGATATGCAGATGACACCACCCTTATGGCAGAAAGGGAAGAGGAACTAAAGAGCCTTTTGAGGAAAGTGAAAGAGGAGAGTGAAAAAGTTGGCTTAAAGCTCAACATTCATAAAAATAAGATCATGGCATCTGGTCCCATCACTTCATGGGAAATAGATGGGGAAACAGTGGAAACAGTGGCAGACTTTATTTTTGGGGGCTCCAAAATCACTGCAAATGGTGACTGTAGCCATGAAATTAAAAGACACTTAATCCTTGGAAGGAAAGTTATGACCAACCTAGATAGCATATTCAAAAGCAGAGACATTACTTTGCCAACAAAGGTTCGTCTAGTCAAGGCTGTGGTTTTTCCAGTGGTCACATATGGATGTGAGAGTTGGACTGTGAAGAAGGCTGAGTGCTGAAGAATTGATGCTTTTGAAGTGTGGTGTTGGAGAAGACTCTTGAGAGTCCCCTGGACTGCAAGGAGATCCAACCAGTCCATTCTAAAGGAGATCAGTCCTGGGTGTTCATTGGAAGGACTGATGCTGAAGCGGAAACTCCAATGTTTTGGCCACCTCATGCGAAGAACTGACTCACTGGAAAAGACCCTGATACTGGGAGGGATTGGGGGCAGGAGGAGAAGGGAATGACAGAGGATGAGATGGCTGGATGGCATCACTGACTAGATGGACATGAGTCTGAGTAAACTCCAGGAGTTGGTGATGGACAGGGAGGCCTGGCGTGCTGTGATTCATGGGGTCGCAAAGAGTGGGACACAACTGAGCAACTGAACTGAACTATTCTTCTTTAATCCTACTGAATTTACTGAGGAAGGAGGTATGGAAAATGGACAGAGTAAGAAGATAGGAAACAATTCTGACATATTTGTTCATTGTGAGAGAGAGAGAGGAATGGGCCCAATCCAGAGCTGCCAGGGAAAATGCATTGGGCCCAGAAACAGGAGACCAAGACCAGTCACTGGTATCAGCTCTGCAAATAACTCTAAGTGTAGCCTTAAAGTCACTTCACTCTATAGTTCTTTATCTACAAAATGCCTTTATCCATAACATAAAGTAGGTAACTTACTTGACCCCAAGTAAAATTCCATTCCTGAAATCTATTCTATATTTTGCAACAAGACTATTTCTTAGAAAATTTCACATAGGTGATACAGCCAAATATACTTAATATAATGAAGAGGGTGTAGAAAATGGACGACAGATACATTTCCTCTTTGTTGTATAGCCAAAAACAATTCTCCGTCATGTGGTACTAATGGAATACATTACATAAAGTGACTGTTGGTCGCACAGGGGACTCTTTGAGTGAAAAAGAGGGAGTACTAGTCCATGAATGTTGCAAGAACAGTGAGTTTAGCTGAACTTAAGAAAAATGTCTAACAACAGAATGGTTCCTAGAAAAATTAGTGAGTTTTTAGTTGTGAGAGTTTTGCAGCCTGGGCTGGATAGAGAACCATTGAGAATACTACAGAAAGTATTTCTGTCCTGGGTAGGAATTCAAGCTGAATGGTCACTGAGAACACTTTCCATTTTTAAGGGCTAAGATTTTTCTTTACTCTTATGAGCAACACCATCTTTAGCAGTGACCCTGTTTCTGAGCTCTCTCCTGTCTCCTTGGTCTCTCAACTGAAGAACAGATTCATTAACCAAAATAAAGGCATCAATTAGGTGGATAAATCCTTTGGCTAGTTTGTATGCTTTGATGGGTGCATCTCTAAGTATCCTGTGAAGGATGTGATTAAGAGAGTGTGAGTGGAATCATCTCTATTAGGTCAATGCAAAAAGAATAGAAACTATGGAGAGCAGATCTCCAGTTCACCATCAAACTTTAGAACCTGCCCTCAAAATTTCTTCCTATTCTTTCTAGAACATGAATTTGTGAAAGTCCCAATAGATAGTAAACAACATATACACATTTATTAAAGGTTTTGAAATTGATCTGATTTGCAGGTAAAGGTTCTTCACCTTCACACTGTGGAGGGTATATATTAAGGGAGGACCTGGGGGTTTTCTTTTCCCTATGGGGAAGGTGACTGTTTTATACAGGCTTCTGCCGCCAAGTCGCTTCAGTCATGTCCGACTCTGTGTGATACCATAGACGGCAGCCCACCAGGCTCCCCCGTCCCTGGGATTCTCCAGGCAAGAACACTGGAGTGGGTTGCCATTTCCTTCTCTAATGCATGAAATAAGTGAAAAGTGAAAGTGAACTCGCTCAGTCCTGTCTGACTCTTAGCGACCCCATGGACTGCAGCCTACCAGGCTCCTCTGTCCATGGGATTTCCCAGGCAAGAGTACTGGAGTGGGGTGCCATTGCCTTCTCCGGTTTTATACATTAACTGACTCCAATGTGTATCCCTTCTACCTAGCTCACCTTCTTTCTTCAAACAAAGACTAGGCGCTAGGCGTCCCAAAACTTTTGTTTCTGGAATTTCCCTCCGAGGAGAAAAATCAGATAGGTTCTCAGTCCTCAAGGATGAGGGGCAGAAGGCGAAATGGGAGAAAAAGACTAAAACCAATTTTAGGAACTTTTGGTCCTAAACTTCAAAAGTACGGAAGTGAATGCAATATTTTATGAGAAACCACATATTGCCTGCGGATCTTCACTTCCCAACACACACACACACAAACACACACACACACACACCCAAAACCAAAGGCGACTGCTATTGGCAAATGCCTCCTCTCCAATCACCAGAGCAAGGAAGGATCCCTAGAGCCCCAACGCACCGCCAATAGATGGGGTCTCTGCAGCCCGGGGAAAGATAGCGTGGAAGGAAATCCCTTGCAAGCTGTGTGGTGTGTTAAAAATGCAGCATCATTCTCTCAGCTCCTTTTCTTGGTCCGACAAGCCGAATTCGAGAGCCCAGGGAAACTGGAGGGGCGAAAAGGCTGCCTCCTCCGGAAGCCCTCGAGTCCCTCCTTCCACACACCCCCCGCACCCCGCTTCTGAGGCTCCCATCGCCACAGCTCCAATGGGCCGGCGGCGCCTTCCCCATCTCCTCTTCCATTCACTCCGGAGGGGAAGGAGGAAGAGGGAAAACAAAACTCTAAAAATAACTGTTAGCCTCTTAAAAAAAGGAAAAGCTTAGCTGCCCACCCCCCTCCATCCCGCGCTCCCGCCCTCCTCTTCTCCCTCCTCCCGCCCCCCACCCCCCCTTCGTGGGGCACATGTCTGCTTCTTACAACACCGAGCCACATGGTTCCAGTTAGGCGCCGAACCCCACCGGGACGAAGAGGAAATTCACATCTGTGGGACGCTCCGCACGGAACCAGCTCCAGAGAGGGAGACCGGGGGACTGCAGCACCGAGATGAAGGGCTAGACCGCGGGATCGCTGCTCATGCGGTGAGAAGGGGGCGCGGGAGGCGGCCGGGGCGGGCGGGGAGGGGTGGGCCCGGGGGCCCTTGCAGCGCCCGCCGGCCACCCCCGCGCGCGCGGTCTCTATCTGCCCGCCTTGCTGCAACTTGCTGCAGTGTTTGAAAGAGTAGTAGGAGCGCATGGAGGTGGGGCCGGGGAAAGACCGGGCGGAGGAAGGGGGGGGGGGGCGCGGGGAGCGCGGAGGGGGCGGGGAGGCGGCGGCGGCTGTGGGGCGGGGGGCCGACCCGGAGCGGGTAAGACGGGGCGGGGGGGCGTGGAGAGAAGCGGGGTAGCCCGGCGCTTACACATGTCACATGTGCTTTTTAAGACGGCCGGGAGCGCCTGCGAGCTGGATTTGGTGGAGGATGCTGCGGCAGGTGCTTCGCAGAGGGCTCCAGTCGTTCTGCCACAGGCTGGGCTTGTGCGTGAGCCGGCACCCGGTCTTTTTCCTCACCGTGCCCGCAGTCCTGACCATCACCTTCGGCCTCAGCGCGCTCAACCGCTTCCAGCCCGAGGGCGACCTGGAGCGCCTGGTCGCTCCCAGCCACAGCCTGGCCAAGATCG
This sequence comes from Bos taurus, assembly GCF_002263795.3. Lineage (NCBI taxonomy): Eukaryota > Metazoa > Chordata > Mammalia > Artiodactyla > Bovidae > Bos > Bos taurus. Next base: position 21,093,729 of record NC_037350.1, on the reverse strand, counting down.
AGCGCAGCCTGGCCAGCAGCCTTTTCCCCCTGGACCAGTCCAAAAGCCAGCTCTATTCGGACTTACACACCCCCGGGAGGTATGGCAGGGTGATCCTCCTCTCCCCACCCGGGGACAATATTTTGCTCCAGGCTGAGGGGATCCTGCAGACCCATCGAGCCGTGCTGGAAATGAAGGTGAACTACAAGGGCTATAATTATACTTTTTCCCATCTGTGTGTGTTGAGAAATCAGGATAAGAAATGCGTACTGGATGATATTATTTCAGTGCTAGAGGATCTCAGGCAGGCTGCCGTCTCCAATAAGACAACAGCCAGGGTGCAAGTGAGGTATCCCAACACTAAATTAAAGGTATGCTCCTCCTGCATGCTTCTGCCAATTAAAGAGGCAGCACTTCATTTCTTGCCCTAAACAAGCAAAGAAAATGCAGAGGTCTCATCCTTAAGACTCAGAAGCTGATGCTTCTCTCATTTTGGCGGGGTGGTGGGGAACGATGGGCAACGAGTGAAGAAAACAGGCAATAAATGGCATGACTAGATATTAAGCAATTCAAAGCCAAACAAATGCCAAAAATGAGAAAAAAAATGGACAAAAAAAAAAAAAAAAGTTGTTTCTGAGACCCTGCAATTACATCTTTGTTCAGGGTTAATAAATCAGTGAATGGAAGGGGGAGGGGGAATCCTGAACAATTTGGGGGATTTCTTTTCATTCTGGGGCTCGATGTATTTCTTATTACTGATTACACATCCCACCTGGTGCCATATCCACCCCTTTACATCTTCAGCCTTGCTTGATTTTGACATGTAGGGAGTTTGTGCTTGGCTGCCCTGCGAGTGTGTGTCTGGAAGCAGTGGGTATGAATGGCTAAGGATTCCAGGAATTATGTGTGTGTGTGTTTGCACAGGGAAAGAAGCAGGAATTTTCTCTGTGTGAAAATGGAGATGTGCAGCTTACTGATGTAGTAGTTAACTGAGTCCTGTTATTTCCTCCCCGCCACACACACAGACACTAAATCCAAACCAAAGCAAGATTATTATAATAGCCCAATAGCAAAAGAAAAAATTCCACAGTCAGCAAAAGTTGCCATGAATGATAATTGTGGCATTAAATAGACAGTACTGTTTAAACTCTCAATTCAGATTTTGTTGCTCAAATGAGATTTCTAAACTCATTCCACACTGTCAGGACTAAGCTGCTGCAGGCAATGAGGCATGCAGTCTCCAGGTGACTGAAGTTTCAGGGACAAATGTGACTTCCAAAAAAGTCACTGCACCATTTGTATGCTCAGCCCTGAGCAGCTCAGAGGCTGCACAGTCAAGAATTCCCAAGGCAGGTGTTTCCCAAGAAGAAGGAATTTTCTTTCTTCTAATGTGTATGAGGATGTGTGTGTGCTTCTAGGGAAATCATGGGATAGAAGTCATCCCAGTTTCAATGAATGGGTGGCCAGATATAGCAAATTGCTAATATTTCTATTAATTTATTTGATACAATCAGCATCTGTACACAATTTAGAAAAATTAATTTCTCAGGATTTTTGAGGTAAAGGGCTCTTTTTCCTGAATCGAAGGAGAAATTAATGCACTTGGAAACTAGGGATTCCTCAGAAAATCCCATAACCTGCGTCCTTTTAACATATTTCCCTTGTTTATGGATCCAGAGGCTGACAAGGTTTCAGCCCCCTGTTCACAGGAGCAGTCCCTTGGAGTTTAGTGAGACTAGACAGATGATTCATTAGCTTGAAATCTAGGTAAGGGCTTGCCTGCCTCACACTTATTGAAGGGAGCATGATGAATAGATGTGGTCGGGTTGCATGCTTTTCATTTCCCAGACCCTTTCCATCAACATTATTGCTCGTTCAAGAGAAGGACGCAGTGAAGAGGTGATCTTCACCTACTGTCTTTATCTGAGTTCTTTTCTATGTCAAACATCAGGTGTAAAGAAAGATTTGAAATTGTGACATATTTAAATTTCAATTTGTTTTCCCTATTGAAGCAAGTTTGCAGTTTATTAATATGCAGGCTTAATTGAGCCCCTTATTTAGTTTAGTCAGCAGTACTCTCCAGGTGTAAGGGCTCTGTCCAATCAGCCACCATGGGCATTTTATTTATCCAGCAATATCATTATGATATGTGTGATACAAACTCCTAAGGCCTCTAATTCACCTCTTTAATAATGACTGACTGTACTCCTATGATTTACTGGATGCTCTTCTAGGCACATGGGACAAGTCTGCAGCAAGAAAAGCAAAGTTCTTACCCTCAGGGGTCTTAATTGTCGATGCCAAGGTCCTTCCCTTGATTATCTGTAAGCAGGGACTCTAATCTTTGGGTCCAGAGGTTCTCCATCTAAACTTTCTGGCTGATTGGTTGGTTCATCTACATCTTGATAGGAATCAGTGGATAATCATAAAAGAATGGAGTAATTGATTACAAAGGGCCACGTAGTATTAGTGGAATTATTCTGCTAACCATAAGAACAGGAGAATTATACACTGGCTATCTGATATACAAAGCCCTTTTTCTGCTACATTCTATCAATAATATCAATGTGTCCTCCAGTGCATTGGCTTGACTCTTTCTGCATGCAGTCAGTGGGGTCCTTAAGGTATTTTGGGGTAAATGTCTTCTGAGAGGAGTGGGCTTCCCTGGTAGCTCAGATAGTAAAGAATCTGCCTGCAGTGCAGGAGAGCCAGGTTCAATCCCCAAGTTGGAAAGATCCCCTGGAAAAGAGAATGACAGCTAACTCCAGTAGTATTGCCTGGAGAATTCCTTGGACATACCATGGGGTCCCAAAGAGTTGGACACGACTAAGCGACTAACACTTTCACTTTCTGAGAGCAGTGGGTTCTCTGAAGCATCCAGATGGAATATCACACATGCTAATGTAATATGAAGTACAACTGGTGGAATTCCAGGGACACCTAGAATCCTATCAGAGTCTCCAGGGACTTTCAGGTGAAGAACTCCCTCACACAGAGCGAAGTGAGATGGCCTTTTGTTTTGTTTATATGTGATATGGAAATGATTTTAATTCATACATAACAGTGATGCTCAAAGAATGTCCCTAGGATGCTGACCCATAGTAAACTTTGAGAACTTCTGTTGTATGATATTTGAGAGAAATTTTATATTCACAGTTTTTGGCCCTTTAATTAATGTTGCTTTCATCTGCTACACTTGGGTCACCAATCTTCCCAACTCTGGCCAGTATGGAAAATTTCAGTGCTGGATAATGCCATTGGTGGACAGAGAATCAATAGTTGAGGGAAAATTCAAAATAAATAGCAGGGGCAGGATGGTGTGGATAGGAACTGGCAATCTCCTGACATAGAAGGATCAGTAGGTCAGAGCCTGGGGATAGTCTGAAGATGTATAAACACTGATTGACAGAAAGCTTAGGACAGAAAGCTTTTTGGCAGAGGTCAGAAAGCTTAGGTTATGACAATTGGAAGGACATCTTCCAAATATTATTAAGACACCCAAGTAGTTCTGAGCACAAAAAGGTTTAGAACTTCTGATAAACATGATTATCTTGACAAGGTGATCCAGACAGGCAGGAACACAGAAAGTTGCTGCTATGGAATTCTAAAGAGAGGCTCAGATAAAGATGATATGAAAAAAGGAGCAGTCAGCTTAGAATACCACAGAAGAAACATATATACTTTCAAATGCTGTGTGGGAAAGGAGCCATGATCAGAAATCCCTACACCTATATAATACCAACTCTACTGTTGTGCCTGTCTTTATATTCTTTATGTTATTATATCCCTGAGCGGGCACAAAGCTCAAGTCTTACATTCCTTCTGTACTATTCACATCCCCCAAACCCAACCTGTACAGTTCTATGCAGGCAATATTTACATCATTGATTAGTCCATTGACTAATGTGTTCATTTATACTGTAACATCACAAAGCTATTATCAACCTTCAAACTTCTATGATGTGCTTTTACTTTAAAGATATTCTCTACACGCTCCAGATTTCTATAAATTTTTTGACCCTACTAATTCAGGGGCCATTTTTTCCCACTTATTTAAGCATACATATTGTATAAATTGATATAGTGTAGCCAGGCTGAATTTTGAAATTAAACACATAGTGTTGGAACCAGTCTCCTGATTAAAATGAGACAGGCACTCAAAATCCTTAAGCAAGGACTGCTCTGGACTCCAAAACATATTGTCATTATAATTCCAGGGGCTCAGGTGGTTACAGGTAATATTTCCTTACTTCTTAGGTAGGCCATGATGACCTCACTTTTCCATCTGGCTAGTTCTAAGAAAGTACCAACTTCCATATGTCCCTGTTTCTTTAATTTTGCCACTGAAAAAGGCCAAGTAATGAAGAAGCAGAGAAATGTGGTCCATGACAAATGGTAAGAAAGAAGTGAAACAATCCCCTGTAGCCTGTCCTCCCCATTAAATTCCATTAATACATACCTCTGAACAGATGTTTAAGTGAAGTATATATTTTCCAAGGTACCACATTTAAGAAGAGGAACAAAGATAGATTTTCCTGCTTCTTAAAAGAGTGTTTCTCTGGGCACATTTTGAGTACATCTTCCTAATTTGGAAGCTGTTGTTGCCATTAATTATTTAGTGCAATGCCAATCTTAATGGAAGGGCAGTTAAAGCCAACATGAAAAGTAAAAAACAAGCATTACTTTTAAAGATTTCCAAGAAAAGTTATTCCATAGACTCCTTTCCCTAATTCATTCTAAAACCTTAAAAACTAGCTATGTCAGGATCTTCTCTTAGATTTAAGTTTGCATTCCTAATTCTCTCTCTTAATAATGAAAAAAAAAAAATCACTACCTTATTGAGTACATAGTTTGTGTCTTAACTGACATGGTATTTCATACACAGCATGTCATTTTTGCAAGCTTATGAATCAGGAAGAATATTTTAATTCCCATTTTATGAGTTGGGAACCTAAACCTAAAGACCAGGAGATTAAGTAAATTTTAAGAGGACCCCATGTTAGTGCATGTTGGAGCTGGGCTTTAAATCCAGGTCTGTCTGACACTGAAGTTGATATTTTTAACTATGAATACTGTATTGGGTCCTTGCATATCCTGCATCTTTCTCTGAGATAGCAACCCCTTGTACTAAGGAAGAACTAGGGTTATAACTCCCAAGCCATCTCAAATCCACACTGTGACCACTGCTCTCTCATACCAGTCCCCTTGCTTACTGGAGAGACCAGCCCAGATGAAGGTGCAGTGAAGCTTCTCTTCCCTCACTAACCCACAAAGGAGTAATACTTCCAGTCTGGGTAAACTCCGATGTTGACCCAGGTGCTGCAGTGGTAAAGAATCTACCTGCCAATGCAAAAGATGCAGGGTTTGATCCCCAGGTCTGGAAGATCCCCTGAAGGAGGAAATGGCAACGCACTCAGGATTCTTACCTGGACAAGTCCATGGACAGAGGAGCCTGGCGGGCTACAGTCCATGGGATCGCAAATAGTCGGACACGACTGAGCAGGTAGTATCTGTCTACCATCCATATTGTACATGGATTTGCCACAAACAATTTAACAGATTCCTTACCAACATGTGATTTCACCTTTCATATTATTTCACATCAACTCAGAACAAACTAATGATCCACTGAGAGTGGAAAGCCTGTTAGGTGACCGAGTTCCAAGCCAGGGTCTTATGTGCCAGGCAGGCTTGAGTCCTTCTGTTTAAAATTGGCATCAGGAAATAGAATTGATGAGATATGATGGGATAATACAATGCAGACTAAATTGAGACATATTCAGGAGACCTGAGTTCTGACCCTAGTTCTGTAAAGACCAGTTATGTGACATTGGACAAGTCTCGTCACCAATCTGTGCCTCAAGCTCTGGGATTTCTCTGTGACATTCCACCATGCCATAGATAAATATCATCGCAGTAGATCTGGAGATTTTTCTAGAATATTTCTTCTCTGGAGTGAAGTAGATGTCTTGATTAGTTAGATTTGAACAATGCTGTTAAGCAATAATCATAGTTTCCTAACTAAATAGTTGTACATATATTTCCAAGCCACTGTATCAGGATCAGTTCAGGCATTAAACTTTTCTGAGCAACCAGGTGGGCAAAAATCTTGCCTGGTATTGGGACACAGATTCTGGTTGGCTTCAACAAAGACCTACTTTAAACTACATTAGGTAAATTTCATAAGTACTTATTCATGCTTCTTTCCATAGTTTTGGAATACAAGCATTAAGGTAGAATTTTTTAGAGAGCAGAGAAATGACTTTCTCCCTTCTAATTTTCTTACCCTCAGCTGAGCTGATCCAGTGGTTCAGAACCACCAAGGGCTTGGAGTGGACACACGGAGCAAGATGGAAGTGTAGGAGGGCCTAGAGCCATGTCTGCCCCCTAAACAAAGAAAAAACAAACATTCCTTTGCTGTCACTGCTCTTAAGTATTGCTTTAAGCAATACTTAAATTTAATAGCTTTGTCCTGAATCTTTTTCTACTTTAATGCTATTATAACTGAAACAAGCTATGGTGTTGTGCTTTTCAGAATATATTGTGTTAGGAGAATATTTTCATTTTAACCCATTAGCCCTCACAGCATGATAGGGCTTCCCTGGTGGCTCAGATGGTAAAGTATCCACCTGCAATGCAGGAGACTGGGGTTCTATCCCTGAGTTGGGAAGATCCCCTGGGGAAGGGAATGGCTACCCACTCCAGTATTCTTGCCTGGAGAAATGTCTGTTGGACATGATTGGAACACATTGGTTTTATCTCAGTTTTAGAGTTGATTGATCAGCAGATGTGCATACCTATTCCAGATACATCCAGACATTTCTTCACATGCTCAATATCAGCATTTTTAAAGGAGACATTTGGAAATTCCAAGATTCTGGATTTTTATGACACAGCTCTAGATTAAACAGCAGGCCTGTTTCTTCCCTAACTTAGTTCAACAAACAGGTCAAGCCCCTTCCGCATGGAGAGGTCACAGAAGCGACTCCTATCTCTGGATTGTTTCTGCTAGGCTGCTGGGGGACAGGGAGACAGCTATCACAGCCCTGGCACCCAGAAACATTATGGCAATGCTTCTTATTTAAAAGCGTGCCAAGCTGTATTGTAAGCTACAGAATTAATTTCTTTTTGTTTCTAAAACCTTTTTCCTCAAAGTGTTCTGTATTGACCAGTGGTATCAGCATCCCTGGGGAAACTCACTGGGAATGGAAATATCCCAGGTCTTACCACAGACCTACTGACCAAAACCTGTGTTTTAACCAGCTCCCCAAGTGACTCACAGGCCCCTGAGACTTTGGGAAACTCAAGTCTCAGATGCAAGGTTCACATTAGTGTTCCCTATTCACAGGTTGAGTTTGAAGTCACGTGTGTTGACTTAGACCAAACACACCCTAAGAAAATTGAGTAATTGAGCCTGCACCATCTTATGTAGACATGTGATAAAGACATTAGAGAAATGCCCAGAGAATTATCAAGCAGCTAGTCCACACAGAAAGGCTCACCCTTATCCTCTGTGGTTGGGCCCGTCACCTGGTTGAGCTTAAAGCCTATTACTGTCGGTCAATATTTTCCAAAAACGTTGAAATTAAATCTAACCGTATCTTTAAGAAAAAAAATCAGCAGCGATTTTCTCAAGCCTCTTTGCGATTAGTTTACAACAGTAGCAGCATTAAGCCCTCGTTAGCCTAATCATGTTAATATTATATGGGAACACAAGGTATAGGAACTATACATAGGCACAAGGGTATTTGGGGAAAGTGAAACACAAAATTAGAGTGGAGTAGATTTTTGAAGTGGCTTTGCAATCCATGCCTTTCTCAGACAGGATTATTATGGCAAAGCCATTCATTGAAATCAAGGCTCATTCTCTGTAATTCAGGGAAATTCAGGGCCTCTGAAAGGTACCTGATGAGCAGCACTTAAAATGAATGAGTCTGTTTAGTTACAGGCTTTGCGTTGGAACAGCCGATGTTTTCCCTTCAGAAATCCCCTTCTACAAGAAGAGGCTTCATCTGGGCCACGCTTACTTCCCTCTGCTGTCTCAAAGGCTAAAGGCAGAGGATGACTCGGCTTCTGGAAAACAGAAACCTGTTTAAAGGGTTCTTACAGCTTCAGGAGGGTCTTAAAGCAGTTCCAGGTGTTCAGGGTAGATGGAGGCTTGCCTGGACATTGAGCACTCGGTACATTGTCACTGTGGATCATAATCAGCCTCAAAGTTCTCTCTGCCCTTTGAACATTCAGGTCTGTTCTCTCACCTCACCTCCGCCTATGTGGAGGAAGAGAATGTTCAGTTCTGATTGTCACCGTGGATCATGCTAAAGTAGGTGAGGTGCACCTTAGACTCAAAGCCATTCAACTATAGGTATACCTATGGCTGATTCATACTGCGGTTTGACAGAAAACACCAAAATTCTGTAAAGCAGTTATCCTTCAGTAAAAAAAATTTAAATAAAGCCATTCAACTAATGTAACAGATTGTGTCTGCTCTGTGCCACGCCCTGTGTTGGGTGCTGGAGACTTGAGTAAAGAACAAAAAGAGATGTGATGCATGACCCTCCAGGAGCTTGAGTCTAATACAAAAGACAAAAATCAGATAAATGTATCATTACAGATTATCACAGAGGAAAATTGCCTGGTGCTGTGAGAGGGAAAATTTCATGGACAGAGGAGCTTGGCGGGCTACAGTCCACGGGGTCACCAAGGACTAAGGACACACACCAACAGTGAAAGGAGGATACCAAGTCGTGGGCTCTTGCTCAACTTTCTTGAGCAAGGAACTGTGAGCTGATGTCGAGGTTAGATGGTGAAGCATCTAGTACCTTAGGTACATTGAATGAAAGCCACTGTGGGTGGAAGTAAAACGCTGTCATGGTGGAGGTGCTAAGGGCTGTGTTGAGAATTTCTTAAGAGTTGCTGTCACACAGTTTAGATCAAGATCTGTGAAGCTTGATAGTCCAGTTTACATCTTTACTCTGTCCCATTAGCTCTATGACTTTGTTCAGATGTTTTAACTTCTCTGTAACTCAGTTCTATCATCATAACCCCGACTTCTTATCATTCAGTTGGCTAATTAAAGAAGGGCTTCTCAAATTCTGATTGTCATCTGGAGATCTTGACAAAAATGTGGATTCTGATTTAATAAGTCTGGGATGGAGTGAAATTCTACATTTCTAGCAAGCTGAGGCCTCTGGTCCTTGGACCACACTGAGCAAGAAGAGTATAAAGCACTTAGAACAGTACCTTATTTGTTGCAAATTCTTAACAAACACTCTCAGCTTAGCTCTTCGAGCACTGATATTCTGCCCTTATTCAGAATTGGTTAATTGATTTTTCTTGTGAACTCTTTTTTTTAATTTATCTTTTATTGAAGTATAGATGAATTGCAATGTGTTATTTGCTACTGTACAGCAAAGTGACTCAGTAATAATATATATATTCTCTTTCATATTTTTTTCCATTATGCTCTATTACAGGATATTAAATATAGTTTCCCATGCTATACAATAGAACCTTGTTTATCCATTCTGTATATAGCATTTTGCATGTGCTAATCCCAAACTCCCATTCCAACCTTCTCCCACTTCCCTCCCCCTTGACAAGCACCAGTCCATTCTCTATAGTGATCTCTTGATTAGATGAATATTTTTTTGTTTCAGTCCTCAAAACTGAAGTTGTTTCTATCCTATTATAGTCATTGCTATTTCCTTAGTAAGTAGAGTATGACAGGCATAGATTCCTCTGATTTTTGCTCCAAAGAACTTGAGCTGCCTTCATTCTGAATGTGACATGTCTTTGCTAAGGACAGTAATGAACAAATAAGGAAACTGAGACCTTGGTTTCAGTGTCCACTGGGTCTGGAAATATCTCAGAAGTTGTATATTCTTGTCACTTTCAGCACAGCTAGCCTTGACCCCTTTATCCCCTCTGGGTTTCTGTGACATTCAGTTCTCCTCTTACATCTCTGATGTCTCTTTGCTTCTTACTGGCTGACTCCCCTTGCTACTTCCACAGTTATAATTATTCCCACGGAACAGTCTTTTTCCTGGTGTGTTCTCAATATTCTCATTCAAGCCAAACATCAGTTCTCTTCCACGTCTATAACTCCTTGAATGGCATCTCTATTCTGTCGTTTACTCGGGCTCAGTCACTATGATTAACTCTTCCCTTCCCTAGACTCCCACCCAGCAGAGACATGAACAGTAGGAGCTGATTCATTCTAGGCCAAGATGGCCCTTAGATCAGTAGTATCCTGATCACCTGAAAGCTTGTTAGAAATGTGCATTCTTGGACCAGATCTGCTGAAACTGAGGATTGGGTCCCACAAGCCCTCTAGGTGCTTCTGATTCCTGCTGAAATATGAGAACTTCTCTTGTGCAGAAGAGATGTTCAGTCTTGGCTGAATGTAGGCATCATGAGGGGAGCTTTAATGATGCTGATATGTGGATCTCATCTCCAGAGGTTCTCAGTAAAGAGGTGACATGGACACTGAAATTTTTTAAATCTCCTCTGTTGATTATAATGGATTAGCAAGGTTGAAGACTAAGTTCTCCTTTTCAAATTTATTTTCCTTTTCTTTCTCACTGTCTCTCCCTTGGGTTTTCATTACCTTGTATCTGTTTTATCTAGGTAATAATCTAGTCTCTATCACATGATTTCTCTCACCTGGAACCTAACCTGTGTAATAGGGTTATACATCTCTTGATATATTTTCCTCTAACCAAATCCTGCAAAAGTTTCTCATTGCCTAGAGAAGAAATGGCAAACTCCTGACCATAGCCATTGAGAACTTTGCTTAGCCAGGCCTCTAACTTTACTTGAAGTTTCAGGTTGCAGTACATCTTATGCAGCAACCAAACCAAAGAAAACCCACCCTGAATTTTCCTGTTTTCTTACCTTCATTCATAATGTTCCTTTTGCTTGGAATTTCTTTCACACTGTCAAATTCACATCTCTTAAAAGTTGCTTTTTCCATGGAACTTCTCCAAAGTGCCTCCAAAGGTAGAACCCACTTTTATACACTTTAAGAGGTACTTTGATGGCAATTTCCTTAATCACACTCTAACTTGTATTGTAGACTTCTAAGAAGTCTTTGTTAAACTGTATGTGCCTGATGTAGAGCTGGTAGCTTTCACTACATACATTGATTTGCCTACGTGGAGCCAGCTGGTATGTGGGGAAGTTGAAAGCAAACAGGAAAAAAAGCCCATCCCAGCCAGCCTTCCCTTCTATCAGTTCAGTTCAGTTGCTCATTCATATCCGACTCTTTACGACCCCATGGACTGCAGCACGCCAGGCCGCCCTGTCTATTGAATCTTGCTCAAACTCATGTCCATCGAGTTATCCAACCATCTCATCCTCTGTCATCCCCTTCCCCTTCTATACTGCTGCTACTGCTAAGTCACTTCAGTCGTGTCCGACTCTGTGCGACCCCATAGACGGCAGCCCAGCAAGGCTCCCCGTCCCTGGGATTCTCCAGGCAAGAACACTGGAGTGGGTTGCCATTTCCATCTCCAATGCATGAAAGTGGAAAGTGAAAAGTGAACGTGAAGTCGCTCAGTCGTGTCTGACTCTAGTGACCCCATGGACTGCAGCCTACCAGGCTCCTCCGTCCATGGGATTTTTCAGGCAGAAGTGCTGGAGTGGGGTGCCATTGCCTTCTATGGCTGTGCCTAAACCTTAAAGAGAGATAGCTACTGGTAACGTCATTGAGAATTGCCTCTCTGAGTAGTCCTGAGATGCATGAGCCACAAGCAAGATTGTTTGGGGCTTAGGAAACAAGGGGCCACAAGAATAGGGAGAGTCTTTCTCCACTTGTACATGGTACACGTGTGACTTCAGCTCAGGAGAGCCTGCAGGGAGGCAGCTTGAGCACCTGGAAGGGTTACCAGATTTAGCAAATAAAAATACAGAACGTCCAGTTAAATTTGAATTTGGGATAAACAAAAATTTACGTTTTTAGTATAAGTATGTTCTAAATATTGCATTCTTCACTTATCTGAAATTCAGATTTAACTAGGCGTCCTGTATTTTATCTGGCAGCGTAGCACAGTGGGAACTCACAGAGTCACATCTGAAGACCCACGCACAGACTTCAGAATGCCAGGGGACTAGCCCCGGTTGTAATGCACAGGAGTCACCATCAGCCAGGGGGCCAGAGAGCAGAGCGTGAAAGCCAATTTGGGAAATAATAAAGATATTAGGGGCTTCCCAGGTGGTGCTAGTGGTAAAGAATCTGCCTGCCCGTGCTGGAGGTGTAAGAGACGAAGGCTCGGTGCCTGAGTTGGGAAGATCCCGTGGAGAAGGGCATTGCAATCCTCTCCAGTATTCTTGCCTAGAGAATCCTATGGGCAGAGAGACCCGATAGGCTACAGTCCATGGGGTGGCACAGAACTGGACACGACTGAAGCGACTTAGCACAGCACAAAGATATTCTAAAGACTCCCAGAATGGGTCAAAGTTTTCAGGGGCCAGAGTTTCTGTCTTATTCAAGTAGGGATGCAAGCAGATGAAATTTAAGTTCCTTTTCATATGACTTCATATGTGTATTCTGTCCTGAGGAAACATAACTTACACTGGTCATTTTAATAGTTCCAAGTCTTCATTTGCTAGTGAAATGAAAACTGAATGGATAAATGAAAGAAACCCATTCAAAACTGCACTAAATAAATATTCCATTTAGAAGACGTCTTTTGTTTTATATTTTATCTATGAGAAGATGAAAATATTTATACATAAATGGAACTATAATTAAAGAAACTACGTTATAAGATAAATAAGTCTTGGGGATACAGTGTGCAGTACAGTGACTATAGTTAACAATGCTGTATTGTATATTTGAAGGTTACTAAAAGAGGGATGTTAACTAATGCAATATTCAAACATATCAAATCATTATATTGTATACTTAAAACTAATACAGTGTGATATGTCACTTCCATCTCAATTTTTAAAAATTTAAAAAAGAAAACTGCCCACATTTGCCAGAACCATATCTATATTGAAAACATTAATTTATGATACATAAAATAATTTCGGTCCACAGAATAGTTTCAGAAGACTTTTGTTTGCTTCTTTTTTAAAAGGGTCCCTCAATTACTCAATTTTGAGAATCATTCGATTGGAGAGAGGGATATTTATTTAGCTACCCATGCTAAATGTAGGACTGAGAGTATCATAAGCAGAAATTCAACTTTCTTAGTGGCTTAGATGGTAAAGAATCTTCCTGCGATGCTTGAGACCCAGGTTCGATTCCTGGATCAGGAAGATCCCCTGGAGAAGGGAATGGCTACTCACTCCAGTTTTCTTGCTTGGAGAATCCCGTGGACAGAGGAGCCTGGCAGACCACGGTCCAGACAGAGGAGCCTGGCAGACCACGGTCCACGGGGTCGCCAAGAGTCAGATGTGACTGAGACACTAACACTTTCACACTTCCTAAGCAGAAATACTGAAGGTCATAAAATGTAAAGAGATTTTATCGTTTCTATTCATGTGATGGTAAAGAGTGAAACTGATTTCTTAAAACTAAGGGAATTGGTTAAAAAAGTGAAGAGCAGAAGTCCTATGTCAGAAAGGAAGGGAGGGAGGAAGAAAGAAAATAGATGATGCAGCAGGTTAGTGAAAATTTGTTCAGTGAGAATATTAGCAAGCCAAAGCTAAACCCCTAGACAGGATCGGTTACCCTTTCTGTGTATGAAATGTGGCATTAAAATCAAAGATGAAGCATGCTCTTAAACGTCTGTGCACCAGCACTAAGCACATGGGCTACTTAGAACCCTTCTTATTTTTCTTTTAAGATTATCAAGCTTGTTTTAATAACCAGATATGTTTTTATTGGGCTGTTGTTATCCTCTCTTGTGACATATGTTCCACTCAGAAAAATAAGTCTTTAAAAAAGGATCATTTGAACAAAACTGCTAAAATTACTCTCAAAAACAATTTAAAAATAGGTAATGAGTCCCCCATCCCTGCACTGATAAACTTTCTGTTTGTAATTTATCTGCAAGTCATCTTTTATTTATAAAGCAAGAAATCACCATTCTGTTGTATATTTTAATCAACATTTTTTTTGGTAAACTTATATAATTACATATGTATAGTGAAAGTGAAGTCTGTCAGTCGTGTCCGACTCTTTGTGACCCCATGGACTGTAGCCTACCAGGCTCCTCCATCCATGGGATTTTCCAGGCAAGAATATTGGAGTGGATTGCCATTTCCTTCTCCATATACATATGTATATATATGTATATATGTCCATATATTCTTTTTTTTTTCATTTCACATTTCTTGCTTAGAAAGAAATGGGAAGGATTTTCCTGGTGATGCAGAGGCTCCGGTTCGACACCCTGGTCGGGAAACTAAGACCCCATATGCCTCCTGACCAAAAGGCCAAAACATAAATCAGAAGCAATATTGTAAAAGAAAGGGACAAAAAGTCTAGCATGTCATTTCTCCCTTCCCAGGTTCCAGGTCTTCTTGCACAATGCAGTTTGGGGGATGATTTCTCTAGAACAGACTCCTGGGTGGGCAAGGCAGAGCCTGAACAACGGAGCGTGAGGTTAGGGTCAGTGGGGCCCCAGTAAGTGCCCCTGGAGACAAACACCCTGCTTGGCTCCCTGGGGGGCGTGAGGAGCTCAGTGGCTGCACTAGCTTAATGACCCCTCTTTGTAGATCAAGCATGCCTCTCTAAGGGAATAGCACACAAAACTGGTACTCGCTGCTTGACTTTATTATCATTACATTCTTTTCAACCATTGTGCCCTTGGGGATTATTTTTAAGGACTTAGATCCTTTCTAGGCTATGAAACTTAAGACATCTTTTATCAACTAATCACATCAGCATGTCTCTTGCTAAACAATGTTCACTTACATTTTTAGTTAATTTATCTCAAAATGTTGTTTATAAACTGATGTTATCCTACTCATCTTCTTGACAGAAAAAATATTTTGGTAGTTGGTAACTAAATTGACATAAGATTTTTACTTCCCTTTTTGCCCTCAGCTCTGCATCCTTAAGTTATTGATGATGTTAAAGTTATAAGCGTTGACAGTGTGACCCATTTAGCTTAAAACAGCAATTTTTTTTTTAAATTGAGATGGGTCATAGTTTTTAATGGATTGAGATGGGGGAGGCTCTAATTGATTGAGCCCCCCCTTTGAAATTATTAAATAATGATGAAGAGGGTAGTAAAAAGGAAATAGATCTATGTGTGAATCTAATTCTATCATTTATTACTGTATGACCTTAGATGTGTTATTTAGTGTTTTTGTCCCAGTTTTTCTATGTAAAAAAGTATTATTAATATTTTTTACATGACACTAAAAGTGTTTTTAGTATCTACTCTCCATATTTTGAAATTTTCAGACACTTAGTGATTTCTTAATAAATTGTAACTTTTTAATCTAAATCAACATCATAAAAACACCAAGTGAAAACTCACTCACAATCCTATTGACCAATTTTATAAACAATTGATTTCCAGTCTTTGACTGTGAAGTACATAGATGCTATACAGAGTTCATGTCTTTCTTGAGACTGTTAAATTTTTCCATAAAAATTTACATAATATTTTTTTGTAGCTCAAAAACCTGGCAAGTGATTGTAGCATAATTTACTTAATTGTTCATTTACTGTTATCTTGAGAGTAGACTAGGACTGTTTTTGGATTTCCACATTCCTTAGCAGACAAAAGGAAGAAAGCAAAATATTCTGGCTTGTCAACAGAAGCTGGAGAAAAAGAACATTTTCTTATGTGATTTAAAATGTAGCTTTCATAAGTATATGCACTTATGCAAGCACGATACAAATTTAGGTCAACAAGTTCCAGGGGAGCAGGTGTCCCAAGGAAAACCTTGGATAGAAATTAGAAGGACCTGATTTATTTATAGACCAACTACAAAATGCTGTAAATTGCTTTGTTAAGGACCACAGCCAAGAGTAAGCTCATAAGAGTACCATGTGGCTTGTCCTATTACAAAGTGATTTTTAGTGCTTTTCATTTGGTATAGCTCAATGATTCTCAAAAGGAACATTTCAGGAACTTTCCTATTAAATGATGTCTGGGTCCCTTCCTCAGACCAACTGCATCAGAATCTCTGGAGAAGGGGCCTGAGAATTGGTGTTTTCTTAAGCTCTTTGTATGATTCTAGTGGATAACCAGGTTGAGAAACACTGAGAGACCTTAGACCAGAAAAAGATCCCCCTGTCCTACTCACCTCCTTTACAGATTCATAGGATGAAAAGATAAGGGAATGATACCGCTTCCTTTGACCCTCCACTTCAAGTCTTAATCTGGGTCTCAAAAAAGAGAGCATTTGCCTTGACACAATCAATCACAGTACCATTTCCTTGGCACGTAAGCTGCCTCCACAAGAGCTCTGTAGCTAAAGTAAACAACTTCATTCTGTCTTGTAATTCCCTAATCCGGTATTGATTGGCCAGAAATATGATGTCTTAATCATTTTGCTCTGCTCCAAAGATGTCCAGGATTGCCAATCATTGGGAAAATATATCCCTTGACACTTTAGAAGGCATCCTTTCTTAATATACTTCTTCCAGGAGATTAATAAGAAAACCTGTAAATATTTATTATTATGGTGATAGAGCCAAAGGAAATGAATCTTGATAGCTCAAATAAGTCTATTTCAAGTATAGGCTTTCAATTCTTACGAAGCTGTTATTAGCTCCTTGATTTCCATTGTGTGTGTGTGTGTTTTAGTCACTCAGTCGTATCGGACTATTTGTGTCCCCATGGACTGTAGCCCATTAGGATGACCTAAATTCCTTCATATCCTGAGACAGTGTTTGCTACTTTGTAACCAGTTAATTAATACTATTCATTGTTAGCCTATTTTTGTAATAAGCATGTAGTAGGAAGGTAATGGCACCCACTCCAGTCCTCTTGCCTGGAAAATCCCATGGATGGAGGAGCCTCGTAGGCTGCAGTCCATGGGGTCGCTAGGAGTCAGACACGACTGAGCAACTTCACTTTCACTTTTCACTTTGATGCGTTGGAGAAGGAAATGGCAACCCACTGCAGTGTTCTTGCCTGGAGAATCTCAGGGACAGGGGAGCCTGGTGGGCTGCCGTCTATGGGGTCGCACAGAGTCAGACACGACTGAAGTGACTTAGCAGCAGCAGCAGGAAATAAAGAAATATGTATTGAATAAATGAAGGATCAAGTGAATTAACTATTTGGCTTTTTAATTGTGCCATATTAAGCTTTAAAGAGCTTCCCAGGTGGCGCTAGTAGTAAAGAAACTACATGTAGGAGATCAGAGATGCAGGTTTGATCCCTGGGTCAGGAAGATCCTCTAGAGGAGGGCCCGGCAACCAACTCCAGTACTCTTGCTTGGAGAATCCCATGGACTGAGGGACCCAGCAGGCTCCAGTCCATGGGGTGGCAAATAGACACAACTGAAGTGACTGAGCATGCTCAAGCTTGGAGAGTATCATATTAAAGAATTTCAAAATACTCCCAGTCTTAACTTAGTTGAAATTTACTTAATCTTCAACCAAATCCCACACCTTCTATCTTTTCATCTGTGAAAATACTATTATCCTTTTCTAGATGAATGAGTTCTGGGAAGGCTAACTCTAGTTTTAGCAAGCCTGAGACTTCTAACTCCTTCATAAACGGATCTTGGCGCCCCCAGATCAGTGTGGCAAGTCCATTCATATAAAACAATATTAACACGATGTCTAATTACAGAAAAAGTATGTTCATTAAAGTGCAATGAATATTTAAAGTAGTTCAAACTACAGAGGAGCCATAAAAATCTAAGTGCCCTTCCTGGGTCAGTAGAAAGCTTTCCATTGGCATCCCAGTGGGTTCACAAATCTTATACTCCCTCTCTTATTATTTTTAAATGGCAATTATAAATCACCTGGTACAGTGAGGTGAAAGGATGTTTTCTACATCAATATGAATGATGTGGGTATGCAACACTGGCCACCAGTAACTGGAAATTATACATTGCAAAAGGAAAGCCAAACATTTGGTGTCCCATGGTCACTTTCTATTAAATATTTTATTTTATTCATTTATTAAATATTTTATCTTAATATCTGTAAAAGTATTTTACAGAGTTGAATCCATACTTATATTTTGCAGAAACATATATAATAAAATAAGGAATTGACCTTTCTTTTATTTACTGTTCTAGAATAAAGTATTTTTTTACTTTTTCTTACTTTTTCACAAATAGTTACTGTGACATGCCTTAAGGGAGTTTGACCTAATCCTTGTTTTGTGTGCACATATTTTTACAAGGCTTCATTGAAAGATATCTGGGAAGGTTATCTAACCTACATGTTTCAGAAAGCCCTGTTATATATAAATTGCTTCAATAAACTACTCACTATCTCTTCAGAAGAAAATTACTCCTCATATCTATTTAAAACAGGTATTTCTATTTGTTCTTCCTTCAGTAAAAAAGAAAACTGGTCTTTGCTATCATTTTTTAATCATCCTATGACCTTGGAAATGACCAGTACTTTCTCTTGGACTTCTGTTTAACTGAATACTCTGTTATGCATAGACCTCATTTGCTACTACACAGCCTTTTTGTTTTTAGCAAACTTTTAAGTTTTGGGAAATTGATGTATCCTGAGTTTTGAACACCAATGTTGTGTTCAAAAGATATACAAATTATCTTTCCTGATCCAAACAATCTCTCCGTATTTGTCTTACCCCAGTGAATAGCTTTTCTCAATAGAAATGTATGCTATGCTTATACTGTTTCAGACACTGGGCTAGGTGTTGGAGTTATAGAGAAAAGTTACAGACCCTCTTTCCTAGAAACCTACAGACTAGTGAGGAAGAGGGCCAAGTGGGAAAGTAGCAGTAGAGCATGGTAACTTGAATCTTAAAGGTTAGTTCAAAATGATTCAGAGCACAGAAAAGTCCAGAACTGGTGTTGCATTAGATTCAGAATCCTCCAGGGCTCTATAATAAAAACAAATACTCTTTCCTGGTGGGAGAGGTCTTTCAGGAATGCTTATTTCAATTGGTAATAAATGTTTTATTTTTTGAAATGTATTCATTAAAACTAAGGTCAGGGGAGAGCTGCTTTCTGTCAGCAGGGAAATGTTTTGCTGTGATCGGTTACTCTGAAGGTTATGAAGTCAGCATAAAATCCCAATAATGCGGTAGACTTAAAAAGTGAATACAAAGCAGAAAATTTTTATGGGTACAGACCAAGAAATATCAAAATGAAAAACATGAGGGTTGTTCACCATCCACAAGATCTGGCCAGAAGATTGTGGGATACTGGAACTTTCCATGATCCCCCCAAGTCCTCCTATCCTCAGGTCTTTCTTCCCAAGTGATAGTAACTGGTAAGGTAATTGTGCGATTATTTAACCAGCAAAAATAAAGGATCTATGCAAGTACAAGAAGGTTGTTTCACGATTTATTAAAGACGCCTTGTACTTACATAGATGCATCATTTTGCTGGCTAAATAATCCCACAGTTACCTTAACAAAATCGTAAAACCACTGATAAAACATTGAGCATTTTTAATAAGGGCAAAGAATAGGTTAATTCTTACTTTGGGGCCGGAGGGATAATGTCTGATTTAATAAACATCTCTGACTTAATGCCTGCTTGGATGGTAAATCAGCAATTTTGTTTCCACTAAACAAATGAGTTAAATCTCTCTGGAACAGGATGGGTAAATAAAATCAACAAAATGTATCTCACGTCTTTGCTGATCGAAAGGATGTTAGATGTATGCTTCGGAGAGTTAATGTTTATATTCAAATTCTAGGACTTGAAGTCTCTGTGTTGAGAAACATAAAATGAAAATGTGCCTTCTTTTTTCATAAGATTTTTTGTACTAACAAAGTGAAGTGGAGCATTAAAAAATCACCCAGTGAATTCAATCTTTATGGATAGAAAATCGAGACGTAATTGTCTAACTGTCCTAAAGCCACACTTATTTTGCTCTACTTATCTTAGTAATTACTACTTCTCTGAGATTTTGTTGTTGTTTGTTGAATTCACACATAGTACGACTGAAAGTTGGCAACTCTCTTTCTTTGAGTTTTTTGGAGCCAAGGATGGACCATGGCGTTCGTGATGAAGGTCCATGGGAGCAGTTCTAACATACAATGTGAAAGAGCCAGGACTCTGTTATGTGGACCTGCTACCTTTCCAGATAACAGGCAGGAATTCATTTGGTTCTCACCAGCAGTCGAGTGAGGTGCTACCTTATATTATTTTTTATCTCTTCACAAGGAAGAAACTGAGGCACAGATGGTTAAGTAACTTGTCAAAATTTATTCAGACGACAAGAAGCCTGCATCCTTGTTGCAGTGCCAGCCACTCTTACTCCTATAACCACTGACCACACGGTTGACCACTGATCATATAGGTCTCTCAATCTCTAGTTTGGCTGCACATAATATTTCTAACGTTATTCCTGAAAGTTTTCATGGGAAACTCAAGATTAAAAGTGGAAAAGGACTCACAATTCATCCTCACCCAAAACTAATAAAAGTATATTCCCCATAGCATTTCTTTTCCAAAGCAATTTAGGCAGTTTTATTAAGTTCAATTTATGTGCACCTCACTTAATTGATCGAATTTCTGTCACTTTCTTGGAATAGCTCTCTAAAGTCCTAATAAACCTAATATCATGACATTTTTCTGTTATAAAACTCTCTCTCTTTATTATGGCGATTCATTATTCCTTTTTCTATTAACAACTTAAATTGACCCTAAATAGTTCTTCTTTTTCTAATAAGTCATGCTGATTCCCAGTGTTTTAAAAGACCAGAAATCAAAGCCCACATCCCAGTTTTGTGGAATAGGAACCATTGTAAGTAGAAACATATTTGATGTAATTTTTAAATGACCTCTTCCTGTCCCAAATTTAGACTGGAGGAAACTGGCGGCTAAAGTTCTTCTAAATTTTATTTAGTAACCACTATGCTGAGGGTACCCATAATATTTGAAGACATGACAAATAAACATTGATAGAGTTCTTACTATGCGCAAAGTCAGAGTTGACTGTGTTTCTGAAGCAGTCTTCTGTCCCTACTAGCAGGAAATTTACAACTTCATTAACATGTCACATGTATACATTGAATATAAGGCAGTAAGTGCCCATGAGAATGCAGACACTGCTTGCTATAGAAAGGAATTCGGAAGAGTGATCACCTTTATCTTTTCCTAAGCTTTAAGGATAAAGTAGGATTTGAGCTAGTTCCAAAAGCAAAAGTTAGAGACAGCTGAAGAAGTATAGGGATAACACTTGAGACAAAAGAAGAGCAAGTCTGTAGAGTGTGCCCACTGGGTGGTAAGTCAGCATTTTTTTTTTTTTTTTTTTTGCATTAAACAAATGAGAATTATTTTCTTTCCTCAAACTGGCCCTGGTACACTAATTAGACTTATAGAAAGCCCTTTTGAAACAGTGAATTATAGGACTCCCTGAGTATCCCAAATTTATGAGAACTGAAAAACTGTGTAAGATTTCTAGGTACTCTTGACATTGAGTGTGATGATTCTTAGTTGTGCGGCAGTTCTGTACATCATAGGCTTCTCTGGTGACCCAGATGTTAAAAAAAAAATCTGCCTGCAATGCAGGAGACTTGGGTTTGATCCATGAGTCGGGAAGATCCCCTGGAGAAGGAAAAGGCAACCCACTGCAGTATTCTTGCCTGGGAAATCCCATGGATAGAGGAGCCTAGCGGTCTTCAGGCCATGGGGTTGCAAAGAGTTGAACACGACAGAGCCACTAACCCTTTTTTCATTTTCTGTGTATCATATGGTGTTTAGGGGCATCCCTGCTCTTTATTCTGTAGACTGTGGTAGTATTGGCTTTCTCTCCCAAGTTGCGACAAACAAAAACAGTGTCTCCAGATAGTAAGCACCCAAAGGGTGCAAAATTGCTCCCCACTGAGAACCAGTACTCTAATTCTTTGAACATGGAAGGAAAGAGTCCTCTTAGAATTCTTCCCACCTTCTGTAACACAGACCATCAGGAAAATAGTCTTTATTTAACCTGAAGCCCTCATATTGCATGTTGTAAATCCTCTTCTTCAGTAGCCTGGGAGCATGTGCCTTGCATGTCAGGGGTGCTCAGCCCACTTGGCAGGGCGTCAGGCTTTCATCTCCAGAGAATGTCTAGGATGCCTAGTGAAATCCACGAAGACGTGCTCGCCAATATCTCCTCTCAGAGGAGGAGAAGCTCTTCAGGCTTGTTCGCTTGTCAAAATTGTAGTCCATTTTAGATTAGAAACCTATTTCAATTGTAAATTCCATTGGTGGGAGAAGCTCAGCATTTAGGAGCAAACACAGCTGGTGCTTCCTGGATGTTAAATAATTCATCTTCCTCATTTTTGGAGAGTCAGAAACAGCCGTGGTGAGATGCTAAATCCTCAAGGTAATATTGCAAAAGCTAGTCCTTGGCACCAAGGAGGGAAAAGGCCTCCTAAATCACAGAAGCCATCCTCCACGGCTTTAGGGGAAGCCGGAGAGAGGATGCGATTTGCTAACTTGATTTTTCCCCATTTTGGTAACATGGGGAAGATAGGTTTCCCTGGGAGAATTTTATGAGGCTCCGTTAAGCAAAATCAGCCTTTCCACATTTTATACGTTGTCATGCCTGTGTCATTCACACATATAGTTCATTTTTCCAGTGAAATACTTTGACCTTTCTAAAATATATTTTCCCCAGAAATCAGAAACTAATAATGGAATGGGGAAGCACTTGCTAGAAAATAGGTGACTTTTGAACAATTGCCTAATGATAACTATTTCTCATTAATGGTTCTATTCTCACAGTTGGCTATTTATTTCAGTCAAAATTGCCCCTAGTACCTGAGCTCATTCTGGGATTTTCATATTATTTCTTTGAAGCTGTGTTAAATCTTCCAAAATGCACAGCTCCTCAAATAGTGTTCCAGAACAGTTCATTAATGCTTTTCAGCTAACTAGTAACCTTGGAATTTTTATTATTTATGTGCCCTGAAAGAAGTAACATTCTAACCACAATGCTGTTTTTAACGTCTTAATGAGACAAGGTTCTTCTTCATATATGACAGGGTCTCCAGGTGTTACTGCACCTGTGTGCTCAATTCAACCAAGATTCTTGACTGTGGGACGCAAATGAGAATTTATCATGCCCCAGGATTGCAGAAGGGCTTCCCTGATGTTTCAGTGGTAAAGAATCCACCTGTAATGCAGGAGAGCTGAGTTCATCCCCTGGTTCGGAAAGATCTCCTGGAGAAGGAAATGGCAACCCATTCCAGTATTCTTGCCGGGAGAATCCCATGGACAGAGGAGCCTGATGGACTACAAACAGTCCATAGGGTTGCAAAAGAGTCAGACACAACTTAGCTACTAAACAACAATAGAAAATACAGAAACCTTCATTTTAATCCAGGATGCTTGTGTGGTTGATCCCACGTGATAAAAATATCAAAACTACCAAACTTCCATTTTTTCCGTTGGTTAGGGTCTAAGAGTACATTAGACAAAGGTAATAGAGGAAGTTTGCCTCCAACTGTTGTGATTATCAAGGCAACACAGATTTATACTGATCATTTAGTTCTTTATCCAGGGGCATTTCACAGAGTACATAGCTAGACAAAAAATTGAATTTCCCAACTGGAAATTGGCCAGGTGTGATTCGTAGCAGCTATGTTCTTTTGAAAAAGTCATTGTAGTCATTAAAGCAAGAGAGAGTTCTAGCAAATACAATCGCATTTTGGGTTCATTTATTAAAGTCTTTCTTCGTTGTATAAGAAGCAGAGAGGAAAAAAATTATCCTGGTGATTGGGCCCTGGGCCAACCAACCCAGTATTCAGGCTCTGACAGTTTGAATCCAGGACATCTCAAATGTTAAGTTTATGGCCGTGATGCCAGGGGACATATAGGAACATCTACTTTTTTCCTTCATGATGTTCTCTTCAGAAGTTAAGAGTGTAACCTGAGCTCCTCTAGCTTCTCAATAACTCAGCTTGCTTTCATATACCCTAGAAAGGAGCATTTATTTCAAATAAGCCTTTGTTTTATTATGTTTCAAAGATATTTTCTGGGGGAAACCTCATTTTATGTGTATTTTATTGCATTTGAAAATTGACAACTTGTATCATAAGTCAGATGTTATATTGCATATTTAAATAAAGACTTTTAAGAAGGCACAATTGAAAAAGCTGTTCTAATATAATATCAGTAAACTTGGAAGCATACAGTGGAAGGAAAATAGAAGTTGCTGAAGAAGTTTAAGGATCCCTAAATATAATAGAGTTAACACAGTTGAAATGCTAGTTTATGACTAATATTAAACGATATGAAAGAATAAGCCTATACATATAATTTATAAACCTATAAATTAAATGTATATTTGCTTAATTGAAATTGAAATCATGGTACTGGGAATAAAACTGACACTTTAAAATCTCCATTCAAAGGAGATTAGATTGTTCACTCAAAACACTTTGTAGGAATGGGCTTTCCCAACAGAACTACTTGCATCTTGAATTCTTTTATTTCTGTAAAGGAACAACTCCAATAGGAAGGAGTGAGAGAAACAGATTTTAACATGGGTTTTGTTGTTCAATTGCTAAGTTGTGTCCAACTCTTTGTGACCCCATGGACTGCAGCACACCAGACTTCCCTGTCCTTCACTATCTCCCGGAGTTTGCTCAAACTCATGTCCATTGAGTTGGTGATGTTATCTAACCATCTCATCCTCTGCCACCCTTTATCAATTAATTAATGACCCAAAAGAATGGTTATGAAAAGGCCTTAATAATGAGACGTTTGAAAATTAAACTAGTTCAAGAGATGGCAAGTTTTATTTTCTGATTTTGTCCTCCCAAGTAACTTGTCTTTATTTGTTCCCTTGTACTGTTTAATTTATAAGTGTATTTACTCTCTAATTTTTTGTTTTCTCTGAATGTCTGGTTCAGACCTGAAGAAAGTGTTAGTTGTTCAGCTGTGTGTGACTCTTCGGGACCCCGTGGACTGTAGCCCTCCAGGCTCCTCTGTCCATGGAGTTCTCCAGGCAAGAATAGTGGAGTGGGTTGCCATTGCCTTCTCCAGGGGATCTTCCCAACCCAGGGATTGAACCTAGGTCTCCTGCATTGCAGGCAGATTCTTTACTGTCTGAGCCACTTCCTGACATTCAAACAAATTGTGAAGTAGCCAGGCTTGCTTGATCACAGCTAAACCAAGACATGACCACTGCTAGAGATACAATGAAGATTTTTATGTAAACATTTCACACTTTGTTTAGAGTTGGTTTAGCTCTCCTTTCATTCAGTGTACATTTGAATGAGATTCTCTTCAGTATCAGAGTTTGTGCTGGACCCTGGAAAAGCAAGAGGACTTAAAAACACAAACCCTGTCCTCCAGGTTGCAGAACTTAGTGGACAAAAGCCGTGTCTGTGGAATCAGACAAATCTAGGATTCCATCCTGATTTTGTGCCACATTTACTAGCAACAACAATTGAACTAAAGACATTCTCTTTCTAAACCTTGGCTTCTTCAGTTCAAAATGGGGTAATGATAGGAATGATCCTATAGTCACTGGAAGGACTGAAATAAACACTTTTCAGTATCTATAGCAAAATAAGCAATGAGTAAATGTCAGTGTTTATGCTCTAAATTGAAGCAACACATTTTTAAAATGCAAAACAGCTATACTGGAGAGGTCTCTAGAGGAGGGACACCAAGGGTCTCTTGGCGTCTCAGGTACAAGAAGAACGAAAATGAACCATCCTTTCTGAGTGGAGGTGTGGGTTAGTCACTAAGTCGTGTCTGACTCTTATAATTCCATACACTGTAGCCTGCCAAGCTCCTCTGTCCATGGGCTTCTCCAGGCAGGAATACTGGAGTGAGTTGCCATTTCCTTCTCCAAGGGACCTTCCTGACCAAGGGAGTGAACCCAGGTATCCTGCATTGTAAGTGATTCTTTACTGCTAAACCACCAAGAAAGTGGAGGTACTGGTGGAATAATCAAACCCTGCAATTTTAGAAATATGACAATACAAACATTTTTAAGTGAGTTCAAGGAATTATTCTGTTCCTCATCTCTGCTGAGTTAAAGAAAATAGAATTAAACCATAATAAAATATTCTAGAGATTGTTAGTAAAATTTATCACCCCCCAAAATGTATTTTTAGAAATACGATGTGTAGCTGTCTTCCCTGGATGATTTGGGTGCGGTGCTGACTGAAGCCAGAGGGGTGGAATCTCTAGGATCTTCCTCTTCTCCTGTGATGGATGCAGGAATGACACGCAGGGTTGACAACATGTCATAAACCATCCTGGCAGAGATGGAAGGGCTGTGGTAAAAGGTCAGAGAAAGAAGCAGCAGTTATATTTTTAATAAGGAATGGAACAGATTCTGTAATGTGTGGAATTGCATAGTCTTTTGAAGGTTTGATATGGAAATATCAACATATAAATTCTGTTTGCAAATGTTGTTTAACATTGCAGCCTCCAAATCTTATGGTGCTGTTGCATAAAAGCCCAATGGCGTTTCAGTTTGTAAGATGCTGTTTGACAAGATTTTGAGGACGGTGTCATTTGGAATGCGTGTCAAAAGTATTTGTTAATTTAAACCTAAACATTTATCTGTGCCTTCATTTTCAAAATACATGTCACTCATTTCAGCAAAAAAGAGATTCTAAGCACAATGAACCATGGGGATAAATAAAACTGAAACATACAGATATCTGTTTTGCATGCTCTAAAGTTTGTTCCAGGTGTCAGCAAGCTTTTCTGTAAAATTCCAGAAAATGCATAAAGAAACGAGGATGACTTTGTACCAGTTAAACTTTACTTACAGAAACTGGCAAGGTCTGGATTTGGTTGGTGGGCTGTAGTTTGCCAATTCCTAGTTTAGACTTTTTAAGCTATTTTTTCAAAATGATTAATAATATCTTCTTGAGCTGAGTATCAGAGGCCCCCACCTCAAATCTGGTTTACAAATTTGTTTTCTTCCAGTGTGCAGAATGCAGTGTCTAGAACTGCACTTAGACTAGGAGTCTCAAAGAAAATTAGACAAATGAAAAAAAAAAAAGAAAATTAGACAAATGTACTGCAGGTCTGTATTATAAACTTGCGTTCAGTTTAAAGAGAATTAGTGGACACTTAAAGGATGGCTGAGAAGAATCTAGTTCCAGTGACGAGAATATCTTCATGGTATATTAAACCTTTCTGCAAGCAGGGAAAATAAAATGTCATATTTCCCCTTTGCATGTTCAAAATTGTTCCCTTCATGAAAATGTCTCATGAGGCAAGTGCAAAAATTAAAATATTAATGAAAATACATGAAAGAGCATTAAGCTCCCCTTGAAAAAGGCCTGATAAAATAAGACTTATGCTGGACCCTGCCTAAAGTTTCAATGGGGAAGAATGAGGTTTCCCATTTTATTCCTTTTTTTCTCTCCTTCCCGGCAGATCCCTGAGTTTTTGCCATTCTAATTCTCACGTGAAAGTGAAAGTGTAGTCGCTCAGTGGTGTCCAACTCTTTGCATCCCCATGGACTGTAGCCCACCAGGCTCCTCTGTCCGTGTAATTCTCTAGACAAGAATACTGGAGTGGATGGCCATTTCCTTCTCCAGGGGATTTTCCTAACCCAGAGATTGAACCAGGGTCTCCCGCATTGCAGGCAAATTCTGTACTGCTTGAGCCACAAGGGGATCCTCGTTGAAGACAATTCTGCTTTAGATTTTAGATTGGGGTCTAAGCCTGAACACTCTCTGTTTCTGCCTGCAAGTTAAATAGCATCTCATCCTTATATCCACAACAGTTTCCTGTGGCTGTTACAGTGCATCTGATAAGCCTCATACTCTCAAAGAGGCAGACAGCCTTACTTTACAAATACTTGGCATCTGGAAGCACATTTTTAATTTTTGAATATTGTTATGAGCTTGGCAACTATTTTTGGTGGCATTTCTTAGAGACATACAAAGGGAGAATAGCAAGCATTGGACTCCTTTGAATTTAAGGTGTGATAACATTTTGAGTTTAAGATTATATCCATGCCATGCCATATATAAAGCATGCTTTATAGCAAATATATATTGCTGTACGACTGGAGGTGCCAGCAAACTCACGTATTAAAAAATATTCACTTATATAACTGTGATATAAGTTATCACTCCAGTGGCTTAAACTAAAACTGAAGAAGTATACAGAAAGTACAAATGAGCCTGAGGCAGAACTTTGAGACTCAGATGAAAAAGTGAGAAAATAAAATCTAGACATTTCAAGTCAGAGTCTTTTAATTTGGGGCAACAGAAAATGCTGCCTCTTAGCATGAAAAGAATAATTAAATCCTTTGATAGGGGATGCATCCTATGAGGTGTATGCCTCAGATTGGCTTCTGGACATTTTTAATGTTGTTGTTGTTTAGTCACTAAGTCATGTCTGACTCTTTGTGACTCTGTGGACTGCAATACTGTTATAGATACTAAAAGAAGACTTTGGATCCGGAAATTGTAATTGTGGAAAAAACACTCTGGGAAGGTTTGGGATTAACATGCAAATTTCGTCTAGTCAAGGCTGTGGTTTTTCCTGTAGTCATGTATGGATGTGAGAGTTGGACTGTGAAGAAGGCTGAGAAGAATGGATGCTTTTGAACTGTGATGTTGGAGAAGACTCTTGAGAGTCCCTTGGACTGCAAGGAGATCCAACCAGTCCATTCTGAAGGAGATCAGCCCTGGGATTTCTTTGGAGGGAATGATGCTGAAGCTGAAACTCCAGTACTTTGGCCACCTCATGCGGAGAGTTGACTCATTGGAAAAGACTATGATGCTGGGAGGGATTGGGGGCAGGAGGAAAAGGGGACGACAGAGGATGAGATGGCTGGATGGCATCACTGACTCGATGGATGTGAGTCTGGGTGAACTCCGGGAGCTGGTGATGGACAGGGAGACCTGGCGTGCTGCAATTCATGGGGTCGCAAAGAGTCGGACACGACTGAGCGACTGAACTGAACTGAACTTATTGAAATGAAAGAAAATTTAAAGATAAATAGTGCTTGTGCATATTTATCTAATGTTTGTGCCTCCCTGGTGATGAGTAATTTTTAAAATGTGGGTTTGCTTGCACCTCCAGCCCTTTTTAAAAATGTACATGTGTTTGGAACTAATTTGTCTGAATTCTAATATTTGTTCCCTCACATTTTCAACTTAGTCACTAATGTTGTTCCTCTGTTTGGGACACAGTAGAAACTCTACAAATTTGTTTGATACATTAGCTAAGACCTAAGACTACAGATATTCATCAGAAATCAGAGTAGGCAGCAATTTGGCAGTCTTTCTTTTTGGCTACTATTCCTTGGGTTAAAATTAAGCAAACGAGAAAATACAGGCAACTCTTTGTAGTGCTGGATTTTGTTGGAAGTTGTTTCTGATTAATCCTTTTATTGATTGATGTAGTATTTATTAAGTTTCCACAGCATCAGGTATCTGCCTAAGTGCTTTGACTAAGGCAAGACCTAGAAACTGCAGAATAGAGCTGCAGGGCAGAAAATAAGAAGGAAGAAACTGCACTGCAGCAGCCTGTGGAAGTTGCCCGAAAGTGCTTCCAGCCAATGGCATCCAGGAAAAAACAAGGTTGGGTCAGTGACTTGGTTGGAAGGAGCAGCTGTTTTCATCAGTTTCCATCTCTCTGTCCAGAATACTAAGCTCATATTTCTACCACACTTTTCCGCCTCTGTGAAGAACTTGTTTTATAAGGAACAGGGGCTCCTCTGGCCTGGACATAGGTTGGAGTTTGTATTTCTATTGTACTGAAGCGTATTGCATTAGCATCCTCATTTAAAGACCAAATAACTAAGGTTCCTGGAAGGAAGTGATTTCTCCAAGGTCACATAGCCAAGAAAGAATGAACTCACATACAGGACTTCTGACTTCAGGCTTAAATGTTGGCCTTTTTGCACATTGCCTGATAGGAGCCATTCTTACTCCCTTATGGGAAGCACCTGTTTGTGGACCTATATTCGAGTTAAAAATTGCTCAATATGGGTGATGATAGGAAGCAAAAACATTAAAGAGTGACTTTTCCCCCCTCTTTTCTTGGAGTTAATCAATGAGAAGAAAAGAAAGTGCTTATACCTGACATACCATGGGTTAATATCCACACAGGTTGTAAACTTTAAGAGACTGTCTGTTTTGTTCCAATAGCTATGACCTTGAGCACCAAGATTCTAATCAATTTGTCAATATGTTTCTGTGCGTGTCTTAAACTGTACCAATCAAAAGGAATTTTATAGTGTGTTGCCCTTTCTTCCAGCAATCTAAACATTTTGAAACCTTTTACTAGTTACATAAATATTCACAAATAATTTCAGGTGGCTTTTAAAAAGATAATGAAAACTGAAGAAAGACAAAAATGAAAATGTTACTACACATCTGCTAGCAATTGTGGCCAAATGGTTACTAAGTTTCAACTTCAAATTTGGATGGTTTTCTAGACGCTTCCGGATACAGCTAAAAACAGTATGACCCTCTCAACAGGAAGACTATAATTCTGTCAGTTTTCCCATCACTGAATCTTAAAGAACTGATATCCTGGACAATAATCCCAGTGACATTTGGGCAAGCACAGAGGGAAATTCTATGTAGCTGTTGCCATCAGTAACCTGTGTTAAAAATGGAAAGCGTAGCATTGAAACATTTTAATGATGGAAACTCTGCTACAGCTAGGTGTGCAGAGCCCTCAAATTCTAATTGATACCAAGGAGAGATTTTAGCAAGTTCAGCAGGGTTGGTGGGCAACATGTAGGCAGTCAAGTGTTACTAAACATTTGGTAAGAGTTGAATTTCAAAGTGTTCCAAATTGCATGCTTTGATAGGGAACTTCAGAGCTGATGGCCTATATTCCTAAGTATGGAAGGGTGAATGCTTTTAGAAACCAGAGGAAGTGGTATCAGGGTTGATACTTTATTATGAAAATTGAGAATCCAGTGAAATTTTCAACTGGTTAAAGAACAGCTTTCTCTCCTCTCTGTGATATAAATTAGTTTACTCACTAAATTGAACTTGTCATTGCTAAGTTACCTTGGAAACAGTTTTTAAACAAAGCTCATCTCACTGAAATTAAAAAAAAAAAAACTGATAGTTTATATCTAATGAGTTTATTTCTGGATTTTAGTTAAAACTTGAGAATCAGAATGAATACCTGCCACAGTCATCACCAGGAGTTTTTAATATATATCAAAGATAACAATTTCTTAGATGTTTCTGAATAACCTAATGTGCATGGTGAAGTCAAAGTATTAGTCACTCAGTTGTGTCCGACTCCTTGCGACCCTATAGACTGTAGCCTACCAGGCTCCTCTGTCAATGGGATTCTCCAGGCAAGAATACTGGAGTGGGTTGTCATTCCCTTCTCCAGAGTATCTTCCTGACCCAAGGATCAAA
Organism: Bos taurus; assembly: GCF_002263795.3. NCBI lineage: Eukaryota > Metazoa > Chordata > Mammalia > Artiodactyla > Bovidae > Bos > Bos taurus. Next base: position 21,062,362 of record NC_037350.1, on the reverse strand, counting down.
GCCAGGTCTCCTGCATTGTGGGCAGATTCTTTATCATCTAAGCCATCAGGGAAGCCCAATGTGCATGGTTCTCTCATTTATGCTTTACTAGAATGAGATTTTGCTCCTTTCTAGAAGCTACAGGGAGGCAGTATGATGGGCCAAAAAAGGACACTGCCTTGCAAATTAAGTGATTTTCATTTTTACTCCACCTATCATGAGATGTGCTGCTATGGATAAGCCACATGACTTCACCCTATAAAATGTGAAGAAGAATAATACTCATTTAATGACTTGTAGAGAGAATTAAAGCATAAGAAAGCACCTACCAATGTATCCAGCATGCAGTACAAACTTGATAGATAGGTTTTACTTATTTTTCTTCCTTACTCTACACCCACTGTTTTCCATGTTGTAAAGTCTCCATGCTATAGAACACTCATCGTTCATAATTTAGAACCATCCTGCATGCATGCTAAGTCGCTTCAGTCGTGTTTGACTCTTTGCAACCCCATGGCCTGTAGCCTGCCAGCCTCCTCTGTCCATGGGGATTTTCCAGACAAGAATACTGTAGGGGTTGCCATTTCCTTCTCCGGGGGATCTTCCCGACCCAGGGATCAAACCCGCATCTCTTAAGTCTCTTGCACTGGCAGGCGGATTCTTTACCACTAATGCCACTTCATTCACAATGATCCTATTGACCCTGAAATTTACAACTAATCATTATAATCACTTATGAAAACTAGAATGCAAGTCACACTTGATAGTTTTTCCTTTCTTTTTGATCACCCTGAGACAAAACCTGACTTATTCACAGTATATGTGCCCTGAGGGAGGGAGGAAATCGCATCTGGACCATGGTGGCTAGTCTTTCCACTCCGTGGGTTACAGAGAAAAAGTTAGGATGAATACTTACTAGAAAAGACCCTGATGCTGGGAAAGATTGAAAGCAGGAGGAGAAGGGGATGACAGAGATTGGATGGCATCACCGACTCGATGGTGATGCCACACTAAAAGTATGGTTTTTGTGATTACTTCTTTCCTTGTTTTCTTTTACAGTTTTTTCATTTAAGTATACATGCTTAAATAATAATTATGTTTCATCTTTTTTGAGCATTATATAAATGGAATTCTACGGCATGTGTTCTTGCTAATTCTGTTGTTTTTGTATAGTTATGTCTGACATTTTGCAATCCCATGGACTGTAGCCCACCAGTCTCCCTGTCCATGGGATTTCCCAGGCAAGAATACTGGAGTAGTTTGCCATTTCCTTCTCTAGGGGATGTTCCTGACCCAGGGATCAAACCTACATCTCCTGCTTTGGCAGATGGGTTCTTTACCACTGAGGCACCAGGGAAGCCCTTGCTAATTTTATTCAAGCTTGTATTTGTATCAGTTATCCATGTTGATTTGTTTAGCTCTCATTGGTTTATTTTCATTGCTGTTGTAGTATTTCATTGACCACTGATTTCACAAGTTATTCTAATGTTGATGAACATTTGTGTTGTTTGCTCTTTGGAGCTGTTACGGACAATACCAACATGAACACTTGTGTACAGATCTCCTAGTTCAGTTCAGTTCAATTCAGTTGCTCAGTCGTGTCCGACTCTTTGCAACCCCATGAATCGCAGCACGCCAGGCCTCCCTGTCCAGCACCAACTCCCGGAGTTCACCCAGACTCACATCCATCGAGTCAGTGATGCCATCCAGCCATCTCATCCTCTGTCGTCCCCTTCTCCTCCTGCCCCCAATCCCTCCCAGCATCAGAGTCTTTTCCAATGAGTCAACTCTTCGCATGAGGTGGCCAAAGTACTGGAGTTTCAACTTTAGCATCATTCCTTCCAAAGTAATCCCAGGACTGATCTCCTTCAGAATGGACTGGTTGGATCTCTTTGCAGTCCAAGGGACTCTCAAGAGTCTTCTCCAACACTGCAGTTCAAAAGCATCAATTCTTCGGCGCTCAGCCTTCTTCACAGTCCAACTCTCACATCATGCATGACCACAGTACCTACGTGCAAAGCTGATCCAGGCTACCTAGCTGAGAGAGGAATCCCAGAGTCCTGGAGTCTCTGAATCTCCAGTTTGGCTTGATGATGCTGAGAGTTCTCCAAAGTGGTCCTGTCACTAACGTTCACGTTTACATGACAACCAGCAGAGTAAGTGAGAATCTGGTCACTGTCCAGAAGAGATGTTTTCAAATGCTGCCTTGGTAGAGACCAGTGCACAAGGTCCTCTGTAATTCTTCACGTATCTGTCTGTGATTGTTTTTGCTTTAAAAGCAAAACTCAAACCAACATTTCATTAACCCTATCTCTTATCTTAAAATTGTTTACCCACTACTACCTGGAATATTAGGTTTCAAATCAACATCAATCCTTATAGAAGCAGGTGAGAAATGTCTTTCCTTTTTTAAACCCAGATTACATTTGCTCATCCCCAGGCTCCTGATCCCACATCGTTCCCCATGATTGCCTCAACATCACTGTTGACCGCTCCTGTTCTCTTGGAACAGTGGGTGGTAATTAACCCAGGTCAGGAGACAGATCCTTTAAAAGCACTGTTCAGCAATGTTTTCAGCATCTTCTACCCATTCCTTAGCTTAAATTCCTTTTTCCCCATATTCTTCCCACTCCTTCATTCTCATAGAAACAGAAGACAAAAACCAAGTCGTAGTTTTAGCGTTCAGTTTCTTTTCTTCTTTGTTAACCACCAAGAGATACATTAGGAGTGCAAAGCCGTGGGCCTATTTATTCTCTGAACTGCTCCGTCCAAAGAAAAACAAAACAAGTCAAACACTGACAGCGACAAACGAAAAAAAGCTCTTTTCTTACTTTTAGCATTTTGGTTGCTTATTTTAAATTTAGCCTTCGGAAAATTATTCTTATAGATCCATGATGTTCTTTTAAATTGCTTCCTCCTTTTCATGATTTGGACTTCTCCTTTTAAAAGGGAACGTCATTGGAGAACATTGTGTGCCATCTCATTCTCTGTAGGTTTCTTCCCTTTTCCTTCCTCAGTGCATTTTCTTCTATTAACACCGTCTAAGTGGTATTTTAAAGACTTTTCCAATTTCTGAGCTTTCTTTTTCTGTTTTGGAGCTGCATGACATAGATTATGTCAGCTTTTCCTTAAACCTTTGAAATTCTTTCTGAAATTCACAGTGTATGCCTGATTAAGCATACTTGGTCAGAATGAGATTTTTTAAAAAGAAGAAAAAAAAAAAGACACAGATCTGTGTATACTTCCAGTATGATGAAAGGACCTTTGTTTCTAGAGTTTGTATACTATGTGTTTCTTCAGTATAACACACCATCATTAAGTACTTTCCCACCTCCTCACTTTAGTGTTTTCACTTTTTCTCCTGGCTGCCCAGAAGCCTCAATCTGTCTTACTAGCATAAACTTTCTCTTTAATTTTTTTTGTCTTGTTGCCTTCTTTAAACCATCTCTCTGCTAATACATACATTCTTAAGTTCTTAAGAGCCCCTCCCCGCAAAAAACCTAAACTTCTCACCATGTTTCTGATATGAAATTTGACTCATCATCACCCATCATGCTAATGGGAAGATCCCCTGGAGAAGGGAATGGCTACCCATTCCAATATTCTTGCCTGGAGAATTCCATGGGCAGAGGGACCTGGCAGGCTATGGTCCATGGTGTTGCAAAGAGGCAGACACAGCTGAAGCAACTGAGCATCCATGCATGCAGGGGCTTATTAAAGTAAACATGACTCAGAAAAAGACCTAAATGGGAAAAGAACCTTAAAACAAGGTGGATATGTGTATATGTATAACCAATTCATTTTGCTGTACAGCAGGAACTAACAAAACATTGTAAATCAAATATCCTGCTATAAAAATTAAAAAACAAAACAAAACATAAAACTGGGCCATACTCCTAAGGTTTTGATTCATAGAAATAGAATTTTATAGAATTTGTATTTCTATCAAGTTCCCAGGTGATGCTGATGCTCCCTGGTCCAGGGAAACACATTTAGAAAATCACGGTACTCAAGTGAAATACTAGAATCTTGTGAAAGATTGATTTTCCTAATTCACAGAGACCCATCTTCATACTTTGTTATTATAAAGTCTCAGTGTGGGTTCATGCATTGCCATCTTCTAAGTGTTTCAATGGAATATTATATGTATTAGGAAAAAGCATATTTTAATATCACATATTTCTCTGCAAAATGAAGAGGTCATTATCTAGCACAAAGAGAATAACCAAAAAAAAAAAAAAAAGATTTAAAGAAGAAAAGTAAGAAAAAAGCAGTTACATTTTGCCTTTGATACATGGTATGTAGGACAGTAGTGTATAATGATGCAAGGGTCCCATTCTTTGAGAAATAAGTCTTCTTTGGGTAGGGGTGGTAAGTGTAAAATGTGCACAGCAACTATTCTGGAAGGTACTTCACTGTCCCTGATAAGGTAGCTCACTGCCCAGATGGCTTTAACCAGCATTTTATTATTGCTCAGTTCTTCAGAACATTTTATATTCTTCTCATTGTTTGGGGAGTGAGAAGATGAACGAGTGAAAAGCAAAATGTTCATTGATTGCAAAGGGAGTTTATTCTGATAAGAGAGGGTGCCTGCAGTAATCAGGTCTTGAGAGATAGACTTGCCGACAGATTTGGAAAAGTGCGCAGGATGCCAAGACTTAGACGAGAGAAAGCAGCAAATGAACAGAAAACAGGTCTGAAGACACCCTTTCTCCCACCCCAGCACTCTGCCTGTTACACCTTTTGTGTTAGTCTTTCTGTCCTTTCTGGCTCTGTGACCCCGTTGGACTATATCCTGCCAGGCTCCTCTGTCCATGGAATTTTCCAGGCGAGAATACTGGAGTGGGTAGCCATTCTCTTCTCCAGGCGATCTTCCCAACCCAGGGATTGAAACTGGATCACCTGAATTGCAGGCAGATTCTTTACCATCTGAACCACCAGGGAAGCCCAGGATGCTTTAAAATTTCAAGCCTCTATTCAAATATGAATAATACAAAATTCTCTGAAGTCATAAATGGTTCTGAATACTGTGCCACCCTCGGCTTTGTTCTACATGTAACCCAAAAGGTCATCGGGCAATCTTTACTGTTTTTCGAAAGAAACTTAGAGAATGCAGTACAATTAACTTCTAATCTTTATCTATAATTCTTAATTCTAGTCCCTTTTAGTGAGACCTTTGGCCAGAAACCTCACCTCTCAGGGTCTACCCTGGCAACCATACCCAGTCACCTAATCACGACTTCCCTTAGCTCTCCTTATCCAAATGTGCCATCATTCTGATCTAAACCTGTCTGCTTAAAACCGACCATTTTAGGTTGTATGCACCTGCGGGCTTTCTTTGTTTTTGTTTTCATTTTTAGTAAAATAAAAAGGACTATTGCATCAGTCACACAAAAAAAATCCCACAGTGAATTTTTGTTAAAAGGGTACAATATGCTCAAGTTGCCTTTTCTTCTCCAGGATCAGGTAGCCCAGGGTTTCTTACGGTGTCCTTCAGGGCCCACAAGTCCTCAAGAAGTGCTGCCTGTTTGATTCTTTAAAGCCTATTTATTGAATTGGTCCTTCTTTCAGGCCCTTGCTCTGTGCCTTCCGAGGTAACAGACTGGTACTCTGGGCTGACCTGAGAAAGCAGCAGTATCCAAGGTAACCATTTCCCTTGGGAATTAACATTCTTAAGGTTGATCTTCTGGGAAATGTTGCCTCCACCCCCTTTGTTCTATAACACACACCTATAGCACCTGGTGGTTAGGATTTGGCACCCAGGGAATAGGTGAAGGCAAGGCTTGGATATTAATGGGAAAGATATTTGCGAGAAGGCGGAAACCTTCTTGGTACCAGCCCAGCAACCATTCTGACATAAAGAGAAAGCCAAGACTCACCTGGACCCCATCCTTCTGCCTGCAACTGTAACGTCCTGTCCTTCTCCTCTGTTGTGATCTAGTGTTACAAGTCTCCACACAATTCACAAAGAAGAGCTTTTAGCTGATAAAGCACACATCACTCTTGGTTGAGTAACAGATTTTTGAGGAGTTACTCTGTTGTAGGCAATTACACAAAACATAAGATGTATTCTGCCTCTAGGAAACTTCCAGTTTAAAAAGGGGAAGAACTAACATAATGAAAATACCATATAATGATTGTAAATGCCACAGGAGCAGCCCAGAACATATCATAAGACTTCAGAGGAAAGCGCTTTCTTCCAATTTAAATTTCTTAAAATGTTTTATATCAGTTCTAACTTTTTATTTACCACGGATAAAGAAAAGTTTTCTTACAGATGTTAGCTCAGACAGTTCTGAGGTTTCCTAAGAAATATTGTGGCCTTACTGGTCATATTGATTCAACTTGAAAATTTGTCCATTTTATTATTTAGTTATAAGCAGCACATGTAGCAAGTTGCTAAAGTTATTCTTATTGTAAATATGCTATTGCTTCATAAATAGGAGCTCATTTTTGTTATTTCCTTACTATTTAAACTAATGTCTCTCTCTTGAAGGTGTTGCTATGGCAAATTAAATTAGAATTTTGGACCCCTCTCCCCTTTGCATACTCACACACTGCTATTTTCATGCTGACTCATGTGGCCCTGAGTGATCAAAACTCTTTTACAAATAACTCTTAGCATATTCAATGATCTAACCTAACTTGAGTCTATTTCTGACCTGTTCAGTCTTCACAGATGCCTGACTGTGAAACTGGAAATTCATGAGGTCACCTCTAAGAATTTTCTTTGTATTGTGTACAGCAGAGGGGAGGGTGGTATTTTTCATACTTATTTTCTTTTAACTCTGCTTTTTAAAAACTTTCTGAATCTGTCATTGCTATATGCTAAGCATATGGTCCAAAGCAGTTCCTGCTTTTGTGGAGAATAACCAAGTCAAGGACAGAGGGTACATTGTAATAATGAAATGCGAAGTTCTCATTAAAAGGCAAATCCTTCATCTCAAAAGATTGAACAGGATGCAACCTCAGTTGACTGGTGGGAATCTCCTATGAAAGCACTAAAAAAGTATTCCAACTGAAGACTATTTTTTGGATCTGTACCACTTTCATTTCAATGAATTGAAATATTTGAGTGTACTTTAAGCGTACATCCTATAAAAATTTATTCTGGGATACATAAATGTCAGCAAATGGGTTGCCAGCCATTATAATTCCTTCTTTGTTTAATACATATTTTCCCATCAGGGATTGTGACATGTTTCATCAATATAGACTCTACAAGAAATGTTGCCAGTTTTCTGCATAGTTGTGCCTCTTAATGAAATTTCCTGACCTTATTTTTCTCATTCCTGTGGACTCACCATCTTCCTTGTCTTCCTGCAGTCTGTTAGCTGCACAATAATTTTCCAAGTGTTCATCTCTAGCCTGTCTTAAACACTCTACCCATAACTTTACGCATTTCTAAAATCTCCACCTTGATGTTTTTTCAGGTGCCTAATAAAGCTCAAACCCCATTCCCCTCATCCCACCTAAACGTGATCTTCAGCGAGGGTAGGACCACTGTTGTCTACAGGGTTGCTAAGCCACCACTGTGGAATCACCACCTCCCTCTCCCCGCTTCCATTTCTCACCTTCAGTCAGGCACCAAGTTCTATTCATGTGCTTCTTAAATACCCCTTTATTAGCTCTCCTCTCTGTTGCCATCTGGTCCATTCAGGGATTCATTCTCGCTCACCTGGATTTCTACTGGAATTTGCTCATCTACTGCTGCCCTGTCAATATTTTCCTAAAATCCTGACATCAGTTTAATTAGGTCCCACTTGTTTATTTTTGTTTTTATTTTCATGACTAACAAGAACCTACTGTGTAGCACAGGGAACTCTGTTCAGTGCTCTGTGGTGACCTAAATGGGAAGGGAATCCAAAAAAGAGGGAATATATGTATATGTACCGCTGATTCACTTTGCTGTACAGCACAAACTAACACAGCATTGTAAAGCAACTATCCTCCAATTAAAAAAAAAAAAAAATTTTTAAAAAACAAGAAAAAGAAATAGAAGGAATCCAAATTGGAAAAATAAAATCCTGACACACACATACCAACATAAATAAATATGCACAGGCATTTCAGATCATCTCTCAAATTGCTACCAGAGGGAACTTCCAACATATACATCTCACCAGGTCACTTCTAGTTTTAAAGATTTTTCAATGGCATTTCTTCCCAGTGACTCAGATGGTAAAGAGTCTGCCCATAGGGCGGGAGACCTGGGTTCGATCCCTGGGTTGGGAAGATCCCCTGCAAAAGGGAAAGGCCATCCACTCCAGTATTCTGACCTGGAGAATTCCATGGATTGTATAGTCCATGGGGTTGCAAAGAGTCGGACATGACTGAGCAACTTTCACTTTCACTTTCAAGCCCCTTTTGATGTCTGTCTTGGGGTGGGATCATCCTTTTCCATCCTAGGTGAGCAGTAACAAACATCATTGCTCAAGCTGCTATTGGAGGGTTAGTGACCCTCATTGTCCTTCCAGGCAGGGGTCCTTTATTATTCCAAACTGGGTAGCTTAGCCCTGAGTGCCATTTTATTGCTTTAGAACCTCACTCAAGATTTCCTTGTAAAGAGCTCCAATGTGGTGCAGACAGCTGCCAGCCCCAGTTCTCAGGAGTGTTGTTTTCGTGTGTGTGTTATGACCAGTGTTTTTAATAGCGCATTGACAACAATGTGTGTTTGAAAAGTCTCCCCTAAATACCTGCTTCTGTAACTGATTGCAGTGGCTTCAAGTAGCCCTGATCTTTTCAGCCAAGTCAGACACCCACTTTCCAAGTTAACTCTGCTTCCACAAAGTACTTCCATGTAAATGAAAGATGTTAGACTTCTTTACATAAGCTCTGTAAAAAAGAGAGCCTCTCACCTTTTTTATAAGGAGGCCTGAAATATTCACCGTGAATTCTCTCACCACTTGAAAAATTACAGGGAATTAATGTCTGTTGCAGTAAAGGAAAATGACTGTGAATAGTCTTAAGGAGAATGAACCAGCCTTTTATATTTTTGTGTCTGTAAAACAGCTTCATTTGTAGCAGATACTTAAAAAAAAAGGCTAGTTCTTTGTCGAATGTGCTTAGTTGAAAGCCATGTCTGTGTCTGCTTTTTGTATTTGCACTTCTCAGTAGGCAATTTTTTTCCTTCTCTTTACTTAGATGTAATGGACTCATTTGAATGAAGATATCTGTGATCAATGGGGAAGGTGAATAACATGGAATTTTTATTGACACTGCATTAGACACTGTTCTTGGCGTCCTTAGAACATCAGTGATGCCTGTGACAGGTGATAGAATATTGGAGAGAACACTGAATATCTATAGCAAGCATTAGAACTGGTACTGAAACAAATACATTAAAATCAAAGTTTCATCAAATATTTGGATGAAATTATATCCCTTGGAATAATCCAGTAGGGTGCTCAGATAGCACGTCAGAAAACACAAAATGAAGCCATGTGAGTGTAGGGTCACTTCATCTGTCTTTTGTCTGCTGCCATTTTATATGTGAAATGTAAAGACAGGTGGTAAAATAGGGAAGTTATGTGAGGCTCCTGCATGATTTCACCGGATGCTTTTAGTTACAGGGACTGGCAGTGGGGGCCGTCTGTATTGTGGAATCTGGAGTTTGACTCTTATTTCCATCGTAGTCTTGGCTGCAAAGAAAGCCACAGAGCTGCAGCAGGCCCTCTTTTCACCGTGGAGTGTGTCACATCCTGAAGTCCACCTGTTTGCTGCCTAAAATAAAAGCACATGGCAGTGCGATGCCTGGGCCGGACTCAGTGTCTGAACCCGGTGAGTGCTGGGAGCCCCGCAGCGAAGGAGCGTAAACTTCACAAGCTCAGTTGCCCTGAAAGTTTGCTTTGACAATAGATTGTTTTCTGGATTAGAAAAATCCTATGTCCAGGTGATCATTTGGCATATATTAAAAAAAAGAAAATTTGAGCCAACTCCTCTAGATTTGCCCCAAAAATACTAGGTACATTTTGTCTTCTGAACTTGGAGCAAGCTCTCAGACATATGGCGAGTAGACACCCAGGATTGGAACACCAGGACAGGATCTTTTTGTTGCTCCTTTTAGCTAAATATACCCTACTTAGGGAACCCTGGAAACTTCCTGTATTTGTAGTGTAGGCTGGGGGTGGATGGAATGTCCTTGGTATCAAGGGTCATGGTCTGTTTTTAATTCATTTTAAAATCACAGAATCTCTCAACCATCATTTTGTAATTAGATAACAACTGTTGATAGAGCCCTTGCAGAAATAACATAGGGTGCCATCCCTCTTTCAATATCATAAAACATTTCTCATAATAAAGCTTATGAGCTAGGCAGTCCTATTTCATAACTGAAGAAAGAGACTCAAAGAACCTAAGTAACTTTCTAAAAGTCACAGAGGTTGTAAGTGGCTAAATCAGCACTCAAACCCAAGTTTTTAAACTTTAAAGTCAAGCTGCTCTTTCCAGCCCTGTGGCCCTTGATGCTGAAGTGGTTTTTGCTTCACCATCACCGTCATGGCAACCAGGCAGCCATGACCTGTAGTATATGCTGTAAGTCTTTCCTCTGAAGAACAGGAGGGAACCTGTTCTTTTTCTACTAAGTCCATTTTCTACTAAGCTTTGGAAGAAATTCTCTCTGCCAAAGTTTTATAGTTTGAAAAGGAAGGTAGTGATTTATTAAAGGAAAAAAAAATGTTGATTGTCAGATTATGAGAAATTGGGCTGCTGAAACTTGGCCCTGTTTTGAAAAATCCAGAAGCAAATTGAAACCAACCTAAAAGAGGACTGCAATTTTGATTAGAAGCCTTGTCTCCAGACTCCATGAAATAGGGCTAGGTGACACAAGAACTGACGCAATGAAGAGGGATATTTATGGAAAATCCCATGGACGGAGGAGCCTGGTGGGCTGCAGTCCATGGGGTCGAGAAGAGTCGGCCTCGCCTGAGCGACTTCACTTTCACTTTTCACTTTCATGCATTGGAGAAGGAAATGGCAACCCACTCCAGTGTTCTTGCCTAGAGAATCCCAGGGACCGGGGAGCCTGGTGGGCTGCCGTCTATGGGGTCGCACAGAGTCGGACACGACTGAAGTGACTTAGCATAGCATAGCATAGAAGCAGCGATCATGTTTATGTAGTGAAGGCAATCAAGCTCCCAAAGGCTGGAGTGTGGGTTGACCCACTTAAAATTGGCCAATTTTGAATAGTAAATTTACAGTGATGATTACTTTCATTACCATGAGACTAGTCTTCATATTTTTCCCTGTTGCCTAAAAATCTAAGTAAATCAATTGTCATACCTTCTAGCATTACACATTGTTATTTACCCATCATAACTTTCTACCACCTAACTTACTCAGGTTACCATGTGATCCAGGCCATAAGGGATGTGCAATCAAATTAAGGACTCTAGTTTGTGAATATTATTAATTAAAAAGCCTCACATAGGCATAGGACTAAAAACACACACCTGTAAGTGTTCCATGAATTGATCTTGTTTAAATAAGTGAAGTCGCTCAGTTGTGTCCAACTCTTTGCGACCCTATGGACTGTAGCCTATCAGGCTCCTCTGTCCATGGGATTTTCCAGGCAAGAGTGCTGGAGTGGATTGCCATTTCCTTCTCCAGGGGATCTTCCTGACCCAGGAATCGAACCCGGATCTCCAGCATTGCAAGCAGACATTTTACTATCTGAGCCACCAGGGAAGCCCCACCTTGTTTAAATAATAAATTACTAAGTTTTATCTGCCTTACTAAAAATAAAGTCTGCAGTCATTAGACATAACTTAAGTGCTTCTGACTTATTCCCTTGCTTAACACACTCAACTTTATGAATTACTTTTTTCCTACATCAGAGAAGCATTTATAAATGAAATACCAACAAACTTTAATATTAGCCTTAAACAGAAACAACCAGAAAGGCAACAAACCACCAGAAAAATTAAAGCAGAAATTTATTTTATAAATCTTTAAAGATTTTTGGATAATCCTTTCCTGGAAGTTAAGTTATAGAGCAAAAAAAGCATGCACTTTACTTTTGGGTTAATTTTTTGTTCAAGTGCTTTCAAAGTTTAATTAATTTTTATTTTTATTTATTTTTATTATTTGTTATTTTTATCTTGTGGCTATGCCACACAGCGTGTGGGATCTTATTTCCCGACCAGGGATCAAACCCTCACCTCCTGGATTGGAAGAATGGAGGCTTAACCACTGGACGGTCCAGGCAAATCCCAAAAGTTTTAATTAATTTTTAAAAGTGTACCTCCCAAGACAGCCAGAGGCTCCTCTGTTAAACATCCAGGAATATAGAGCTAAATTAGCCCATATATTTGACTAAAATATGTCCCATCAACTTGGAAAATGCTAACATAGTTGCAAAGTGAGTCATGGCAGCCATCTCCTAGAAGTAATATTTAGCTCCCTCATTGAGCTGTGAGCTAGGAGAATACCTACTTTCTTGGGTTTATCAAAAGGCTTTCAATTATTTTAATATCTTTGAGACTGAATAGGTTGGTAGTGGTAAAGAGCAATTGCATGGATCTCATTAGAATGTATATCACGCACAATACTTCCAAAGCATGTCTGTCTTTTCAGAGATTAAAAAGAAAAGGTAATTTAGGGAAGATAGAATGGACTTAAGCAAGCGTTGTATTCTTTATCTGGCATTTTACTGACATAGGTCAGTAATTACCCCTCGCTGTGGCTTTGTGGTACTTGTCTTTCAAATAAAGGAAGGACAGAGATGGGAGGGGGAAGAGGAGGAAAAGGAAGGGGAAAGGTCAGAGCGGAAGGAACCAAGAATGAAAAAAATAGAGAGCATGCTGGAGAAAGAGAGACAGGAGGGGTAGGGAGAAAGGAGGTGGGGTCAAGAAAGAGGATGGAGGATGTTGATACAAGACCATGAGATGCTGTATTAAGGTCTGATTCATCTTCAGGATAAGTCAAAAAGAGAAAAACAAATATCGTATATTAACGCATATATAGGGAATCTAGAAAAATGGTACTGATGAACCTATTTGCAGGGCAGGAATAGAGATGCAGATGTAGAGAATGGACTTGTGGATGCAGTGTGGGAAAGAGAGGGAGGGAGGAATTGAGAGTAGCAGTGACCTGTATACAGGTCTAGTTGTCTAGTTGCTAAGTCATGTCCAACTCCTTTTCGACCCCATAGACTTTAGCCTGCCCGTCTCCTCTGTCCTTGGGACTCCCCAGGCAGGAATAGTGGAGTGGGTTGCCATTTACTTCTCTAATATGTATACTACCATATATAAAATGGATAGCTAGTGGGAAGCTGCTGTACAACACAGCTCTGTGATGACCTAGAGGGGTCGGATGGCGGGGAGGGAAGGGAGGCTCAAGAGGAAGGGAATATATGCATACCTACAGCTGATTCATGTTGTTGTACAGCAGAAACTAACACACACTGGAAAACAATTATCCTCCTACTAAAACATAATACTTAAAAAAAAAAATCTGATTCATCTTCAGTAGAGAAACAAAGATGCACCTTCATTTTATTAAAGGATTAAGACACGGGTAACCTCACCCACAGTTGCAAATAAAGGCTGCACCACCGGTTTCTTCTTTTTTAGTAGGTCAATTTCTCTACATTTCGTTGAGATATGTGCCTCAAATTAATTTCCTTTAGCTGGAAAAAGGTCCTACCTTCATTTCCTATCTTCACTGAATTTGGAAATCTAATTGGAGTGATAAACAACAATGAAAAAATGCATATTAATTATTGGAAGAAGGCTTTTCAATGAAAATTTTATACAATCTTGGAAAGCAAAGAAAAATAGAAATTAGAAAAATGGGGCACATAACTGGCAGCATTGTTTTCAAACTACCTAAATTAAATGGCCTGTCTCCTGGAAGTTTTAATCAATCTGATAATCATTAGAATTATCTGGATAATTTAAGAAAAAGAAATCAGCTTTTGCTTAGCTTTATGTTTTATGTATATCAAATCCTCAAAAAAATTTTTAATTTGATTAGTCAAATGATTTGGCTTCGTTTTCAGATTAAAGAAAAACGCATGGGAAGGAAAGATACAAAGACAAAAATTAAAGAGAACCTCATAAGGACCATTTCTGAACTCAAGTTCAATACGAGGAAAACTATATTGAACTACCAAGGTCCTCATGGTCTTTTCTCTAAAAACATCCTTTAGCCAAGGGCAAGGTCAGATCACCTTGAGAGTTAAGTGAATGTTAGTGCTGTACTCCACCCTTAGAAGCCAGGAATCTGCTGTTACTCTCAGTCAAATACCATCATTCCTTCCGTCTCAGTGGCCAGAACCACAGTCCTTCATGAGAATGAATGAACCACCATAATTTGTTTCCTTAGAAGCCTGGAGCTTGAATTCAAGTTTCGAGCTTGAATCTGGGACTAAAGAACTCTTGATTCTTGGCCTTCCTCCTCTCCCACTCCCTGTTAGAGTGAAATTTGAAATCTTAGTTTCTCCCTCTCACTCCCATCTACCCTTTATTCAGTTCCCTTCACACGCTTATTTTTATTCTTTTTGTGGGTGAGTCAATAGGTTTTTTAAAAGGATAATATAAAATAGCATAATTAGCCAAGGAGGTAGACATGACCTATAATTTTATACCAGATAAGAGCCAATGTTAAAATTTTGATAGTTTCCTTTGAATATTGATATGTGCATATCTAGTTTTACATGGTTGAGTTCATGCTCTATGTGTATCATTTTGCAGCCCTCAGCAGTTACCTTGATTCTTCAATGGATGTCTCCTGAGTTCTAGTGCTGTATGCAGTTTTATTTTGTTACCATCTAATGGGCTTTGTTTTCATAACAACAATATAAACTCTTCTAAGGAAGAGACTTCATATTCCATTTATTTGTCCTTGTTTTGCTTTCTACACACGCCTTCCTAAGCACTCAAAACATGTCTTGTTTTAATTCATTAGATTTATGGAAATCATTAAAATAAGTAGATCCCTTTCAGCAACCCCTTCACCTCTAGAAAGTAAGCTTTCCTCCAAGAATCCTTCAGCACTCCAAAATGAGTTGTTCTTTGGGAAAAGGACCTGGGTGTGGGGAAAATTTACTTTCAGACAATGTGCATGCCATAAAATCTGAAAAGTCTTTTTTTGATGCTCATTTAATCAGTTATATAAGTCTTGGATTCGATAGAGCTGTGAGGAAGGCAAAAAACAAAAAAATGATCCCATGGACCTTCTCTAGTGTCCATCTCCTTCCTTAAGGCCATGCATGAAGTTCATTTTTCACATTGCACTTAAAGAGAACTTTCGAATCAGCAACTCTCCATCCTCACTATCTGCACACATCTCTGCATCACCCTTTCTTGCCCCCCACTGTATATCCCAGTCATTACCAAAGTGCCAGTAATGCAGTGTCTTATGCTTGTCTCTAGGCCTTTGCACGTGCTGGTCCCTCTGCCTAGAAGACCACACCTCCCCATGTCCACCAACCAAATCTCCCATCTTCACTTGGGGAACTGTTATCGTGTTTCAGGTCTCAGCTAAGAGGCCACTTTCTTTGGACATCTTCTTAGTCCTCGATAGGCTAGTGATTCCATCTAGTGGTACCTTAACACCTTGTGTTAACTAGTATCATAATATATAAAATGCCTGCCTGCTTACTTATCTTCCTCCATCTCCCACTGCACCGCAAAACCACAAGCTGTTTGAGGATAAAAATTGTATCTGTTCACGATTCTGTCCTCAATAGCTGGCTCTCATAGAGCAGGTCCTCACTGAATATTTCTGGAATGAAAGAATGACTTCCCTTCTTACCTGTTTCCACCTCTGTCATGTCCTTGGTACCCCATAAGTTTACCACGCCACTGCCTGGAGTACCTACACCTTTGATCTTCCCTAACTTTCCCCTTTATGGGAGAATGTCCTGGGCTCTACACTGAGGTTTGCCTCAGTAGTTTGTTAGTCTGATCTACTGTTCCACTCACAGGCGCTAACATCACACTCCTTACAAAGCGTGCATGCATGTGTGCTAAGTTGCTTTAGTCGTGTTAGACTCTTTGTGATCCTGTGGACTATTATCCACCAGGCTCCTCTGTCCATGGGGATTTTCCAGGAAAGAATACTGGAATGGGTTGCCATGCCCTCCTCCAGGGAGTCTTCCTGACCCAGGGATTGAACCTATGTCTCCTTCGGCTCCTGCATTGCAGGCAGATCCTTTACCACTGAGCCACCCGGGAAGACTTCTTACATAGCACATGATTGTAAACTAGAGTCTTGCTGCTGCTGCTGCTGCTGCTGCTAAGTCACTTCATTCGTGTCCGACTCTGTGCGACCCCATAGACGGCAGCCCACCAGGCTCCCCCATCCCTGGGATTCTCCAGGCAAGAACACTGGAGTGGGTTGCCATTTCCTTCTCCAATGCATGAAAGTGAAAAAGGAAAGTGAAGTCGCTCAGTCGTGTCCGACCCCCAGCGACCCCATGGACTGCAGCCTACCAGGCTCCTCCATCCATGGGATTTTCCAGGCAAGAGTACTGGAGTGGGGTGCCATTGCCTTCTCCGAAACTAGTCTTAGCCCCAAAGAAAGCCTATCACAGCAGACTTTCAATCCTTCTCTGGAAGGGAGCTTTCTGCATTCCTCTAACACTGGCGTGAATTACAGCCAGCTTCTTTTATGTAGACCAGTGTCAGCACTAAATCTCTTTGAATAGTGGATACTTGCCCTGAGTGGTCATTTCACTTTGTGAAAGACTAATGTAAAATGAAATTTAAATGAGTCATTTTAAAGGAAATGTAGGGGATAGGGTCACTAATGACTTAAAGAGAAATAAAAAAGTCATTGTTACATGCTTCACACTTAATGTAGATATTAACTCTACTTCCACATGTTACTTACACGTTTGTGCAAAGATTTCATTTGAGTTGAGGAGAAATTAAATGTATTTATTTTACTATGTGATTAAGTGGGGAGGATACTCATGAAATAGAGATCTGAAGAAAACATGAATTTTACTATCTAAGAAATAAATGAATTCATCTGAGCTACTTAGAGATGATTTCCATCTAGGTAAAATGGGGCAAAGTCTTGATTTTTTACCATTTGAGAAAAATTCTCTCTGGAAATTCCTCAAAGAGGAGAAAAAACTACTTGGTTCAGATTTAAGAGAAGATAAAACGCTTCTTGTTTCTATGGAAATGAACATGGGTCATCTTGCGTTTCTCCTTTCTTCTTATTTATTTTTTTCCTTAGGGCAGATTTCTCTAGCCTGCTTTGTAGTGTCTGATAACTCGACCACAGATGAATCATTAAATACAGAGCTAGTGAAATCTTTAGAGATAATATAAGTCAAATCTTTTATTTTGGAGATGAATAGTTGGCATTCAGACAAGGCAAGCATTTTGTCCTCTGTCACCCTCCTATAGAGCACCAGACTTGGAATTCACAACCTGTCTGGACCCTGGACCCTGTATTCTTTCTATCACATCACAGACATTTACTGGGAAATGTGAAATAATGCTAGATGGCTAAATAAACAGCCCCACTCAAATATTTAATTGATGCCATGTTAACAATTTCCAACATTTTCTGACCACTGCTGCTGCTGCTGCTGCTGCTGCTGCTAAGTCGCTTCAGTCCTGTCCGACTCTGTGCGACCCCATAGATGGCAGCCCACCAGGCTCCCCCATCCCTGGGATTCTCCAGGCAAAAACACTGGAGTTGGTTGCCGTTTCCTTATCCAATGCATGAAAGTGAAAAGTGAAAGTGAAGTCGCTCAGTCGTGTCCGACCCTCAGCGACCCCATGGACTGCAGTCCACCAGGCTCCTTTGACCACTACTCTAAGTGTTTTATGTATATTAACACACCTGATCCTCACAATACCTTATAAATCTTGATAATGAAAGTCGCTCAGTCGTGTCTGACTCTGCGACCCCATGGACTATACAGTCCATGGAATTCTCCAGGCCAGAATAAGGGAGTGGGTAGCCTTTCCCTTCTCCAGGGGATCTTCCCAACCCAAGGATCGAACCCAGGTCTCCTGCATTTCAGGTGGATTCTTTACCAGCTGAGCCACAAGGGAAGCTGAAGAATACTGGAGTGCATAGCCTATCCCTTCTCCAGCGGATCTTCCCGACCCAGGAATGGAACCGGGATCTCCTGCATTGCAGGCGGATTCTTTACCAACTGAGCTATGAGAGAAGCCCTTATAAATCTTATTTTAGCCAGTAATAAAGCTGACGTGCTCAGGAGACTTCCACAGCTTGATGGTGATGACCTTGGAGCTCTAAGTCCAACAGTGGCCTCTTGAATCTGTGTATCGAACTGCCACCTTGTATTTCCTTTCATTCAGGTATATTCACAGATCATTCAAACATATGTGCAGGTGTGTTAAGAACATGAGCGTTGGCGTTAAAAATAAGAATCAGATGACTGGCTCAGCCTCTTAGCTGTGTCACCCTACTTTTCTTCCTCTTGCTAGGTCCCTGTGTCCCAGGGGTGACCTGAGGCTACTCCAGAATAGCACTTCCTCTGAGAGAGGCCGGAGAGTTACCTAGGAGAATGCAAATAAAGTGCTTGCATCTGGAAACTGAGTCTGCCACCTGTGTTAAAAATTAATAAGCTAGAATGTTTTGTTAAACTTACTTTACATTCTCATTGGCTAAAGCTCTTGTTTTATTTCAACACCAAAACCTTACTTTTTTTAACCTTCTTCTTTGAAAAAAAATTAAAAATTTACACCACTTAGTAATGTCAAGCTTAGCAAGGTCACATAAGAAGTTTAATTTATTCTTTATTAGGGCATTTTAACACTTTAAAGTCTTCCTTCTGAAAATGGCTTTAGAAAAAAAAAGTCCAAGTACCTTGTGGGAACTTGCTTTGTCATTATTTGCTTGTTTCTACTAAACATAAGGCTCTAGAGAAGAAATTCAAGATAACTGAAGATTTTGTTTAATCCTACTTTGTGTGTGTAATCAGTATTGAGAATAAAACAGAGATATGTTAAGAAATAAATATAAGAAAAAAATCTTATTTAAACAAACAACAAGAACAACAAAATGTATCATTCTTTTAGAAACGTCACTATATGGTACACTATCTGTACCATACATAGTCGTTTTTCTTTTCAGCAATTAAAGACTACTGACCATCTAAAAATTTCCAGTATCCTTTCAGTGTCTACTGTATTGAAAATCTATGAGATCAAAAGTACAATTGTTCTAGACAGGAGCTATGCTGCCAAATTATGTTGTACAGAAAATAATATCAACCTAACACATATTCTGAGCAGATATAAAACTTAGTCCCCTATAATTTCAAAGCATCATTGAATAATTTGTTTCTCTGCACAACAGTTTAAAACATTAACATCTCTTTCCTCTTGTATTTCTTTGAGAATTTATTCTTTGATCTTGTCTCTAAAGAGTTTGATTTCATTTCCTACTGCAGAGGTGTGGATTGGGTGGGAGTAATTTTAAAAGCTACAAAGTAGTAGCCATAAACAAAATAAGACCCGAAGAATGGAAGATTTTTTTTTTTCCTGGCATTACTGCTCCTGGAGAGTTAATGTGGTCATGTGATGAGCTTCCTGGCTGTGAGACAGCGTCGTGACCTGTAATTCTATTGATTCACTTTGGAACTATTCACCTACCAGAGACATTTTGCTTTTCATGCTGCATCGAGAAACTGAAATACTGCAGGGAGTTCCTAACTGACCTCCTACGTTTAGAGTCACCCCAACTCCCTAAATCATTTCCCACAGTACAGTGAGAGAGCACTCCAGAAAGTAAATCATGTCATCCCCTGCTTAGAATTCACCGGTAGTTTCCTATTACAAGACAGTAAGTCCAACTCCTTTAATAAAGCTTTCACGGTCCTTACAGAAGAGGGCCTGCTTTCTTGTCTAGTCTCAAATCCCATCACTTACCTCGGTTCCTTAAACATCATTTGCTGTTCCATGACGTGCATGATCCATGATCCAGCCCCATGATGTACATAAATGCCTTTTCCAGGTACTCCCCAAGTCCCCTGTCTGTTCACTAGCTTATGGCACATGCTTGCTTGTTCAGTGAAAAATAGAAGAGGAAACATATTTTGGACTAAGGTCACACTAGATAAAAGAGATTGAAAAAAGGATAAAGTTTGTTTTCTTCTCTACCAACTTCTAATCTCTATATATACTATACCTCTCTACATCTGACTGCCTACTAATCTCAGACACTTATACTATCTTTTACTTTCCCTGTTCTTAGGGAAGCAGGCTCTAAAAAATAATTTGTGATTAGTTAAATACACTCAGCATGAATCACTGAGTCAAATATTACGGAGTGTTTATTATATATCAGGCTTTGTTCTAGGCTCAGGGAGATTACCAGCGAACAGGATGGTGCCAGCTCTCAACAAGCACACATTCTAATGAAGGAAATGGAAGAGGAGCAACTAAATCATTAAATAAGATGATTTCAGGTAGAAATAGTAGGGAGAAAACAAAACATTTACATCCTATGGAAAAATCTGAATGAACTTTTGGGCCAAGCTAACAGGACTAAGTGCTGGGAAGAAGGGGTCTAGTTTAGATTACGTGGTTCAAAGGGTCCCTTTGAAGCTAAGCCCTCTGTGAGGAAGAAGCCTCGGCCATAGAACAGAAGCACCCGGCAGAGGGGTGGGTAGTGCACAGGCCATGAGGTGAAAATTAACTTGGTGTGTTTCAGAGTAGAAAGAAAGACCAGGATAGCTGGAGTGGAGTTCAGGAGAAGAGGCCTGAGGGCTTGGCCAGCAGCAAGCCATGCAGTGCCTAGCAGACCTAGCAAGGGGCTCTTATTTTATTCCTAGTGCAAGTGAAAGCCAGTAGAAGGTTTTAGGTGCATAAATGATGTGAGCTTATTTAGAACTGTCCAAGCAGGCTCTGGCTTCCATGTAAAGTATACTTTGAGAGAGAGCAGAAGTGGACCCAAGGATGCGGGTTAAAGACCTAAATAAAGAATCTGCCTGCAATTCAGGAGACCCAGGTTCTATTTTTGGGTCAGAAAGATCCCCTGGAGAAGGACATGGCAACCCACCCCAGTATTCTAGCCTGGAAATTTCCATGGACAGAGGAGCCTGGCAAGCTACTGTCTATGGGGTCGCAAAGAGTCAGACACGACTGAGCGACTAATGCTCACTACTTTCACTTTCACTTAATGATATTGGTTCAATTCATGATAGAGCTGAAAAACTTCTTCAGTATTATGTAAACATTTTTACTTATATCACTCTTTTTATAGAAGAGAAAACTGAAACTTAGAAGGGGAAATGAACCAGCTAAGGATTTCTTATCCAGTTATTAGGAGATGCACACTACAGCCCAGGTCCATGAATCCAACCTAACTCCTTACAAACTCAGGGAAGTTCTGCCCAGAGGATAATTATTGTATTCATTCTTTGTTTCTCCTACATAGAAGCACTCATGTGTTGGGAAATGAATTGACTCTTCTACCACAAAAGAGTAGAATTATCTCTTACAAATAATGTGCAGAAGTGTATTTCTGGACTGTATTGAGTAGATTTGATTGGGCCAATGGTTTGTACAAGATGTTCAGTCAATAGAGCTTTCGATTCAAGGATGTGCAAAGACTGTTTATTTTATCCTAGTGTGTGAAGTAGAGCCGGTTAAAAGAGAGAAATGCATTCAATTTGTTACATTCATTTACATATAATAAGATGAAAGCATATCTTTTATGAAGTCATTTTTGTAAAAAATGGATATTAGACAATTTTAAAAGAAGCAGTGAACAGCTAGCCAAACCCAGTATAGACCAGCTATTTAAAAATCTGTATTTTGCCTTCTTCAAAATTTCGACTTTTGCCCAGACACATTATCAGCACCCTCTTTGATCCAGAATAATCTCCAAACAAGGCCTGAGGGAGACATAAATCTTTGTTCTGCTGCTAACAATCCCTCAGAAATCTTTTTGATGACAGAAATGAGTAAAGACAGAACTGCACTTTCTTAAGTGAATAAATAAAGCCTTTAAAATACTTTTTTTTTTTTCAAATAATTTGAAGCACAAGTCAACATCGCAGATGGGATTTCAAAGAAGTGGAGACAAGGGCGGAGCTAAAACATATACCAAGCTTAAAGCAAAAATAAGCCCAAAAGAGGAGCAAATTGACCTGTACTAAAAGAACAAAAGCCATCCTTGAAAACCTGTCAGTGCTAGGGCAGAATTTCCCACCTTTCTGCCTGCAGCTCACTGGGGGACTCCAGAGAGTTTACTAAAGACAGAGCATTGGGAACCTACAGCCAGAATTTCAGTTTGGCTTTTTAAACGAAAAAAGATGGGGAAATTGCAGAGATGCCATAGAGAGTGGGAAATAATGCCAAATGAAGGGGAAATATTCTCACAACTCTTATTTAGAAATATATCGTTCATTTAGAGTTCAGTTCAGTTTAGTCGCTCAGTCGTGTCTGACTCTTTACGACCCCATGAATTGCAGCACGCATTTAGAGTTGCTGCTGCTGCTGCTAAGTCACTTCAGTCGTGTCCGACTCTGTGCAACCCCAGAGACGGCAGCCCACCAGGCTCCCCTGTCCCTGGGGTTCTCCAGGCAAGAACACTGGAGTAGGTTGCCATTTCCTTCTCCAATGCATGAAAGTGAGAAGTGAGAGTGAAATTGCTCAGTCGTGTCCGACTTTTAGCGACCCCATGGACCGCAGTCTACCAGGCTCCTCCATCCATGGGGTTTTCCTGGCAAGAGTACTGGAGTGGGGTGCCATTGCCTTCTCTGCATTTAGAGTTAGGTTTAGTTAAATAGAAAAATTGTTTTTTATTAATTTTTATTGGAGTGTAGTTGCTTTACAATGTTGTGTTAGTTTCTACTGTACAGCAAAATGAATCAGCCATACATATACATATACATATATCCACTTCATTTTGAACTTCCTTCCCATTCAGGTGACTGCTGTTCTTTAAGTAAAGTTCCCTGTGCTATACAGTGTTCTTTCACTAGTTATCTATTTTATATATACTATCAATAGTGTATATATGTCAATCCAAATCTCTCAATTCCTTCTATACCCATCCCCCTTGGTATCCATATATTAGGGTGAAGTAAGTCAGACTAAGAAAAACAAATATTGTATATTAGTATATATATGTGGAATCTAGAAAAATGGTATAGGTGATCTTATTTGCAAAGCAGAAATAGAGACAGACATAGACTGTTCTTATTTAACATGTTGGGAGGAAATGGGTATATGGAGTGACTATTAAATTTTTCTTGTAATTCTTGATGATCCTTACTAATAAAATTTGTTATTGTTGTTTTGTCTCAGTTGTGTCCAACTCTTTGCAGCCCCATGGACTGCAGCACACCAGGCTTCCCCATCCTTCACTGTCTCCTGGAGTTTGCCCAAATTCATGTCCATGGAGTCCATGATGTCATCCAACCATCTCATCTTCTGTTGCTGTCTTCTCCTCCTGCCCTCAGTCTTTCCCATCATCAGGGTCTTTTCCAATGAATTGGCTCTTCGTATCACATGGCCAAAATATTGGAACTTCAGCATCAGTCCTTCTAATGAATATTCAGGGTTGATTTCCTTTAGAATTGATTGATTTGATCTCTTTGCAGTCCAAGGGAATCTCAAGAGTCTTATCCAGGACCACAGTTCAAAGGTATCAATTCTCTGGCATTCAGCCTTCTTTATGGTCCAACTCTCACATCATTATATGGCTACTGGAAAAACTATAGCTTTGACTGTTGGCAAAGTGATGTCTCTGCTTTTTAATATGCTGTCTAGGTTTGTCATGGCTTTTCTTCCAAGGAGCAAGTGTCTTTTAATTTCGTGGCTACAGCCACCATCCACAGTAATTTTGGAGCCCACTTAAATAAAGTCTGTCACTGTTTCCATTGTTTCTCCATCTATTTCCCTTGAAGTGATGGGACCGAATGCCATGATCTTAGTTTTTTGAATGTTGAGTTTTAAGCTAATTTTTTCACTCTCCTCTTTCACCTTCATCAAGAGGCTCTTTAGTTCCTCTTCACTTTCTGCTATTAGGGTGGTGTCATCTGCATATCTGAGGTTATTGATATTTCTCTCAGCAATCTTGATTCCATCCAGCCCGGCATTTTGCATGATGTACTCTGCATATAAGATAAATAAGCAGGGTGACAATATACAGGCTTGATGTGCTTTTTCCCAGTTTTGAACCAGTCCATTGTTCCATGTCAGGTTCTAACTGTTGCTTCTTGACCTGCATAATATTTGTACTTTCTGTAAATTTCTCAAGATTTTTGTGTTTCAACACATTCTCAAGTTCTAGGGCGGCTTTGGTATAAAAACAAATACTTCAGATATAAGTATCTAATCTAGCAAGTCCACAATAACGTCCCTTGAGTACACAGCACCCTGTGAAAATAGTAGTGGTAACCAGAGTTGGATTTGTGGCCCTTATCTACTACCTTTCTGTTCCCTGTTCTGACTCTCCACCTTTATATCTTCACAAGATAAATGTCTTGCCTGATGTAGCAAGTGCACAATCTATTCACGACATAAATTCACCTTTGTACCTGTCTCCTCCAGGACCTGATGTACATTTTCAGAACCAGAATCCATCCTGCAACCTGCCACTGGGTTCGATATTCCATCTAACAACCACAGCCATTAAAGTACATGACAGTTGTGGCAAAATTAATTAAGATTTGATGATGGCTGTCTGGGATTTCTTTCTGAATGTACAGCACACTGGTTGAGAATTAACTGCTGTGAATCTGGTTAAGCAACTCAGTGTCCACCTTTTGAATATCCTGGTGGGCTTCCCTTGTGTCTCAGCTAGTAAAGAATCTACCTGCAATGTGGGAGACCTGGGTTTAATCCTTGGGTTGGGAAGATGCCCTGGAGAAAGGAAAGGCTACTCACTCCAGTATTCTGGCCTAAAGAATTCCATGGACTGTATAGGTCGGACACAACTGAGTGACTTTCACTTCACTCTTTTGATTTTGTCCACTCTACTTCATGTGAAATCCTGAAATTGAAATGACTTTTGACAACCCCACCTGAAGTCTTATCCATCTCATTTGGAAGGTCTGTCCACTGTGTTTTCTGGTCAACCTACAACTGGTGGATTAGGTTTTAATGAGTGAACAAGTGCTCACATTATATTTAGTAAACATTTCAATACTATTAAATTATTTGTTAAAAAGCAGTATTTTTTTCTACTTGTTCTGCAATACACAGCTGTACTCCCAAAATATAAACAAGGAGGGATGTTTGTAATGCTTGGGTGTGTTAGTGTATGTGTGTGTGTTAATGTAGGTGTGTGTATTAATGTAGGTATGTGTGTTAGCCTTAGAAAGTTTAGCATATATTTTAAAAATACATTATTATTGTAATTTTTTAAAGATTGTTAACTTCATGCCATGCTTCACTTTTGGCCAAAACTGAATACTTAAACTTGATCATGCATAAAGGAGTTACTATTGATTAGTCCAAAAGGAAATGGTAAGAATGAGGTTATGGATGAGATCAACATAATCTGTATGTACATTTTCCTATGCATGCAGCAAGTCTTGTATAACTTCATGATACTCTTTGCATCCTTTCTAATCCCAGTCATCTTGCATGGTATCTCATGGAGCTCCAAAAGGTTGAATATAAACTCATCACATGCTACTCCACCCACATCAGTTCCTCAACTGCTAGAGCCTACTTCTGCCTTTTGTGCCCCTTCACTTAGAGTAAGAATCTGTTCTCTGGAATTTGCATCCCCCTAGTAACTTCAGTCTCCCCTTTTTCTGTTTTCAAGGATGGGAGGAACAGTTTTATTGGACACCAGCTGGGCGGGGTAGTGGAAGTGCCAAACAGCAAGGACCAGCGGGTCAAGTCAGCCAGAGCCATTCAAATCACCTACTACCTCCAGACCTATGGCTCTGCCACTCAAGACCTCATAGGGGAGAAGTGGGAGAATGAGTTCTGTAAACTTATGCGGAAGCTCCAGGAGGAGCACCAGGACCTCCAGCTCTACTCATTAGCATCCTTTAGCCTCTGGAGAGACTTTCATAAGTCCAGCATCCTGGCCAGGAGCAAGGTCTTAGTGAGCCTCATGCTGATCCTGACCACAGCCACCCTCTCCAGCTCCATGAAGGACTGTTTGCGTGGCAAGCCCTTCCTGGGCCTCCTGGGGGTGCTCACCGTGTGCATCTCCATCATTACTGCAGCTGGAATCTTCTTCATCACCGACGGAAAGTATAATTCCACCCTGCTGGGAATCCCGTTCTTCGCCATGGGTAACTATCCATCCTTGCGGTAATCGGCTTCTTACCGGTGTGGGGCAAGGCAGAACATTTCTTGAATTCTCAGGTGGAAATCTGTTTTAATTTTGCATCGGTGTATCTGTGTGATGATGTGAAATTTTACTCAGGGTGGTGTCTGTTTTCCCTTAGTCCTTTTTCAGTCATCTGTAGGCTGACCAAGCCATCTTCCCATTTATACCAGGGACTTTCATGCTGTTCAGTGTTTGTTTTTTTTAAGTACACACTACTGGAATTCTCTACTCAACTTCCTCAAAGATCATAGGATGAAGATCATGGGGTACAAATTTAAAGAGATCCAAAATCTGCTTCACAAAAAACTTTATGGTTCATACTTGTCTTGAATCCTCAGATTAATGGTGGTCAAGAGTGGATATCATGGGATGAAAATTCTGAGAGCCACTGAAAAGTTCTAATCTCAAAGAACTTCTTCATGAAGTTTTGTCTATTAATTCATTTCAAATCTTTTGCAAAAATATACTCCATTTGCCCACCTCTACTTAAAATTTTCCTGCAACCACTTAAAGATGTGTGTGTTATGCTAAGTTGCTTCAGCTGTGTCTGACCCTTTATGATGCTATGGCCTGTAGCCTGCCGGGAGTCCGGGATTGCCCATGGGATTCTCCAGGCCAGAATACTGGAGTGTGTTGACATGCCCTCCTCTAGGGGATCTTCCCAATCCAGGGATCAAACCCATGTCTCTTAAGTCTCCTGCTTTGGCAGGCAGATTATTTACCACTTGCACCATTTGGGAAGCCCACTTGGTGGGAAGTCCTCTAATTTTTTGATATCTCGGTGAAAACAATTCATGAGTATCTTCAGTCAAGTTTATTCCTTCTTATGTGTTTTCCCCAGACAACATTAACAGTGTAGAAAGTGGAATGTGTGTGTGTGTGTGTTTCTTGCAGAGAATATCAAGTCTGGGAAGAAAAGTGAGTGACGTTTCATTAACAAGATTGATGGAGCTTATCAGAATAGAGATGATAATGGTGATATTGTGGTACTGCTGAAGAGTTCTGTCCCTTGTGATACAATTCCCTACATAAAGCAAAGGATAAGCTGTGAAAATGGTCTCTAGATGGTGAACTGATATTCACAGGAGAGTTTTCAGCTATAAAATAATTGCTTTGCACTCCCTGGCTTAATATCAGCCATAAATTATAGTTTCACTATTAAGTAACAAAGATATAGGCATGTGGTTAAAGTCTTCAAGGTGATCTGGACTCTTTTCATGTTGACTGAAGCAAACATTTTTGAAAACAGCCCTGCAAAGTGGATTTATCTAGAAACACATCTTCACTGTGGCCGTGTTAGCTCATCCCCTTCTCAGTTTCCTCTTATATAAGAAAAGGGTAAAAAAAAAAAAAAAGAAAGAAAAGGATAAACAAAAAGTCAGTACCAATTTGACCACCATGGTACAATAGAATTCCTACTTAAAACTAAATAATAATAACAATGATAATTATAATAATAATAAAGCTTTGATTATCAGTTTAAAAATGAGGCTAATGATTGAATAAAGTAATGAGGATAAAAAATAAGTCAAAGAATTGTTTTCTGAACATAATAGAATATCCTAAAGGTATTAGTACAGAGTAGACACTCAGTAAGATTTATTGTGTTAGTTCTTAACAAGGGGTGTTAAGTGCAGTGTATTCAGTGATGAATAGGAAACAGTCCCTGGCTTCAAGAAATTGAAAGTCTTTCTTGCATTCTGTGTATCATCTTTAAATGCATGTTCATCTTGTTAACAAAAAGAATTTCTCTATTTCCTGAAGGAATATATGAATTTTTTTCCACTAGTGACAAGGATAGGTCTAGATTAGAACCATTTATACTTGTTATGTTTGGGAGCTCAGTGTTTTAACTAAATACAGGATTCTTATAAATCATGCAGCGTGATTCACCGATGAAACATGGATCATTCAAGATGGACAAATTAGACACCTTAGAGCTGAGAAGGCTTTTTCTAAAACTGGTAGCAATATAATTAGGTAGTGGAAAGACTTATTAGGAAAATTCTATAAAGTATGCAATTACATAGTTTATACAAATATAGAGAAAAATTGTCTTTGGTGGTGCTGAGTTGTATCCTCCGCTCAGATACAAAATCAGAGTGACGTTTTCATTCCTTAAAGAAAGACTAAAGAACACTGAAAGCCACAGTGAGGAAAATGTTCAAAACCTAAAACCCACACCTTTCATATTTTCTTCTCTCTCAGTCATCTTTATAACCACAAATCAGTCCTGGACTGGATTTGTACAGACTCCAGAAGCCCAGTGAATGGTTACTCTTCAGTATTTCTACAGTTCAAGTTCTTAAAATATTCTTAAAGGAAATTTTCTGCTATCTTCTGAAAACATGGCACCAATAGACCTGTAAACATATACTTATCATTGAAGATATTTACTCCATCAAGGGAGTGTTGGTTTTGTTGTGCTTTGTTTTGCTTGTAAAATGATTCTAATATTAATAGTAAAGATACCAAGATGGAGATCTAGTGAAATGAAAAGGACATGCCACAGAGCTCAGACATCTGGCTTTCCATCCCAGCTTTTCCACTAACTTTGTATGTTTTGTTAGGCAAGTTATGTATAGTCCCTTTGTCCCAGTTCTTCATCTATGAAATGAAGGATTTGGACTCTTCAGTCATAAATGTTGAAGATCTTATAATATTATTCATTTCATTTCTCAATTGAAGTTAGAATTTTGTCATTCTTTTGCAAAAACCTTGAAGGTATGTATTATCCCCAGACTTCTTATCTCCATTCTGCTTTGTTGACATGCATGTGTGTGTGTGTGTGTGAAAGAGAGAGAGAGAGATGGACGGGGAACTTTAGAATAGAAAAATCACAGCCTCGCATGCAGAGCCTCAGATCCACAAAGCACATCTCGGTGACCGTGGTGAGATGTGTGTAATGTCAAGCATCCATAAGCTGAGTCTGGCAGATATATACCTCCTGGTGGTACACATAGCATTGTTTAAAAGTAGTCCTTTGATGAATTAGTTGACATGGTGTCAAAACTGCACAGTGCAATGTCAGTTGAATATAAGGGAAAGAGGCCCAACTCTTTTTATAAGCCTCTATTTCTGTGTTCCTTCATGGATTTCTTTAAGGTAGGGAATATTCTCTCCTTTATGCTCCAGGATTCAAGCCATTCATCCTCATTAGAACTTATCCCTAAAGCTGAGTATGTCACTGAGGTGTTCTACTCTTCAACCATTTTATTTTTGACTGCCTGTCTTCCTTTTATACTTCATCTTCGTGTCCTTTTTCCTGACTATCCATCCACTTAATGTCCCCAGTGTCATTTCAGAAGCGTGTATACAATACTTCTGAATCCTGTATTTTTTAAGCCTGTACCAATTTTCATATTTTGCCCTGGTGTCCGTATTAGTAGGGCTTCCCAGGTGGTGCTAGTGATAAAGAACCTGCCTGCCAATGCAGGAGACATAAGAGATGCAGGTTCCATCCCTGGGTGGGAAAGATCCCCTTGAGGAAGGCATGGCAGCCCACTCCAGTATTCTTGCCTGGAGAATCCCATGGGCAGTAGAGCCTGGGGGGGCTACAGTCCATTGGGCTGTAAAGAGTCAGACTCAACTGAAGCGGCTTAGCACACACGTGTGCCCTGTAAGTACAGGTATGTTTGTCAAGTTGTACATTTAAGATATAGGCTTAGAAAGAAGTTAAAAATAGGCATGTGTATTCTTTCTAGAAAAGATTTCAGAGAGAGAAATCCAGAATTAATTTCTTTAAAAATGCCTAAAATGACCCCTTTTGGCTCCAGCCTAATGTCCTTTCTCTGCACAAGCATAAACCAATGAGAATGCCACTAATTTAATTTATAACTCATTGTCAGCTTTTTTTTCACCTCATTTGCTTTATGTGGATGGGTTTCCTCTTTCTGGAAGGAGAAATATGGGCTAATATCACACACAGACGCCAAGCTGGCTCCTGCTGTATCTCTTGCTGATCTTCTGTGGATCGCTGCCAGGGACATTAAGAGCCTTGGTTCACTATTATTTTTGCTGTCCATCCTGAGTTTGTTTTATATGCCAGGAGTCTTAACTTTAGTCAGTTTGATTGTACTGGACATGTGCAGATGACTTGTGATCTTTTTTTTCAGGTGAACCCAGGGTTTTCAGATAAAAGACTCTCTCATTCATTATCCAAAACTGAGCTCCATATTCATTTAGCTATTAATTTATTCAAATATTTGTTGAGCACCTATCATGTCCTAGAGTAAAAGATATTGAACAGATCTGATCAAGCTGTCACCCAAATGGATCCTACATTCTAGGGCTGCTAAGGAAAGATGTGGGGCAATAAACAAATAAATATATACTGCTATATTATTGATAAGTAACATAAAGTATGGTCATAAAACAGGATAAGGGATAAAGAGCATAGGTGGGCAGAGAAAAGCCTTTTTAAACAAGTGAAATTGAAACAGAAAGCTAAATAAAATGAAGTAGGAGCCATATACTGAGAAAAGAATGTCTCTAACAAAGAAAACTATCCATGCAAAGGCTTTGAAATAGACCTTCCTTGGTGAAGTTAAGGAAAAGTATGAAAGGGCGTGTGGCTGGAGCAGAGTGGGTACCTGTCTGAGTTTTATGCCAGGTAGCATAGAGCTATGTCATATAGGGCACTGAGAACTTAATACTTAAGATGCTAAGCTATCTGAAGCATTTTGAGATGAGAGTGTGATCTGACTTACACTTTATGGAAATGAGTCTCAGTGGAGCAAGAATGGTTATGGGTTATACCTCATACATAGGTAAGAGGTTATTGCAAAGTCTTCATGGGCTATAATGGTGGCTTGAAATAGCCTGGGAGCAGTGACAGTGGTAAAAAGGGATTAGACTCAGGATAGAAACTGGCAAATAGAATTGACAGGACTTGCTGAAGGACTGGATATGGTATGTAAGAGAAAGAGGAGTCACAGATGACCCCAAGCTTTGAGGACTGAATAACTAAGTGAAAGCGGCTGTCATTTCCTGTCATTGGGGGATCGTGGGAGGAATACATTGTGGGGGACAATACAAGAGTTTAGCTTTCTATCTGCTAAGTTAGATGCCTATTAAGTATCCAAGTAGGAAAATGTGGAGTTGCCTATATAAGACAATATACAGATCAGGTTCAGAAGTAAAATCTATTCAGCTGGAGCTGAAAATAAAAATTTTGGATTCATCATGAAATAGCTAATAACAAAAGCCATTGAATCTGATAAGATCAACTGGAAGGATAAATATTAATGAAAAATAAAAGAAGTATAAGAATCAAGCCCGGGAGTCTTCCAATGCTTGCAGATTGGGCAAATGAAGATGATTCAGAAAAGAACACTAAAAAGGATCAGACTTTTTAGTGAGGATCAGATCAAGTGAGATACAAACAGAATCAAGAGAGAATGGACTCCTAGCGGCCAAGTCAAGAAGATGTTTCATGAAGGAGCAAGAGATCAACTGTTCCAATAGCTGTTATGAAATTGTGTCTAGTGAGAACCGGTCATTTGATTTAGGAACTTAAAGGTCATCGGTGACTTCGACAAGAGTTGCTTTAGAGGAGAGCTCAGTGTAATTTAAAGAGATTCAGCAGAGCTGGGAAGAAAGAAAGTGAAGACAGTGAGTAAAGCTAATTCTTCCAAGGGATTTTTCCCTAAAGGGAAATAATGATTGTGTGCTGTTGACCTGCAGTAGAAACAGCTTTATAGTAAAGCAGAGAGAAGAAGAGATTGCAGAAGCAACGTCATTGAGCAGAAGAGATAGGATGAGATTCAGAGCACAACTAGAGTTGTTGACTTTATATAAGAGCCTAGACTGTAGGCTCATCTGTAGTTAACTTAACTGTAGTTAGCTTAACTGTAGACGGCTCATCTACAGTTAAGAAAAGGGAAGGTAAAATATATGGACAGATCCAGACAGGTTGGTACATGCGGGGGTGGAAATTCTCTTCTGTGGCTTCAGCTTTGTCAGTAAAAGAGGAAGCAAGTCATCAGCTGAGAATAAATTTGGGGAAGGAGGCGTTAATGTGAGGAAAGTAAAGGCATTTTGAAGTGTCACCTCAGAAAACTGGAGAATGAATTAAAGAAGAAAATTTAGGGGAACAAGCTAGGAAGCACAAGGGCCCCCTTGAAATTACTGTGCATGAATTAAAAAAAAGAAATCAGAGAGATTGCTGAGTCGGTACCCTCCTCCAACCATATATAGCTGCTTTTGAGA
Source organism: Bos taurus (assembly GCF_002263795.3). Lineage (NCBI taxonomy): Eukaryota > Metazoa > Chordata > Mammalia > Artiodactyla > Bovidae > Bos > Bos taurus. The sequence goes on along the minus strand of NC_037350.1, from coordinate 21,029,932 downwards.
GGATTTGAGTAGGCACTGAGTTGAATTTAATAGGATAGAAACTCCCAGAAAAAAAAAAAAAAAAACGGAGAGTTTATAGTGTATGCAAAAGAATAACTATAATGACAGATCATGAAAATTGTAATAGTTAGGTCAGATAGACCATGTTGCAATAACAAAAAATGTGTTGAATCCACTTAGCTTGACAGAACAAAGATCAATTTCTTGCTCATATCACAGTTTGGTGGGGGTCAAGAAGCTCTCTTTGGGAACTCTTTTCCAACAGAGATTCAAGGAAGTCAACATCTTCACTTCTCAGAGTTTGTGCTCCAGCATGAGAGAGAATACACAAGAGAGAATAATTAGAGAAATCACACCTATTTAGAACTACCATGTCACTGAAGTGATTTGATTACTTCTCATCACATTCTGTTGGTCCAGAACTAGTCATATGGCCATAAGCTGACTGCGAGGGAGGAGAGAAAATGTAGGAGAGCAAATAGATTATTTTATGAGCATCAAATGTCTCTTCCACATAAACCAAGCCAAACAATAAAGGTAATGAGGATTTACTCTGCCTCAGCATCATGGCAAAACACTGGTAGCATGAAATTAGTATGATTCTTTGTGGGGTCAGAGAACTACCTTAGGCTGGAGTCTGTTCTGGTTGTCTATTGCTATATAGTAAACACCACAAAGGGACTTCCCAGGTGACACTAGAGGTAAAGAACCTGCCTGCCAATGAGGAGACATAAGAGACAGGTTTGATCCCTGGGTTGGGAAGATCCCCTGGAGGAGGGCATGGCTACCCACCCCAGTATTCTTGCCTGGAGAATCCCCATGGACAGAGGAGCCTGGCAGGCTATAGCCCATAGGGTCACAATGAGTCCAGACATGACTGAAGCAACTTAGCATGAACACATGTGAACACCATAAAACTGGGCAGTATAAAACAACCACCATTATATTACGCTCATGGAGTCAGTGGGTCAGTAATTTGGAAACGGCTCAATGAGATGAGCTCCTCCCACCTCTAAAATGTCTAGAGCCTTAGCTGAAAGTAATTTGAATATTTGAGATTTGGAATAGCTGAGACTAGAACAACAGTTTTCAATACAGCTTCTTTGCTCACAGGGCTGGTAACAAGTCTGGGAATTCTGAAGGAGAATCTCAGTTGGGATTGTTGAACATAGCATCCAAATGTGACCTCTCCAGCAGGGTGTTCCCAGGGTAGTCAGACTTCTTATATGGTAGTTCAGGGCTCCAAGTAAAAGTATTGCACGAGACTGAGACAAAAGTCCTAGGGCTGGCCTAGACATAGGAGTCACATAGCATCATACCAGTCCTATTCTACTGCCTGAGTATTAGTCCAGATCCCAGAGGAGGGCACTGGAACTCCACTCATTGAGACAGTGGCAGAGAATTGAGAGAGTGGCAAAGTTACATTGCAGAAGAGAGTGTGGCGTGGGAGCTATAGATGTGGCCATCTTTGGAAAATGCAGTCGCCGCACAGTCATGATGTGAGTGAGAGAGAGAGGTGGATTCTAGAGCTGCTTGCTACAAAGGTTTTGAGATGAGATGATTACTTAATGAAAATGGCTATGATTTGATCATTTGGGATTGGAAGACAAATGTTAGATTAAAGACATTAGATATTCAAAGGTCCAAACTTAACAGACTTGGGTATTCTGGGATCTCCAAGGCTCAACAAATCCAGCATCTGCTACCCCTCTGACCTCAGGTCCAGCCTGTCTCTCTCTCCTCTACCCGTGGAAGGCTCTTCCTTAGATTTTTCCTTACCTCCTGCAGGTCTTTATACAAATGTCACTTTCTAGTGGGAACTTTCCTGGCCGTGCTATTCAAAACCACAAGTGCCTCAACAGTGCTTCCTATCTCCCCTTCTGCTTCAATTTTCTCCTTAAAGTTCATCATTATCTAACATACAGTATATTTTATATTTTAACTTGTTCTCCCTGCAATAGAATGTAAGCTCCCAAAGGATGTAAATTTCCATTTGTTCCCTTCACTCCTGTTTTCCAAATACTTCAAATAGTGCTGGTCTTGGGTAGGCCCTCAGTAAATATATGGGGAATTAATGAATGGATGATCTCTTAGCATTTCTCAAATGGGTTATGATCTATTGCGAGCATGCTCAGTCGCTCAGTCCTGTTGGACTCTTTGTGACTCCATGGACTGTAGCCCATTAGGCTGTCTGTACATGGAATTTTCTAGGCAAGAGTACTTTCGTGGGCTGCCATTTCCTCCTCCAGGGGCTCTTCCCAACCCAGGGATTGAACCCCCATCTCCTGCAGCTCTTGCACTGGCAGGCAGATTGTTTACCACTGTGCCACCTGAGAAGTCCTGATCTATTAGAGTCATTAAACTAATATAACATATCATGATCCACATTTATATTTAACTTATGAGAAAAAAGAGAGTAGAAAGGTATGGGAAAGATCAAAAGATGGTGCACATAATAGTGTATTATTGCATCATATTTCTGCTATAGTTTAGTATACCTATGTATACTAGATATTATATAAAATGTATTTCCTAATTTGGGTCACAGTCAAAATTTTTGGAGAAAACACTGTCTAAATACTTCTTTGGACTAATGTCTTAAGCCTACATGGTGATAGGTAAGGATTTATTAATGAGGAGGCAATTGGGAAAACTCATCAAAAGTACAGGTAGCTGTTCTTGATTCTTCTGGAGATAAGATCTGAATGTGGGAAGCAGAAGGTATTGCCAGGGACATAATGCGTTACTTCTTGGGCACTTTTATTTTCCTCAATTTGAACCAGTACAATGTTTAATACATAATGAGCACTCTAAGGTTTGATGGTTGGCTAAAGTTTTTTTTAACAATTGTATTATGGTTTTTGAAGTGTTTCTCAATAAGCTGATTTTGCCCCAGGACCTAATTTACTCAGGGTCATTAAACTCATCAAAGGCCTTCCCACAATAACCGCATTGCTAGAAGCTCTCTCATTGGAGCTCCTTTTTAGCCATGTCTGTTGCAGCCATCCTGCTCTTGGTGATAAATAATCATCCCTTTTGGGAAAAGGTTGGCCAATGATGTGAAACTGTTTCTATGTTTAGAAGCTTGGAGTCAAAAGACCTGGGGTCCAGTCAAGTGTCTCTCAGTTCAGGTGACTCCTTCTGGGGCCATGTTTTCTCTTTCATGAGATGAGGGAGTTGGACCCATTGGTGCTTGACGTCTTTTCCACCTTTACTCTTTAATCAATGAATCATTCATTTGACATTTAGGCTATATGTATTCTCATCTAGATTTTTGGCTTGTTGGGGGTTGAAAGTGGATCTCTTTGGCATCTTTTCAAGTGTCCACTCAAAGTGCCCATAGATGCCTTTTACAAATGCTCACTTATTGGTGGCTTTTGCAAGAGAAACCTTAACTTTGGTGGTTTATCTTAATGCCCCTATTTTTTTTGTTGTTATTTCCTTAGTTTTCATTTCTTTATATTGATCTCTGTTCTTTCTGTAGCTGTAAATGGACCTCCTGGGACAAAAGTTTTTAATAAGTTAAGATGTTATCCAAATACCTGGTATTTGTAGATATTTTGAAGGAGGTGGGAAGGGAACAGATCTTGGCATAACAAGTAGAAAGCTGGATTTTATGCCAAGCATTTGAGATAGCATTGAATATGTACTTTGTATTGTATAGCACTGTCCAACATTGCTAATAATTACATCCCGACTCCTTAAGATTCTTATGTTCTTTGGAATCCGCCTCCATCTATTGCACTTTTTACTGCTAATGAGCTTCTTCCAGTGGTAGCTGGAGTTTAGGGATGAGGAAGAATACTGTTATGTAACAATTTTACCCATAGTAAAGAGAATATGGTCCCATTTTGGTGATTGTGTTTATCTCAAGGGTAGCTGACATGCTAGTTTAGTTTTTTTAAATGGAAAAGTTTGTAAATAAGCCTCATGCTTTCTAATATGTTGTGCCCTTATCTTTTTACTTCTTAAGTCAGATAATGAATCAGGCTTCAATATTTAAGCAGACAGGAAAAGGAAAGAGCATCAGTTTATCCAGGATATGGTAGAACTCTTCCTCTGTCAACTCATACCACTTCTCTAGTCAGGACATCTAAGCCTTTCTCAAATACACATCTATCACAAGCAACTTTAACTATCCTCATTGATTGGAGTTGACTGTCATATCAGAATGTTCAAAGAAAAAATATTTTCCTGATGCAGGAGAGCTGCAGTTGCCAATGAGATTGGGATTTTCTGCAGTGCTGCCTCAAGGTAAACACTGCAATTCAAACCCTTGAAACGTGAAGGGTGAAAATGAGCTAAGCCCATGCCATTGCTTTTCTGAGGAAAAACAAAGTCTCATCCAGATAAAAATCATTTACAAACTGGAGGCTTGCTTCCGAGATTCAGTTCATTTTCACATCAGCACTTTTCATACTCCAATATTGAACAGAAAGGAAAATTAGTGGAGAAAAATGAGATAAATCTTGCATTGATGTGAAGATCCTAGAGGCCAGCCTTAGGTTTCTGAGAATTGAGGAATCCTAGTACACTGATTTTCATTTGTCTTTCTGGAACATAGTGATTTATGTATGCATCAAGTATCTGTGCGTCATCGTGGTTGGTTTCCTCTGTAATGAGAGAGTGATGCCTTCATCCAGATCAAGACAAAAAAACTATCATTCAAGCCTTGGATTATGGATATCACTATGTGCCCTTCAGTTCAGTTCAGTCACTCAGTCGTGTCCGACTCTTTGCCACCCCATGAATTGCAGCACACCAGGCCTCCCTGTCCATCACCAACTCCCGGAGATTACTCAGACTCATGTCCATCAAGTCGGTGATGCCATCCAGCCATCTCATCCTCTGTCGTCTCCTTCTCCTCCTGCCCCCAATCCCTCCCAGCATCAGAGTCTTTTCCAGTGAGTCAGCTCTTCACATGAGGTGGCCAAAGTATTGGAGTTTCAGCTTTAGCATCAGTCCTTCCAATGAACACCCAGGACTGACCTCCTTTAGAATGGACTGGTTGAATCTCCTTGCAGTCCAAGGGACTCTCAAGAGTCTTCTCCAACACCACAGTTCAAAAGCATCAATTTTTTGGCGCTCAGCTTTCTTCCTACAAGTCATTTCTTCAATAAATAACTATTGGTTAGTTTTGTAACTAAGAAGTGCTCAATAGTTATTTATTGAAGAAATGACTTGTAATTTCACTAGCTCACAACAGAGATAAAGATGATTTTTTAGAAATAGATGAAAAGCTGTCTGAAATTGTACATGTTCTTTGGAAAATTTTAGAACCATGGCTTTTAAACAAAGCCTGTGAAATGATTGTGTGGTGAGGAGACTGTATTTCCAAACATGAGTATATAGTCTAAATGTTTTCTCTTTTGTTTGCTGCATCCCGTATGGTGCAGTGGTAAAGAATCTGTAAAGAATCCTCTTTTCAGCCCAACCTCCCATTTCCTGCCTCCTAAAGTACCACTTGGGCTTCCCTGGTAGCTCAGCCGTAAAGAATCCATCTGCTAATGCAGGTGACACAAGTCCGATCCTTGGCTTGGGAAGATCACCTGGAGAAGGAAATAACAATCCACTCTAGTATTCTTGCCTGGAAAATCTCATGGAATGGACAGAGGATCTTGGCAGGCTACAGTCCATAAGTCATAAGGTCAGACATGACTGAGGGACTGAGCAGGTGTGAATGCACCTTCAAAGTATCCCTCTGACCACGTGATCATGAAAATGGCTTCCTTATTGGCCCAGAGGAAAGTGGGGCAGTTGTTTCCATTAAATGAGGAAATAAAGTCGTGAGACCTATTCTCAAACCTGGTGTGGAGCCAAGATGAGAACTTTTATTATTTGATTTTCCCTATCTGCTTCCTTGACTCTATTTGCAGTTCTCAAACTCAGCGCCAGGGGCTCCCCAGGACGTGCTGATGTTGCAATGGACCTGGGAAAGAAGCCGGCAGAACTCCTGGCTACTTCTTCCTGCTTCCAAATGTACACTTTACTCTGATATTTCTACATTTCAACTCTCCATAGAGATTTAGTTTGAGGGAAAATTCTTATGAATTAAAAAATAGTTTGACAACTGCCCATCCTTTACCTTCCTATAGTGCCTCCTTCATAATAAAAGGGAAGGTAGAAACTAAACTTGAGATGAATTAAGTATATTTTATAGTCTGGGTGGCTGTACTTTGATCACCTGTTGTATCCACAGACAGCTTGTAGTCTTTTTGCTGAAGTGTTTCTAGAGGTGGAAACCTCTAGAAAAACTTAACCTCTAAGTTGTTTTTTTTTTTTTTTAACCTCTAAGAAACCTCTAAGAAAAACTGAACACCTTACCTTTCTCTCTTGCAGATGAGTCAAGCTATTTTTAAGATGCAGAAAATCTACAAGGGTGGAGGCATTGAGGTTGTATGGTTGCCAGAACTGAGTAAGACTGCCACGAGACTCCAAAAGATAGAATTAATTGTAATTTTACTGTATTCTAGGGTTAGAATGGCTGTCTTATGGGTCAAGACACTGCATTATAAAAACACAGTGGCAAAACTAGATTCTCAGGGAAAGAATCCCATTAACTAAGCTGACAAGGGTAATATGTTAGCCAGAATCTCTGCTCTGATAACCTTTTCAAAAAGTGATTTACACTGGCAAGGCTTCCCTTTCTCAAAATGTATTAAAAAGACCAACTATTGCTCAGAAGGCTATATGATGAGCATAAATTTAAACTCAGTGATGTCTAATGAATTTTCTTGTTCCCCACAAGGAATACTGCCAAAATGCCCACCTGTCCCTCCCGGATTCAATGTCATTCTCCCCTGGGAAGTTCTGTGTATACAGAACTCACATTGCTAGACCTTACCATTCTATGTTGGCCACCACCATTGATAAGCTTTCTCTCTAAGATGACTCAATATTGCTGACTATGATAGTAAATGAAGTAAGTAAATAGTGGTTCTGTTGGGAGTAGGAGACATTCTTTCTCCTTTGATTATTGATGAAATGAGTTTAATCCTCGGAGAAGGACCATCTTTCTATGATTTCCAAGTGTTTGAAGCTCCTCCTTTCTGTTCCCCCTGTGAACTTTCTTTTTGGTTTTATTTATTTATTTTTGTATATTTCTTTAATTTTATTTTTACTATTTCTTTTCAGTTGTGCTGTTTATTTCAGTCTGTTTATCCCTTTGCCCATTCTGTTCATTCTTCTTCACCTTACCCTGAAAGATGAGAACTGTAAAGGAGTAGCAGGTTAGGTGAGTCCCTGTATTTCCCCAACCTCTCCAAACATGGTTACCAACACCCCATCTACTCACTCAGCTTAGCACTGCTGTGTGTCTATAGGAGTCTGGCCAAGGGGGACTTGTCTGCCAAACGAGACCCATGGGCTTCATCTTTTTGCAGCTTCTAATTCCAATTTCCTTCACATTCTTTGCTCAGACCAAGACAAAACTGCTGTATGCCCACATATACAAGGCTGCTTCTTGTCTCCTGAGTTCCTTTTCCTAGAGATTCTCTTCTTTCTCTGCTTTGTTCTGATTTTCGTAGCTTAAGTATCTCTCGCTCTATGGGAATTTTTAATGATTTCCAAACCTCCAAATAACTGATTTCCTTTTTTGCTTATCCTTGTTTACATGCCTATCATCGCCTTCATGTTAGGTTGCACAGCTTCCATTAGAAAGAATCAATTTACTGCTTTTTATCCTTAGCAACTAATAGTGGGTCCAGCACAAGACAAAGGACTTTGCAAGTGGCGCACGGGTAGAGAATCTGTCTGCCAGTGCGGGGGACACAAGAGATGCAGATTCAATCCCTGGGTTAGGAAGATCCCCTGGAGGAAGAAATGGAAACCCGCTCCAGTATTCTTGCCTGGAGAATCCCGTGAAAAAAGGAGTCTGGTGGGCTACAGTCCTTGGGGGTCACAAAAAGTCAGACATGTCTGAGCACAGCACAGCAGCACAATACAGGAAGTATTTGTAAGCTATCTTTGGACTGCTCTGCCATACTGGTCCACTATGCCTAACTGGTCTTCACCTTGGATTCTTTGAAAAGCACTTGTGCCTATAATTTTGTTTGCACTTATCATCATCATCAACGGATTTTCTTCTCTGCCCTTCTCTTCCCGGGTCTCTGTTCTGGAAGGCTGATTCCTATGAACTGTGTCATCTAGGCTCTGTTATTCTCTGGCTTGGCCAATAAGAGGCATCACCAGGAGACAGTAGGACAGAAGGAGAAAGAGGTCAAGGTCTTTCTTCCCAGCTCCCTCCCTCTCTGCATTGGCACTGTTTCTCTGGCAACAGCTGCAGTCTTTGACAGACAGCCATTCCTCTGTATCTGTAGCTCTTACGGGACCCTGGAAATACTGTTTCCTTCCTTTATTCCTTTAGATTTAAAAGTGGTAACAGCTTCCTGACCTTGATAGTCTCTTGTTAGCTCAACATACTTTGTTTTTGTTTTTGCTTTTTCCACTGACCTTGCCAGTATCTCTGTAAGTAGTCTTTCAATTGAGGCCTTCTTATTTATACCATCAGAGAGATTTCTACATGTCCTGCCAAGCCTTTTAGTCCCTTGCAAGATATACAGCATCCCAGTACCTTGTTGGATCTGATATCCTGCACTCAAGTCCATCTGCCGGCCTTAATTCTCTGCTTAATTCTTGCCAAGCAACCTTCTTTAAGGGCACTGACGATTACTCTCTACCATTCTAACTCCTGGCCATCAGTAGACCTACCTAAGAAGCAGTCTGCCTTGCCTACCTGAGTTTGATTTCCAGCTGACATCTGGATACCTCCCATCATGTTCTGCCTGCCATTTTGGACCTCTCAGGTTCCCAATATCCCTTGGACACTGGGCACTGTATCTCCTTTTAAAGGTGAGTCTTGTGTGAGGACTCCTTTCTCCTACTTTATAATTCCTATACTTTGCTTTCTCCAGTGAGCTGCAGTCTTGAGGGCGTGTAAGCTTCCTATGTTTTTGTTTCTTTTATGGCTATTATGATATATCTCTTTTGAGAAAGATTCTGCAGAAAAAAATTAAACATACATGTTTTTACCATCACCCTTGGTAAAATTTCCGGCTGTCATTAACAGAGGTTATGCCCTCTACAAAGCAAGAATAACAAATGAACTTGTTGGAGAATTCTGTATCACCATAGTCATTTTTAGGTCATGGTGGCTATTTTTCTTCCTTGTACCTAGTTTAAGCTAAAAGTAGTTTGATATAAAATTGTTGCCTTACAGTCAGATTTTCCAAAATATATATAAAAAGAGGCTCCGTGTCCTTGTTTTGTGCCATGGGGCCTGTGCTTTTGCAGCTTAAAATAGCATCGGCACTCATTCTTGGCACATTTTACTGCAAGCTTCTACCTAATTTGCTGTCCACACTCACTCCGAAGTCCTTTTCAGCACTGCTGCTTTCCAAGTATTTCCGTCCCATGGCCTATCTGTGTCTCACTTTCCACAAAGCTGTTCATTTTCCAGTTTTGAGGTTGATACACATCCTATACCAACCTCTCTTATTGCTAGAAACCCTATTTTCCCTATTCCTGGGTAGAAAGGTTTTTTTTAATTGGTTTGTTTCCATTATTACAAAAACAATACATTTTTAGGAAAATACAGAAAGGCAAAGAAAGTCTAAAACTGTCATCCAGAGATAATTGTTGATAAAAATTTCATGTATATCTTTTAACTATATCCGGACATAGATAAATACATCAGTGTATAAAATGAAATGAGATGACTTTTATATACACTATTATGCAGCCTATTTATCCTAACTCAGTATCTGAAAATTTCCATATGTGCAAAAAGGAGTGGGTAGCCTTTTCCTTCTCCAGGGGATCTTTTGAACCCAAGTCTCCAGTATTTTAGGCGGATTCTTTACCAAATGAGCCACAAGAGAAGCTCAAGAATACTGGAGTGGGTAGCCTAGAGATAGATAAATATGTCAATGTATTAAACAAAATGAGATGACTTTTATACATACTATTATGTGGCCTGCTTATCTTAATTCAATAACTGAACAATTTCCATATGTGCAAAAAGGAATGCAACCTGAATGTATACTATTTTCACTAGTAGTTATATGTTAACACATGTTTGAATACTGCTCAGATTAAAACAGGGAACATTACCATCATTCCAGAAGCCTCCTTCTAATCATGTCATCTGCCCTGCGATTCTGTAATCATTATCCTGACTTTTAAGATAATCAGCTCTTTCCTTTTCTTTATAGTTTCACAACCTGTGTTATAACATACATACAGATATGTATTATTATCTCTTCTTGGTAAACTAAATACTTTATCAATGTAAACTAAATGCTTTATCAATGCAAACTAACTTTCTATATCTAAAAACTTTCACTTTAAAGTCTGTTTTCTTGTATTAATATAGCTTCATCAGAATATTTTATTTATACTTTGAAAATTTGTATTTTTCCATTATTTAAGTATCAACCTTCTGTTTTCTTAGATTTTCTGTATGTGTCTTGTAAGTTGCATATAGTTGGTTGTGGAGATTTTTCCTGTTTAATGATTTTTGTCTTTCAGCTGAAGGACTTAGTCCCTTGAGTTCTTTTAATATAATTTTATGTATTTGGAAGTTTACATTTACCATTTTATTTTGTGCTTCCTTTTCATACTTCCCATATAGATTCCTATCTGTTTGTCTGTCTCGTGTGTGTGTGTGTGTGTGTATGTGTATGTGTGTGTGTGCGCATGCACACATGCGAGTGAAGATCATTGAGCTTACAGTTAAAAAAATATCAGTCTTTGACATGCTCTGGGTTCAAGTTTCATTAGACCAGATTGACAGAAAACACAATTCATCTCTACTAGTCAAAACAGATCCAGTGACTTGATGATGACAAACATAGAAAGCATCTCATTTAAAGCCTGTGAAGACAGTTAACAGATACATATACCTCTTTATCAAAAGGTTCTGAACCTAAATTCCTCAGGGGACAACTTGCTAATACTGATGTATTTACACCATAGTTATTGTTCAGTCACTGAGTTGTGTGCAATTCTTTGTGACCCTATAGACTGTAGCCCACCAGGCTGTCTGTGGGGTTTCCCAGGCAAGAATACTGCAGTGTATTGCCATTTCCTCCTCCTATGTTTACACAGATGGGTGGAATAGACTACTATAGGACAGTAAAGAATGCTGGGGATTGGTGCATGAGAGTATATGTAGGCAACCAAGCTCCTTGAAATTTAATTATTTTAAAATCCTGTATGTATATGTCTAGTCAAGGCTATGGTTTCTCCAGTAGTCATGTATGGATGTGAGAGTTGGACTATAAAGAAAGCTGAGCTCACAAGAATTGATGCTTTTGAACTGTGGTGTTGGAGAAGACTCTTGAGAGTCCCTTGGACTGCAAGGAGATCCAACCAGTCCATCCTAAGGGAAATCAGTCCTGGGTGTTCTTTGGAAGGACTGATATTGAAGCTTAAGCTCCAATATTTTGGCCACCTGGTGCAAAGAGCTAACTCATTTGAAAAGACCCTGATGCTGGGAAAGATTGACGGTGGGAGTAAAAGGGGATGACAGAGGATGAGATGGTTGGATGGCATCACCGACTCAATGGACATGAGTTTGGGTAAACTCCAGGAGTTGGTGATGGACAGGCAGGCCTGGCATGCTGTGGTTCATGGGGTCGCAAAGAGTCGGACACGACTAAGCAACTGAACTGAACTGAACTGAACTAAACTATGTATATGAGACACTTCTGCAGGCAAGATTGTATGTTCAAGCAGTCAGGAAAACTGACAGTAGAGATTTAATAGTAACTAATATGTATCCAACACTTGATATGTCTCAATAATAACATTTACAGGTATAGATTTACCTGATCCTCACAATAACCCATCATATCAATATATGAATTTTGTTATCGATCAGAACACTGAGACAGAATTTTACTAATTGGCTGAAGGTCATAGTAGATAGTATGTGGTGGAGCCAGGGTACAAACACAGGAGTTCTGGCTCCATCCACACTCTCTGCCACTAACCATTGGTCTCTCCAAGACTTGATAAGTGTCTAATTATTAGACAAATTAATATTCTAAAATCAAAATTAATACTCTCTACCAGATTCTCTCAAAACTCAGATGTATTTTCCATCTGATAAAATGAAAAAATGTACATAATATTAATATAATATATTAATATATTAATTGTATACACATACACATCATTACTCAGTTAAGTATAGTTTGAAATTTTAGCATGACGTAAGTCTGCTTTGGTCTCTACTCAAAAACAATTTGGATATTGAAAAATCAAACAAGCCAAAAAATGCAAACACAATTTTGAAAGGAGAAAACTCACCTCAATATAAGAGAATATCACCATAAGATTTTTCTCACCATTTAGACTCCTTGCTAAAAATTGGATATTTACTAAAATATTGCTAAAAATATCAGTGTGTTTGAATGAAAAATTTTATGTTGAAATATTAAGCTTTCTGTACCTGCAATGAGTGGTAAAAATAAAGCAGAGTAATAAAAAGTTTTCTAAATATGGATATCCAACATAAATAATAATTGAATCAGCATTAATTTTATTTACTTAAAACTAGATTTTTCACCTTCCATTAAATGAAAGATTTCTTCTAAGACAAGAATATTAAATGGGAATAGAGAATATATATGTATATAGAATATATATATATATATTGTCTATATCATGAATTTCTCTTCCTCCACTTTTTATATATTTCTAACTTCATAATACTAAAAATATTTTGACTAAGTAAATGGCTTTCAAACAACTTCTCACTACATTGGCAAGTCCTTTGTTACTACAAATAATTTCATTGCTGTTCAAAAATATCCAACCATTCTAGCTAGTTGCTTCCCAGAATTCCGTGTGTCCTCATGTCTGCCTTTGTACCCTGCTATGCTCAGTCGCTAAGTTGTGTCTGACTCTTTGTGACCCCATGGACCATAGCCTACCAGGCTCCTCTGTCCATGGAATTCTCCAGGCAAGAATACTGGAGTGGGTTGCCCTTTTATTCTCCAGAGGATCTTCCTGCCCCAGGGATCAACCTTGTGTCTCCTGTATTGGCAGGAGAATTCTTTACCACTGAGCCACTTGGGAAGCTCCTGTCTTTGTACCACTTGTACATTTTTAGCATGAGCTTCATTTTATGCCGTGTGGCTTTTTCCAATATTTACTTAAGGCATGGAGAACCAATCCCATCACTATGATAATTTTTATTCAACTGTGTCAGCCTAAAGGAGCAGCAAGAATGGCAGCTTATGTACAAGGAAGGCAGGGCTCGGTAAGAAGATAGGGCCTGAGAATAATTCCCAGGAATCACGTGAAGAGATATATTATGTTTTATGAATAAAAATCAGTTTTGAAAAGTAAATGGAAATGTGTCAGAATGGTCACAATTTAAATTAGAAATTCCTGTATTATTCATTTCACTGCAGAGAACTGAATTAACTCTATACTCATGTTAAAATTATAGGGACAATCATAACACAATTGAAAACAGGAAAATTTGTCTTTAACCACAAACTTAAAGAAAATCTTAAATTATAAATTATTTAATTACTTTCCCTATCTTTGAAATTCCTCCAATCTATCTTATATCTCATATCTATTATGCTGGGTTCCGGGCAGGATTCCCCACACTAGGCCACAGTGGCATATTGATTATTTTGAACTGAAGTTGCTTAAGAAGCAGCTGATGAAGGAAACTCTGACCATCCTCTGTCTCCCTGAAAGAAGGAAATAAATCTCCCATATGAAAGATGCCCTAGCTATATCTGGAATTAGAAGGACACCCTATTGCCAGAAATTGGCAATTTGGGGCTGAGATGCCTGTGTAAACAAACCTCATTACTTCTTTAATTTACTGTCTCACGTAAAGGAAATCAGTCCTAAATATTCACTGGAAGGACTGATGCTGAAGCTGAAGCTCCCTACTTTGGCCATAGGATGCGAAGAACTAACTCATTGGAAAAGACCCTGATGCTGGGAAAGGTTGAAGTCAAGAGGAGAAGGGGACAACAGAGGATGAGTTGTTTGGATGGCATCACCGGCTGGATGGACATGAGTTTGAGCAAGCTACAGGTGCTGCTGATGGACAGGGAAGCCTGGCATGCTGCAGACTGTGGGGTTGCAAAGAGTCGGACACAACTGAGCGACTGAACTGAAACTCTGTTTAGATTTTCCAACCATTAAGTACTTAAAACCTAAGTTTCTTTTTCTTGTCAATCTCTCACAAATTTATCTTTTTCTTTGTCTAAAAAGTACAGTAGCTGCCTGCTTTGGCCATTTCTTAAGTCCTTATTTCTATGAGAGCTCCAAGAGCACAAATTAAAATTTGTTTCCTTTTCTCCTGTTAATCAGTCTGTGTCAATTTTATATATTAGTCCAGTCACAGACTGAGGTAGAGGGAAAAATTTTCCTTCCCTGATGGGTGCAATTGTGACATACTACATGTGCATTAAATTGTTAACTAAAACATACTCATAAGGTATTAATAGTTATTTTCCTTTCTGATGCATAATCATTCGTAAATATCTTCTGAAACTGTACCCATATATGTTGTTCAGTCACCAGGTCATATCTGACTCTTTGTGACCCCATTGACTGCAGCATGACAGGCCTCCCTATACACCTCCCAAAGTTTGCCCAAGTTCATGTCCATTAAATTGGTTAATGCCATCCAACCATCTCAGACTTTGTCGCCCTCTTCTCCTCTTGCCCTCAGTCTTTCCCAGAATCAGGGTCTTTTCCAATGAGTCAGCCCTTCTTATCAAATAGCCAAATTATCACTGGAGCTTCAGCTTCAGCATTAGTCATTCCACAGAGTATTCAGGGTTGATTTCTTTTAAGATTGACTGGTTTGATCTCCTTGCTTTCCAGGGGACTCTCAAGGGTCTTCTCCAGCACTACAATTCGAAAGCATCAATTCTTCGGCGCTCTGACCCTTATTGTCCAGCTCTCATATCTGTACATGACTACAGGAAAGACCATAGCCTTGACTATTCGGACCCTTGTCAGCAAAGTGATGTCTTTGCTTTTTAACAGACTGTTTATCATAGTTTTCCTTCCAAGAAGCAATTGTCTTCTGACTGTAGACTGATGGCTACAGCCACCATCCGCAATGATTTTTAGAGCCCAAGTAGAAGAAATCTGTCACTGCTTCTACCCTTTCCCCTTCTGTTTGCCATGAAGTGATGGGACCAAATGCCATGATCTTAGTTTTTTTTAATATTGACTTTTAAGCTGGATTTTCCACTCTCTTCCTTCACCCTCATCAAGAGGTTCTTTAGTTCCTCTCTGCTTTCTGCCATTAGAGTGGTATCATCCACATATCTGAGGTTGTTCATGTTTCTCCCAGCAATCTTGATTCCAGCTTCTAACTCATCAAGCCTGGCATTTCATATGATGTGCTTACCCATATATGTACCTTCAGTATTTTTTTAAGTATCTATTGATTTGCACTGAAACTCTATATGAAATAGTAGCTTTCTATTTAAAAGAATCATTTTTACCCTTTAATCATGGTTCTGAAGTTTAATATATGACAAAGTAGGGAATCCTTTTTGTAGGTTTTGTAATTAT
This sequence comes from Bos taurus, assembly GCF_002263795.3. Lineage (NCBI taxonomy): Eukaryota > Metazoa > Chordata > Mammalia > Artiodactyla > Bovidae > Bos > Bos taurus. The sequence continues at coordinate 21,014,365 of NC_037350.1, read as the reverse complement.
GAAGTCAATTATAATTGTCAAGTTATATAGTTATGTAGAAATATTACTAGTGAAAAGATATTCATAATAAAAGACTTATTGACTATTAATGTTGCTATTCATACACAGCCTCTCATTTCTATTTAAATATACCATAATACAAGGTGAAGGAACTATGTCATTGTTTTTGTTTAAAAATTACATATGTGATATGAGCATGAAGTTACATAGGTACTGGGTTAAAAGATCATTCTGTTTACTGACATGTTTGCTATTTACGATTTATAGAATTTTTGTAAATGCAAAACTAGAATTATTTTGTTTTCTAGGTTCTAAGGTTATAATGACAGGTTAGCATAGATTACCATCATATTTAAAGTTTTAAATTTTGAACTTCATAAGCTTTTGAACCTTTAGCATAGCATTTGCTGAGTTTATTGGTAATTTACTATCTTCTTTATTTTTCCTTAATATGCTAAATTAACTTCAGGCATTTGTCAAAATTTTATTCAATTACACACAAAGACTGATTGTTGCATATGGTTGCACTACAAAAGACTAAACCTGGAAATCGCAGTTATTTGCCCTTGAAATCTTGAAATAACAAATGTGCTTTCCTAAATAGAAATGTATATATATATATATTCAAAACTGTTTTAATATCATGCTTTTAAATTGCTTTCAGAATGTTTGCCTGAACTGTAAGAAAGCGACATATACCACTGAGAACTAAATCTTCCTGTTCTGAGATTCAAAAACTTATTTTGAATCATGAATAAATCCAACATTGGCATTATAAGGCATCATCAAAACTTTCTGTAGTCATATTGTTTTAACATGCTTAAATTCAAACCAAAAAAGCAAGCAAAAATACTTGGCACACGGGTATGCCGCACAGTTCTCTTTCTGTCCTCCACATTAGCTCAAACACAGTTGTCTTGCCCTTGTCATTTATTCAACTTTTGATGTCTACTTTTTTATTTTACTCTCACTTTTAGAAATGTGTATTCTAAGTCTCTTCCAAAATGTATTTTTATATTTGATTTATTTTCTTCAATTTATTGCTTCCCTGGTAGCTCAGTGGCAAGGGATCTGCCTGTCAATGAAGGTGACATGGGTTTGATACCTGGATCAGGAAGATCACCTGGAGGAGGAAATGGCAACCCATTCCAACATTCCTGCCTAGGAAACCCCATGGACAGAGGAGCCTGGTGGGCTACAGTCCATGGGATCCCAAAAGAGTCAGACACGGCTTAGCAACTAAGCAACTTAGCAACAAAAACAACAAATATTTAATTAATTTTTTAATTCAATTCCATTCTGAAGAAATTAGTGAAGTTAAAGTCACTCAGTCTTGTTTGACTCTTTGCGACCCCATGGACTATAGAGTCCATGGAATCCTCCAGGCCAGAATACTGGAGTGGGTAGCCTTTCCCTTCTCCAGGGGATCTAGCCATCCCAGGGATTGAACCCAGGTCTCCTGCATTGCAGACAGATTCTTTACCAACTGAGTTTATCAGGGAAGCCCCTGAAGGCATTAAGGGCATGCCTATTCTGTGCTTTGCCATATATATCATATATATTATTTTGTTAGCCCTTTTAAATTTTTTTCAGAGTTATTTATCTTGATATACATTGCATGCATGCATGCTAAGTTTCCTTATTCATGTCTAACTCTTTGCAACCCTATGAAATGTAGCCTGCCAAGCTCCTGACCCAGGGATTGAACCTGGGTCTCCTGTATTACAGGCAGATTCTTTACCGCTGAGCTACTGGGGAAGCCCTGATATGCATTCAGTTCAGTTCAGTTCAGTTCAGTCGCTCAATTGTGTCCTACTCTTTGTGACCCACATGCCCTCAAAAAATGTAATTTGGTTTGCAATTTAGTTTATGCTACATTTGTGGGTTATTTTGTTATTTCGTTCAAAATTCTTATTGAACACCTACTGTCTCCCAGGCACTATGCTAGGTAGTGGGGGGGGGAAAGGTAAGTCAGTCTGATGTGGTTCCATCATTCATGGAGATTATTTTCTAATTTTTACACATTTAAAAAAATAGGGACTGATTTAGGATATAATCTGAGAGGTAAATAGTATGAAAGGGCTATTTAAAAAAAGAGATCAGGTTGTGGTTGATTAGTTGAAGAAAATTCAAGGGAAAATACAACTTGATGTCAGCTTCATACATAGGCAATGCTTTTAATTAGAGATGTTGCTACAGACATTTTTAATGGCATACATCACCTCCAAACAACTGAAAGCAAACCTACAATCTGCACTAAATTGTGAAGAATATCTGCACTTTTGGACCAAGGTGAGAGGAAACAGTGACAGACTTTATTTTGGAGGCTCCAAAATCACTGCAGATGGTGACTGAAGCCATGAAATTAAAAGACACTTGCTCCTTGGAAGAAAAGTTATGACCAACCTAGACAGCATTTAAAAAGCAGAGACATTACTTTGCCAACAAAGGTCTGTCTAGTCAAGGCTATGGTTTATCCAGTAGTCATGTACGGATGTGAGAGCTGGACTATAAAGAAACTGAGCGCCGAAGAATTGATGCTTTTGAACTGTGATGTTGGAAAAGACTCTTGAGAGTCCCTTGGACTGCAAGGAGATCCAACTAGTCCATCCTAAAGAAAATCAGTCTTGAATATTCAGTGGAAGGACTGATACTGAAGCTGAAACTCCAATACTTTGGCCTTCTGATGAGAACTGACTTATTTGAAAAGACCCTGATGCTGGGAAAGATTGAAGGCAGGAGAAGGGGATGACAGAGGATGAGATGGTTGGATGTCATCATCAACTCAATGGACATGAGTTTGAGTAAACTCCTGGAATTGGTGATGGACAGGAAGGCCTGGCGTGCTGTAGTCCATGGGGTCGCAAAGAGTTGGACACGACTGAGTAACTGAACTGAACTGAGAGAAGATATAAAGTCAACATGTATCCATCTCCTTGGTCTTGTAGCAGACTGCAGATTTCCTAACAGTTAAATGGCAGAATTCTGAGAAGAACTCAGACTATCTTTCTAATAGCGGAATGAGATGTTGAGTGTATGCTCAGTTGCTCAGCCATGTCCGACTCTTTGTGACCCCATGGACTGTAACCCACCAGGCTCCTCTTTCCATGGGATTTTACAGATAAGAATACTGGAGTGGATTGCCATGCCTTTTGTCAGGGGATCTTTCTGACTCGGGGATTGAACCTGGGTCTCTTGGATCTCCTGCATTGACAGGTGGATTGTTTACCACTAGTGCCACCTAGGAAGCCCCAATGAGATGTAGAAGCCAAGGCAAACCTTTAAAGAGTTGGAGCAATGTCCGGTAGGAACTCAGCCTAATACTGTAAAGTGTTAGGAAAAAGCAGTCTTCACTGATGTAGGTAAGCCTGGGTGAGGGCTAGAAGGGGAGCAGTGTGGATACCTCTTAATCTCAGAGAACCTATCATTTCAGGAGGGTCTCCTCCAGCCATCCAGACTTCCTGAAGAGCAAAAGGTAAAAGAAAATAGGCGAGGTGGATAGAGGACAGAGAGGATTTAGTGAGGGAGGACTCGGATGGCCAAGTCCACACTGAGGTGTGAAGGGCGAGCCCTCCTCACTTCTGCTACCGTCCCCTCAGCATTCAACAACAACTGCTCCAGATAGAATTGCTCCCATTTCATAACCAGGCAGGTGCCAGAACACAACATGAAGGAGAAAAGAATATAAGCAAAATACAGATGATGAAATTCTACCAGAAGAGCAATTTATCCCAGAAAATAACACGCTCCGTGGAGGATACGAACACCATGACCTCACTAGGAACTACGAACATGTGAAAAATAGACACGGAAGGAAACAGAAAAACTGCAGAGACAGTAAAAAAAGGAAAAAAAGGAAAAATAAGTTGGTAGAACTCAGGCAGAAAAGGGAAGGAAAAAATAAAACCATTATTAGAGAGAAGAGCTACTTTGAAAACAACAAAACAAGTGAAAACACATTTAGAAACATAGAATACAGAAGTGAGGAAATCACATAAAATAAATTAAGAAAGAACAAAAATAGGAAAACAGAGTGAAGCTGATTGAGAGGGAGACAAAGGCTTCAACATAATGACAAGCTATGATTCTGAGGGAAAATATAGAAATATGGAACAGAAATAAAATATTCATAATTATCCCGACTGTCTTTCAAGCTTTAAGATTAAAGGTAAATTATCTCCTTTGCATAATGGCTCAGGAAATGCAGCACACATGACCCTTTCTTTAAAACGAAATTCCTTTAGGTCACTAAAAAGGGAATCAGAATAAAAATTCAAAAAGGAGAAACCATGATAAAGCTATGGAACCAAAGTTACTAATTCTTATTATTATAGTTATGGCATTCAAATATAATGCTGTAAAATTCTGTAAATATATGTTTTAGTTATCTGTTGCTGCATAACAAATTACCCCAAGACTTACCAGCTTACAACAATGAAAATTACTATCTACCATTTCTGGGAGTCAGGAATCTGGGTATGGCTTAGCTGGATCCTCTGTTTCAGGATCGCTTATAAGGCTGGAATTAACATTCAACTAGGGCAGGATCCCTTCCAAACTCATTCAGTGATTGCTCATTGGATTTAGTTCCTCAAATACTATAGGATGGATGGTATCATTTCATCAGTGGCTGTTGCCTAAGGACTGTCCTCAGTTACTTGTCACATGAAATTCTCCAAAATGAGAACATGTTTCATGGAAGCACAATAGATCTGTGAGCAGGATGGAAGCCATAACCTTTTGCAAGTTAATCACAGAAAGGACATTCATCACTTTTTCTCTAGTCTATGTTTTAAAAGGAGATGGCAATGGCAACCCACTCCAGTACCCTTGCCTGGAAAATCCCATGGATGGAGGAGCCTGGTAGGCTGCAGTCCACGTGCTAAGTCTAGCTCATGCTCAAGGGTGAAAGATTATAGAAGAGTGAAAATAGGAGATGGGGGTTACTGGAAGCCACCTTAGAAGTCTATTTACTACTATTGCTATGCCCAAATTCTGTTCATTCACCCATCAATATATTGTAAATATTTTCCAATGCAATGCATGTTTTAAATTATTTAAAAGTCAGCATACCATTCCATCATATGGATGTGTGATAATACTGTCAGCCCTGTATTCTTAGTAATTATGAACAGAATCTAGAGATGTTTTGCCTGGGTTGGAATCTTGGTTCCCCCGTTTAGTATTTGTGAAGCCTTGAAGAGTTACTTAACTTCTTTGTAGCTTCATTTTTTCATTGGCAAAATGGAGCAAATCTTAATACCTATTTCAAAGAGTGAAGAACAGTGCCTGACACATAGTAAGCACTCCTTGAATGTTATCATCATCATTATTGCTATTATTCCAGTGGTTAAAATGCTGCTGTGATCATCACTGAACATGCAATTTTATTCATTTCTCTAATTTTTTTCTTATGATAAATTCCTAAAAAATTAAACTGCTAGGCAAAAGGATATATATCATTCATTGTCAAGTTAGTTTTCAACAAGTTTATGGTAATTTACCTTCTTAGCAGAACATGACAATGTCTGTTTCCTCACACTCTCACCAGTTCTGGAAGGTTTCATATTCATAACTGATGATGACTTGAAAAGCAAGAAAGTCTATTACATTTTCATTTTAATTTGTATATCCTTATCATTGACCCTAAATTCTTTTTCCATTTTTTGTGGAGGTATAACTGACATATAACATTGCATTAATTTCAGGTGTACAACATAATGATTTGGTATTTGAATATATTACAAAATGTTCACCACACTAAGTCTAGTTAGCACCCATCACCAGAATAGTTACAGAGTTTTTTGTGTGTGATTAGAACTTTAAAGATTTAATCTATTAGCAACTTTCAAATATGCAATACTTAGCTATAGTCACCATGATGCACTGTACATCTCCATGACTTACTTATGTTATAACTGGAAATCTGTACCTTTTTTACTTCCTTCATCCATTTGCCTACCACTCCACTCCCACCTCTGACAGCACAGATCTGTTACCTGTATCTATGAACTTGGCTTTATCTTTATTTCATATATAAATGAGATTATGTAGTATTTGTCTTTCTCTGTGTGACTTATTTCGCTTAGCATAATGCCCTCAAGGTCCATTCATGGTGTCACCTGGCGTTTTCTTTGGATGACTAACTAGAAGTGGAATTGCTAGATCAGAGGCTGAACTTTTTAATCTCCTTATTGGCAGTATAAATTTCTTCTTTTGTGAATTACAGTTTATATTCTTTGTCCATTTTCAAGTGGGATATATTATTTGAATTATTAATTTGTAGTTTCTACTTTCAGAACATAAACGCCTCTGAAATATTGATGAATTGAGATTTTGGCAGGCTTTTGGCTGGTTAGAATTCACTTCCCTTTTGGAAGCAGGTTGTTAAGGCTCTGAGGAACTCATCCTCTGTCTCTGGGAAGGTAGAATGATGAGTTTGAGCTGACTCCAAAGACAGTCAGGAGCATGTTCATTCCATCTGTGCTGTATCATATCTAGTAAGTGCTTTTTAAGGTTTTGAGGGCTTCAGCAACAAGCTGAATGAGGTATATCAAATGGAATACCCATTTCAGTAAGTGCTTTATCAAAGTTAAAAAAATAAGAAGTTGGAGAGTGATGTGGTCTGTAAAAGTCCTCAAATGGTATGACCAACCTAAAAGAAGAGGACAGACAAGGCATCTGAGAGCCAAAACAGGGGAGACATGAGATACAGGGGAAAATAGAAGAATTGAAGGCTTGCTGGGGGACCAGTCTCAAAAAATGACCCATCTCTTCTGGCCCCCGTCTTGTATACAAATGACCAGGGATGTGTGTATAAAGTAGGAAGAGCATATGGCACATTATACACTTTTCAAAAGCAAGAGTTTCTGTGTTCATCTTTGTATGCAGAATGCTAAGCACAGTGCCAAACTCATAATAGGTACTTTAAAAGTATTATTGCTCTAACTAGAGAATGACTGTTGTAGCACAGTTAGGAAAAGGCATAAGTGGGTGTAACAGTAATACATGGATGCTTGGAGGAAGGGAGGTACTGAGAATAATGATTGGAGGTGGGGTGTGGTTATCAAAATCAACCTCACGAAGTAAAAAAAGAAACACTAAAGACAAGGCAAGATTACTTTACAATATTGTGGTGGTTATGAGCCTCCAATTTAAAATAAATTATTTAAAAAAAAGACAAGATTAGTTAGGCAAACTGTCAGGAATTGAGATATTAATGGAAACCAAGAACTGGTCGGGAAAATAGATATTAGGAAACAAGGGCTTCCCTGGTGGCTCACACAGTAAAGAATCTGCCTGCTATGTGGGAGACCTGGGTTTGATCCCTGGGTTGGGAAGATCCCCTGGCATGGCAACCTACTCCAGTATTCTTGGCTGGAGAATCCCCACGGACAGAGGAGCCTGGAGGGCTGCATGGGGTTGCAAAAAGTCCGACATTACTGAGTGTCTAAAGGCAGACATAAAAGGAAACAAGAAAGGGATGTCTTGATATTGGAATAAACACCTGCTTCAGCCAAGATAGTTATATATATTTAATAGATGCTATAACATTAAGCATCTTCCAAGTAAATTAGTGATTTACTTACTTAATAGCTATACATTGAGCACCCACAATGTGACTGAATATGCTACTTACTAGGTACGTTTTGGTGAACAAGGTACATCCTATAACTTCAAGAAGCAAACAATTACTGCAGAGAGGCAAAGTTGTGATGGAATAAGGAGAGTTTTAAAGGAGTCTCATTGGGGAAGCCTAACTCAGCCTTGGAGGTGATGAAGGCTTCCCAGAAGAGATGAGGCAAATAGAGATGATTGTGATGACTGACAATTCAGAATTCACTGGTTGAGCTGAAGGAGGAGAGTTGGGGAGTACCGTTAGTCCTCAGAATCTGCAGGTTCCATGTCCAAGGATTCAAACAAATGCAGACTAAAAATATTTGAAAAAAATTCAGAAAGTTCCAAAAAATAAAACTTCAATTTGTGGAGTGCTGGCAACTATTTACATATCACTTACATTGTATTTATACCTATTGACATAGCACATTGTATTAGGCATTGAAGTAATCTAGAAATGGTTGAAAGTACATGAAAGCTATACATAGATTATGTGCAAATATTGTGCCATTTTCTATAAGGAACTTGAGCATCCACTGATTTTGGTATCTGTGAGGATGCTGGAACCAATCCCCCATGGATACCAAGGGGTGACTTTAAGTTCCTAAAAGGGGCAGCAGAATGCACTAAAATATGAAGATGAGAAGGAGCTTGGAGCACTCAGGGAACCTCTTGTATTTTGGCGTAAATACAACCTGGAACCTATAATAGAAACAGGCATACATAATTGCTTGGATTTAATAGCTCAGTTGGTAAAGAATCTGCCTCCAATGCAGGAGACCCCAATTCGATTCCTGGGTTGGGAAGATCCCTTGGAGAAGGGATAGGTTATCAACTCCAGTATTCTAGCCTGGAGAATTCCACGGACTGTGAGTCGGACATGACTGAACAAATTTCACTTTCACTTTCAAAAAACGTTTAACCATTAGTCATAGTCTTAGTGGCATGACCTAAAACAACCACATTTCCTGAATGTTACTTTAGAATTGCTATGGGTTCAAGGAGACGTGTGAGTCAACGATCAGCTAGAACAGACTGAGAATTTGCATTTTACTGTAATATGTGTGTGCACACGCAGACAGGTAAGTTCTGTGAGGGACCAGACATAACTATCTCTTTCACCATCAAATCCCCAGTATCTGGAATGGTGCCCAGTAAATAAATATTTGTTAAAGGAAAGTGAAAATGAATGATGATGCCACAGCTTGATTATAAAAATGTAAGCTTAGTATGCTGCTGCTGCTGCTGCTAAGTCGCTTCAGTCGTGTCCAACTCTGTGCGACCCCATAGACGGCAGCCCACCAGGCTCCCCCGTCCCTAGGATTCTCCAGGCAAGGACACTGGAGTGGGTTGCCGTTTCCTTCTCCAAGTATGAAATGTTTTAAATTCCAGATTGGTTTCTGGCAGCTATTTTTACATTTATTGGCCACTTTCCCTGTTTGCCGATAATTTGTGGTCAGCAAATAAAAACCAGTGTTAATATTAGCCTGCTTTAGACACAATTAGAAAGGAAAGTCTGCAAGAAGTAAAAATACTATGCTTTCCAAAATCGAGTCTTTTTCTTAGAGTATTGCAATGTTCTCAACCAGAGGCAATTTCCCCAGCTCCCCACCCAGCCCCCAGGAGATATTCTGCAATGTCTGGAGATAGTTTTCATTGTGAAGATGGAAGGGATTCTACTGGCCTCTGGTGGGTGGAGACAGGATACTGATAAATATACTTTGGTGCACAGGATGGCCACTACAACAAAGAAATATCCAGCCTAAAAATGACAACAATGTTAAGGTCGAGAAACCCTGGATTTTTTGAATCAGGGTCTGTTTATTTGGTGCAGACATCAAGAGATGGTTTTATCTTTGAACTCTTTTAGCTCTCAAAATCTGTATTTTTATTACAATGAATATAGGTGTCTCCTTAATAAAATGAAATACATTAGGAAGTAGGGAGGAGAACATGAATTTTGGCTCTTGAACGAAGTATGCTCTGAAGAGTTAGCCATTTGCCTGCTGCTAAAATGAGATGAAATATTGAAGCCAAATTTTTTTTGTTTTCTTTCCAGAAGGGAGCCTGGGGAAAATTAACAAGCGGGGAATGTCTCTGGCATTTCTCGTAACTTACTCTTATCGTTACTGATACTCACCCTCCTCCACGTCTATATGTCTTCTCTTTGTGTGTTGTCACCTCACTCATAAAGGATCTTATTGTTTATATAAGGGTCCCCTAATTGTAAATATATATGTCCCTCACTCTCCCCAAATTGCCCTTGTCTTGGTGTCCTGTTCTCAATCACCTGATGGGGCCCTGAATCAGTGTTAGGGTACATCATGCTTTGATGTACATGCTTGATAACTTACATTTTCAGGCTGTTAAGAAAGACAGTAAAACTTAATCCAAAGTTATTGATCCATGATGGTAAGGTTTCAAGCAGTGACTTATTCAAAGGCACTCTTTAAAGCCAAGTTTCAACTTTGTCTTTGTTCTTTAGGATTGAATTTGTATGTCAACTCTTAACTCTGTAAGCATAAGAATCTATAAAATTGGACATCATCCTTGGCTATAGTACTGACTATACTTAGCCATCGTTAGTGGTTAAACTACAAAAAGTATTTCCACACTGATAGATATGTAGCTCCTTCTCTAAGCCTCATAAATCTCCATTATCATCCCCAATGACCCAACCCCACTGAGAACCTTCTCCATCTCCCCTCTGTTCAGCAACTTCAGGGTAATAATTGCCCCAGAGGTGCCTTCAGCTCTTAACAGCTTCTGCTCTGATTTCAACTCACACACACACACACACACACACACACACCAGGTTGTTAAATTGTTTGAATAGTGTTTTGATTAAATCCCCAGCTATAACTGTTGTCAAGGTATTCTATCATTATTGTTGATAGGGGTGGTTCTTATCTTCCTAGATCCCAAGAAGTAAGAATAGGTGGAAAGCTTCCTTTTCTTGATATTTGGATACTTGTTTGAATATTTTCAAGAAAAATAGAAAACCTCAGATAGGAACCAAAACTTGATCTGCCACAATATCTTTCTTAAAGCTCCAAAAGTATATATTTGTATCTTTCTGCAGGAAAATTGATTATGGTAAAAAATATCCATGGCAAAAATATTTCCATTCTATTTGTAACCATTTCAAATGTGAAAGAGAATTATAAATAACAGTATATGTTAAACACAATTTTCTGACTCATAGGGATTAAAAAGTACAATGTAATTATATTTACTTGGAGCAAAATAGTAAATGAAAGAAATGAGCAACAGGAAACAAGTAATTTAAATTATCAGAGTGCTAAAAGCATATTATGAAAGATTATAATATAGAAGCGTGATAAAAAGGGAATGACATCATTCAAATTTCAAGCACTAAAATTTATTAAAAGAAGATCCCTTTAATTTCAAAATTAAAGATGTTTGAATAGTGAGATCATCATAATTTTTTAAAAGTCCAATCAAAACAAAAAGTACAAAGACAAGAGTAAAAAATAATTTCAAGTCCCACCACTCAGAATAGTCATCATCAACAACTGGTGAGCCTCAGTCTGGATGTTACCCAGTGCACTTATGTAGACATAAGGATGAATAGATGGATGGATGAAAGTTTAGATTGATGACAGATTGGAAAATAAAATTATGACATGCTGTATTTTATCATAAAAGATTACATTTTATTTCCTTTAAATTTGTAAGAAGCAAAAGAGTTTTTGGAGCTAAAGTTTGCCAAACTTTGCACAATATTCAAAAAACACAAGAAAAATTCGTTTCTAGATTTTCTACAAGAGAAAAGGCTTATGCAAAGTATTAGGAACTACATTTTTTAAAATATTTGTTTCCCTTTTTAAGGCCCCCCATCTGTTCCATATTCTTGCCTGGAGAATCCCGTGGACAAAGGAACCTGGCGGGCTACAGTCCATGGGGTCACAAGAGTCGGACACGACTGAGTGACTTTTACTACTTTACTACTATCTGTTCCATATTATGAAACATTTTTAACTCAGCACAGTTTATTTCCTTATAGCTCTCTCATAGAAATATATATTTCTAACATAGCCTTTATCGTCCCAATTGTTTAGTTTGAGTTCTACTGTTAGAGTCCAGGCTCATCTATAGCCTTTTGTCTGAATCCATACACAATTATTCTGCTGTTTTGTAATTTATTTAATACTTGTCCATTATCTACTGACTTCCAGTCATGGAATGTGAGCATTTAGCCTGTTTATCCCACCTCAGACACACACGCTTCACTCCTGACATCTTTTCATTATGGCTATATCATCACATTGATTAAGTCAGTAGTTAATGATTACATTAATATGACTAAATATTTTTCAGAACTGAGCCATGATTCCATCTCTACCCTGTTCAGACTTTTTCCTCAAATTAGTCATTGCCTTGCATTTCTAGATTAATGTTGCTAATTCTTCCCAAATTCACTGTGATTTCCCACATGTCAAAGTGCTTTAGGTGGTTGGTTAGGTCGCTTTCCCTCTTGGAGGTGCCGCTTCTGAACAGTGTCTCCAGAACCAGTCAACTGATTACTCTCCAAGTCTGTTACATTCTTGTCACCTTTGGCTGAATTTGATCTTGAGGATCCCCTTTTTCTGTGTCCTGTGATGGTAACCCTACTTCCCAAATCTTCTGTCTTCTTCTTTACATCATTAGGCTTCATTTCAGAAATGGAGAGTCAGTAGACATAGGGATTTTATTTGGGATTTATTAGACTGCAACACAGGAGATACAGATTCAAGAAGGCACTTGCTTTGTGTCCAACCAGATTACAAAGTGGAGGAATCTTTTAAAGGCAAAACTGCAAAGCTACAGTTAGTTACGAGACTTGGTCAAGAATTATAATTGGAGCTGGCAAGAAGTAAGCGTGCTTGTTAAGCAAGGGTTGGTTGGGCTTGGAAGTGGTTAGTAGTTACAAGGGGGAACAACCTTAAGACACAAGGCTGCAGCTGGCAGGTGTTTTAAAAGCAACTGGTGTACTTGGGTTTGGTATTGTTCATAGAAAGTTCAAATTCTCAGTGGTGCAGTAGGTAGGGTGTAGGGACCAGATCCCTAGTGGCCTCCAGCTCCATTTTGTATGACTAGATTATGATTACTTCATTATGATTTCAATATGTCATCACACGGAGTACATTCCAAGAAAGGCAGCCTAGCAGGTACATTTTTGAGATCTTTTTCTATCCTTACATCTTAAAAATAGTTTGGCTGGGTGTTAGTTAGAAACTTCTTTCTGAAATTTGGAGGCATTTTCCCATTATGTCCGAGGTTCCATCATGTGGTTGCTACAGTTACCATATGCCAGTTTAATTCCCCAGGCCTTATAAGTAACTTGCTTTCACCTCCCTTAAACTCTATTGTTCTGAAATGTGGGGTTCTGAATTGGCACGGGTATTTTTTTCATTCTTACACTGGATACACAGAAGGTAATTTTAGTTTGAATGACCTTCACTTATAAGTCTCCCAGAGGGTTTTTTCTTTTTTAATTTCAGCAACCATGCTTTCAATTTCCAAAGAGCTCTTTTTTTATTTTCCTACTGTTCCTTTTTTTAAAACATCCTATCGGGTTTTGTGAATTCAGCCTCTTAACTTTTGAAGATATTGTTTATATATCGTTTATATATCATTTATATATCGTTATATCGTTTGTGAAGCTTCTTCTGCTCTCTTCAGTATCACATTTCTCCCAACGTTGTTTTTCCTGTTTGAGTTTCTGTACTGCCTATGCAATTGTCTCCTCAAACTGTCTTGTGATCTCTTCCATGTCAGTTTTTTAAAAATATGTTAGGAACGTTGTGTGCACGCTTGGGTAGAGCCAACTGGCACGCTTCATGGCCGAGTACTCCGGTTGGCATCAGAGTACTCTTGAGCAGTGGTGCTCAAATCTGAGTTTGAGATTCAAACCTTAACATCTCAGACATACCTTGAAGGCTTGCTGAAACACAAAGTGCTAAAGCTAGGCACGACCCTCAGATTGTTATTCAGTAGGTGTGGTGCTGGAAAGAAAAGCACAATGTGAGACTTGGGAGTTAAGTTTTTTGGGGGGTAAAATGAGGACTATAGCTCAGGAGACCACATTTCAGACTGCTCCAAAGAGGTGGAGGAAAGGCCAGTATTATACGTGATTTTAGTGGAGGAAAATATGTGCAACCAAGCACATATTTTGCCAGAGGTTTGCTGCTAGTCGTGAGGAGCAGACTTTACTGTTAACGATTTTAGTGCTTTTTTAAATATGAGACGATGCAAGAATTTGGGCTCATAAAAACCTCCTGAAAATATCTAACTATCTGAAGACATGTTCTGCCAGTTTTTCCCCGAAGTGCCTCGTTCCCCATCTTCACTCTGAACCCCTTCCAGGGTATGTCGAAGGCCAGCGGTTGCAATGGCTGGTCACTTCATCCTTGTAGACGCAGATGGCAAGTGTCAATCTTTAGTTGGCAGATAGAACCTGAGAATTTGCGTTTGTAAGAAGCTTGCCGGTGATGGTGGTATTGCTGATCCTGTAGCCACAGTTTAAAAAGCATTGGTCTAGAGAAAGCTCAATTCAATTTCCTGCCTAATGGGATTGCCTCTGCTACTGGAAGCAGAGCAAAGGAATCAGACTGGGAATGTCATTCTTCAGAAATGAGCTTTCTCTAAAATCTTCAGTTTTAGAAAGTTCTCATTCCAGAGCTTTTTTTGTACCTAGTGTCTTATAAATTACAGTCCCTCTGATAATTTAATCAGAAAATAAACTTCACCCTATTTAATGGTCTGCTGCTGCTGCTGCTGCTGCTAAGTCACTTCAGTCGTGTCCGACTCTGTGTGACCCCAGAGATGGCAGCCCACCAGGCTTCCCCGTCCCTGGGATTTTCCAGGCAAGAACACTGGAGTGGATTGCCATTTCCTTCTCCAATGCATGAAAGTGAAAAGTGAAGTTGCTCAGTCGTGTCTGACTCTAGCAACCCCATGGACTGCAGCCTACCAGGCTCCTCCGTCCATGGGGTTTTCCAGGCAAAAGTACTGGAGTGGGGTGCCATTGCCTTCTCCGTATTTGACAGTCTAGCTATTCCTTTAAAGAGTTCAACTAGACTTCGTCTTTTTAGCACAACCTCCCATTTCCTGCCTCCCAAAGTACCACTTAGAGTTCCCTGATGGCTCAGGGGTAAGGAATATACCTGCCAATGCAGGTAACCCCAGTTCGAAACCCTGGGTCAGGAAGATCCCTTGGAGGAGGAAATGGCAACCACTTCAGGCTGTGTTCTAACTTGTAGGGCCAGTGTGAACTACCCAAGGTTTTGGATGGAGTTGTGTGTCAACTTTCTCAGCTCCTTCATTATTTCAGTCTGTACTTGACAGTATTGTGATCACAATTTACTATTTGAGTTGTGGGTATGCCCCTGTTTCATTAAGGACAACTTTTTCTATAATTTTTATTTTTGGTTTATACTGGTAAATTTCAAGGAAGAAGACTGGATTAGAAAATTGCATTCTCCCATTTTCAGTTGAAGTTATGATTTATGAGAATTTTAAATGCCCTGAATTTTTATGTAACCTAGCTTGAGGTAAAATGAAAATTACCCACTTGGAAATTCTTTAAGCTCCCTGAAAAAATCCTCTTTACAATAGCTGCACAGTTTTATTTCATTTCTTTCCTTTATTAAAAAATATATTTTAGAAAAATTAAATCTATTTCATGTATAACTTTAATATTTAAGTGTACTAATCTTTCAGTTTAAATAAAATTTTCCAGCTTTACATAGAATATATATCTGTGAAAAGCAGTGAGTGTAAATCTTTAAGAAAAAAATCTTTTAAGGATGAGCCAAAAATGATATAACAAATATATTTTTCAGATTTTCTGGTGTGATTCCTAAGATTATTAGATGTTCAAATATATTATCTGAACCAATGAGTGCAAAAATGCAGAGCACAAAAATGTACTCCCATCAAATATAGGCATGCTTGTCAGATTTCATGCCCTGTTTTTGGTTCCATCAATGTAAGCATGTCACTGGTCGGGGTATTCAAGAGGAAAACACAGCTATGTGAAAACAATAGCTCCCTCTGTACTTCTGAGATCCTAAAGGCTTTACATGTTTAATAGCCCTAATTTCTTTTATTTTGTGTGAATGTGCAGTCCTGTCTTTTTTGTTTTGTTTTGTTTACCTCAAGAGCCGATGAAGTTTTATGAAGCAAGAAGTTTTACCAATATCATAGGGAAGTCAAACCATAAGAGATTATAAACATTTATTGATTATTATAAAATGTATGCAATATATCAGAAACTGTATATATCTTTTTACTATAGGAATGTTGCAGGTTAATCAGTAAAATGAGCATGACTCTAACATGATTCGAAATAAATCAAATCACTAGGGATTTAGAACAATAACTAGAGAGATTGATGAAGTCCATACAGCACATTATTAGGAATGGATTTGTTGGGCACTTAATATAAAATGTGTCATATTATATCATTTTCTTTTCTTTCTCTTTCTTTCTCATATATATTCTTCATAATATTTTCCTTGACTCGGTCTTAGAGTCTAGTGTGTATTTATAGAGGAGTTCAGGTTTCCAAGACATCTTTTCCTGTCCACCTTCCTGCCTTCTCAAACATATCAATAAGATACTGTTTGAGGTGTTTTCCATATGGCACTAAAGCTGCTGTATGAAAAACGTAAAAGATTCAGAGAAATACCCTTTTCATTAGGCTACAGGCTCACAGAGAGTCTATTTCCAAATATGACCAGTTGAATATTTTCTGTTTCTTTGTGTACACAGAGCCATACGTTTATCATTACTCATTTCTAGATGCTAAACTGTCTTTAAAGCAAGAAGCAATATTGTCATTTATTCTGAATTATGTCATATACACCTATGTTTTCTCCATTTTTACTCCCCAAAATGCATTAATTCAAGGATGGGAACTTAGCACAGTATTGAGTTCCTTCAGACCAACAGTTTTGATTTTCCTAAGAAAGAATAGATTTCATTTTTTAACCATTATTACACTAACACTGGGGGCTTCCCAGGTGACCCTAGTGGTAAAGAACCTGTCTGCCAGTGCAGGAGACATAAGAGATATGGGTTCTGTCCCTGGGTTGGGAATATCCCCTAGAGGAGGGCATGGTAATCTGCTCCAGTATTCTTGCCTGGGGAACTCAATGGACAGAGGAGCCTGGTGGACTGCAGTCCATAGGTCACAAAGGGTTGGACATGACTTAGTGACTGAGCACGCACACCCACACTAACATCTACACCCTGATTTATAGATGACAGGCCCCAAGGTAAGGTTGCTTCTTTTTCCTTTGAATATCTTACATCATTAATTAAAATTATTAAGCTTCTTTTAGAATAAGTGACTCACACTGTTGTAATATTTTGGATTATTCCGAGACCTATTTAAAGGAGAGTAATATTGAAATGCTTATTTCACCAGATCGTTTAAAAGACACAATGCTGCTTTTAATACTTCAAGACCAACAGTGCTATAAAGTACGCTTTTAAGCCTGCATACCTACAAGTGATATCTTGCTTTGTAACTGTTTTTTCTTGAAAAATTATCTATCTTCAAATATATTCTAATATGTTTAAGTTAAAAGTCAACCTAATTTAACACATGTTCATAGCATCCGATTTCATTTATTAAAGCACTCAGACTGAGGTGAAATTATAGATTTTTTAAATTTAAAAACATTTTCTCATTTGTATCCCATCAAAAAGGCACAGAATAAGAATAATGATGAGTAAATGCAGCTCATGAGAAACATGAACAATAATGAAGTCCCAACTAAATCTGGCAGGAACTCTGTTAAAAAGAGAAATGTGCAAGCAACCTAAATGTCCATCCACAGAAGAATGGGTAAAGAAGATATGATACATATAGCAGTCAATATCAGTTCAGTCGCTCAGTCATGTCCAACTCTTTGCGACCCCGTGGACTGCAGCACGCCAGGCCTCCCTGTCCATCACCAACTCCCGGAGTTTACTCAAACTCATGTCGATTGAGTCGGTAATGCCATCCAACCATCTCATCCTCTGTCATCCCCTTCTCCTGCCTTCAATCTTTCCCAGCATCAGGGTCTTTTCAAAAGAGTCAATTCTTCACATCGGATGGCCAAAGTACTGGAGTTTCAGCTTCAGCATCAGTCCTTCCAATGAATATTGAGAACTAATTTCATTTAAGATTGACTGGTTGGATTTCTTTGCAGTCCAAGGGACTTTCAAGAGTCTTCTCCAACACCACAGTTCAAAAGCATCTACTCTTTGGTGCTGAACTTTCTTTATAGTCCAACTCTCACATCCATATGTGACTACTGGAAAAACCATAGCTTTGACTAGATGGACCTTTGTTGGCAAAGTAAAGTAATGTCTCTGCTTTTTAATATGCTGTCTAGGTTGGCCATAACTTTTCTTCTAAGGAGCAAGCATCTTTTAATTTCATGGCTGCAGTCACCATCTGCAGTCATTTTGGAGCCCAAGAAAATAAAGTCTGTAACTGTTTCCCCATCTATTTCCCATGAAGTGATGGGACCAGATGCCATGATCTTAGCTTTCTGAATATTGAGTTTTAAGCCAAGTTTTTCACTCTCCTCTTTCACTTTCATCAAGAGGCTTTTTAGTTCTCAGCCATAAAAAGGAACAAGAGTGTGCAATTTGCAGAGACAGAGATAGACATAGATACTGTCATACAGAGTGAAGTAAGTTAGAAAGAGAAAAATAAACATCTTATAGTATCACTTAACTGTGTTATTATATTGCTTAAATGTCTTCTAAGTAGTTACATTAGATATATTATTGTCAGTCTATGGCAGAGGTATTTATGCTCATCATGCAATTTCCAGGCCCCAAGTAGTTAAGCTAAGTAAATAGTTCTGGCCAATTAAATCCCACAAAGGATGTGTGTGTCACTTCGGTGTAAGGGTCATATCGTTTGTTTCCCGTTTCTCAGAGATGACTATGGTTAATTATCTGATCTATAAAAGTGATACAGATGAATTTATCTGCAAAGCAGAAATAGAGACACAGATGTAGAGAACCAACATATGGATACCAGGTGGGAAGCAGGGTGTGATGAGTTGGGAGATTAGGATTGACATATATATACTGCTATGTGTAAAACAGATAACTAATGGGAACCTAATATAGTACAGGGAAGCTTACTCCATGCTCTGCAGTTACCTAAATGGGAAGGAAACCCAAAAAAAGGGGATATATATGTACACATAAATATACATACATATATATAGCTGATTCACTGTGCTGTGCAGCAGAAACTAGCACAGCATTGCAAGGAAACTATGCTCCAATGAGTTTTTTAAAAAAAGAAAGAAAAATGTGCAATACAGTTATCAATATTGTAGTGTCATACTCCAGAAGGTAGTTCAGTTGCAAAAAAGAGCCACTTTCCTGTGCTATTTTCACATCTTCACAGTATGTGGAATATGGCATAAGAAAAATATTATTTCAAACTAAACGTTAGTGTTGGACTAAAGTTTATGCTGCTAACCACTGAGAGTTATCACAGCCCTCGAATAATCAAATAGCTATGAAACAGATAGAACAGGTCTATTGTGATATGATTGAGCCATTCATTCCCAAGATAAAACTACTTTATGTAAAAGGTTTTTTGTAGATACCAATAATTAAATAATCTCTGCATAAATCTAGAAATGCATTCAAGGTATTTAGAATTGTCAGTCTACATTTTTTTCCCATGAGGAAAATAGTCTTCCTAGTAACATTAGATATATTATTGTCAGTCTATGGCAGAGATGTTTGTACTCATCATGCAATTTCCAGGCCCCAAAGAGTTAAGCTAAGTAAATAGTTCTGGCCAACTAAATCCTATAAAGGATGTGTGTGTCACTTCTGGGAGTAATAGTAAGGGTCATGTCATTTGTTTCCCATTTCTCAGGGATTACTATTGTTAATTGTCTGATGCCTGTATACTTCCTCGAATACCATCGTTTCATATCATCCGTCCACTTGGGTTTTTTTTAAAGCAGTTATAATAACTGTTTTAATGTTCTTGTCTGCTAATCCTGATATTTGTTGTTTCAGGTAGGTGGGGATGGTTGATCTGGCCCCTGTGATTCTATCTTGGCCAGAAGTGCAAGTCCAAGCCAAAGGGCATTTGAGATTAATATGCTACTACTACAAAATCTAGTCTATCCTGACTAATACACTTATATTATCCTTAAATCATTAAGATTATGAGCACAGCATCTGTTTTGAATATTTGAAATAAAAACAAAATCCACAGTGGTTTAAGACAACTTTGATTTTCTCTTCCTTTTTATTATTAATTTTAAGGATTTTCGTGTTAAAGTTATGAGACTTTCTATTAGTAGTAAAAGGGCTGTCTCAAATACTTAGGATTCTACACAATATATTTTTGAAAACTAAAGTGGATTTGATTGCCTTCAGCCTCCAGTGTGACAGTCCTGCTTATTAGCATTGAATTATGTCCATCTAGTCAAGGCTATGGTTTTTCCAGTGGTCATTTACGGATGTAAGAGTTGGACTGTGAAGAAAGCTGAGCACCAAAGAATTGATGCTTTTGAAATGTGGTGTTGGAGAAGACTCTTGAGAGTTCCTTGGACTGCAAGGAGATCCAACCAGTCTATCCTAAAGGAGATCAGTCCTGGGTGTTCATTGGAAGAACTGATGCTGAAGCTGAAATTCCAATACTTTGGCCACCTCATGCGAAGAGTTGACTCATTGGAAAAGACCCTGATGCTGGGAGGGATTGGGGGCAGGAGGAGAAGGGGACGACAGAGGATGAGATGGCTGGATGGCATCACCAACTCGATGGACATGAGTTTGGGTAAACTCCGGGAGCTGGTGATGGACAGCGAGGCCTGGTGTGCTGCAATTCATGGGGTCGCAAAGAGTTGGATACAACTGAGCGACTGAACTGAACTGATGTTGATCTACTCTTAAATTTGAATGGTAGAAATACATTTACAGTATTCCTTTGGTTGGAGGGGGTGGGGTAGAAATATAGAATAACTAATTCAGATTAAACTTTATAAGAGATGTACCATATGTTACTTAGTCTGAAAATTCATAACAGGAATAGAATGCACAGCCTTAGCAATAGTATTTTTGTGTAGTCTTAACAAATCATGGAAATATGACCTGCAATAACAGATGTATCTTAGGTAATAAGTCTCAAAATGGGATTTGAAAATTCATATGCTACACAGTCCACTTCAGTCTTTATTGAATGAAACTAGACTGGACTATCAAATTCTTTACATCGTTTCCTTTGTTTCTGTTTAAAAATTAGTTAATACATTATAGGCAATTTAAAAAATGATGAAAAGCATTCATGTTCCCACTACCTTAAGATAATCGTTTGTAAATGTTTTTGTTATCTTCCAGTCCTTATCTGTGTGTGTGTGTGTGAACAGTTTAAGCCATAGCACAGTGTTTAAGAACTTGGATTCTGTACTGTACACTCTGATTTGAAATCCTTACCTTGTCATTGCCTAGCTCTTTGATCCTGGACAAGTTATTTATCCCGGTATATCTGTATAACATGGAGAACATATTACCTACTGCATGAGGACAGCTTGACAAGCTAATGGAATAATATTTGTAAAGTACTTAAAACAGAGGCAAGCATGTAATACACAGTGCTGCAACTGTTACAGATACGTGTTTCTATAGAATTTTCATAGTTATTTATATTTTGACTACATTCTAACATCTTAAGGGTCTGTAATTTACTGAATTAACTTCTAATATTTATTCAAATTATTTCTAAATGTCATGATACAAGGAAATCTTCATAAACGTATCTCTGATTCTGTTGAATTATGTTTCAGAGTGGGCTTATTATGGAAAATGTTTTGTAAGTGATGCTTTTCCAAAAGGGCTGTACCAATATATAATTGGTTTCTTGGATTAATTATTTTAAAAAATGAATTGATATTTCTTTCATAATCAACCTAAAGCAGAAGTAGATTGAAAATCACTTCAAAATTTTAAATCCTTAAATACTTATAGCTTGATAAGCTTTCTCTCCACCCGTATATAGTAATATACCTCGATGAAAATCATATCCCAGTGCAATACTTATTTATGCAGAAATAACATGAATGGGAATTGAAGTAAAATAAAAAATATAGATATGCATTCTCAGACATCAAAAATTAATATATAATGAAACTAGTATATAATAAGAACTTCATTACATAGTCATTAAAAGTCTCCCCTCAAGCAGAAGAGTGCTTCATAAACTATTTAAATAGAAGTCCAATTTAGGTAAAATGTGTGAAAGAGGGGGAGATGCATCTAAAACTGTTCTAGAAGGTTCTGGAAGAGCAGAAGTACTGCTGTGGCCACATTTGTGTATCTACCTCACTAACACTTTAGCAGCACTACTACTGCCACAAAATACTGATAATTCCATGTATTAAAACTAAAGTGTTAGTACTAAGTTAATTAATACAAATGAAATTAAAAGATGCTTGCTCCTTGGAAGGAAAGCTGTGACAAACCTAGACACTGTATTAAAAAGCAGAGACATCATTTTGCCAACAAAGGTCCATATGGTCCAAGCTATGGTTTTTCTAGTAGTCATGTACACATGTTAGAGTGGGTCCATAAAGAAGGCTGAGCACCAAAGCCTTGATGCTTTCAACTGTGATGCTGGAGAAGACTCTAGGGAGGTCCTTGGACTGCAGGGACATCAAACCAGTCAATCCAAAGGGAAATCAACCCTGAATATTCATTGGAAGGACTGACGCTGAAGCTGAAGCTCCAATACTTTGGCCACGTGATGTGAAGAGCCTACTGGGAAAGACCCTGATTCTGGGAAAGACTGAAGGCAAAAGGCGAAGGTGGCGACAGAGGATGAGGTGGTTAGATAGCATCAGTGACTCAATGGACATGAATTTGAACAAACTCTGGGAGGTAGTGGAGGACAGAGGAGTGTGGTGTGCTGTAGTCTATGGGGTCACAAACAGTCAAATATGACAGCCACTGAAGAAAAACAAGTTAATACTAATACTGCAGCTGGCAATGCCATATATTAAAACATATTATTAATACTAGTACTGCAATCCTTACCACATACCTCTGTGGTAACTTCCCCACCTTAGTGAACTTTTTGATTTTTATGGCCATCTCTTTCACCAGACACAGGTTCCCTGAGAACAGGGTTTATACCCTGGTTATATTGTATTTCAAAACCTCGCAGAAGGCTTAGTGCAGAATAGGCACTTAATACATGTTTGTTGTATGGGTCAAAAGTATGAATCATCACAAGTAATAAAACCGATGCGAAGAGCTGACTCATTTGAACAGACCCCAATGCTGGGAAAGATTGAGGGCAGGAGGA
The DNA here is from genome assembly GCF_002263795.3 of Bos taurus. Lineage (NCBI taxonomy): Eukaryota > Metazoa > Chordata > Mammalia > Artiodactyla > Bovidae > Bos > Bos taurus. Next base: position 20,991,399 of record NC_037350.1, on the reverse strand, counting down.
GAAAGGGATGACAGAGGATGAGATGGTTGGATGGCATCACCGACTCAATGGACATGAGTTTGGGTAAACTCTGGGAGTTGGTGATGGACAGGCAGGCCTGGCGTGCTGTGGTTCATGGGGTCGCAAAGAGTTGGACATGACTGAGTGACTGAACTGAACTGAAGTCATCCCCCGATGTCCATGGGGTATTGGTTCCAGGGTCCCCTGATACCAAAATCTGCAAATACCCAAATCCTTCTACAGTTGGTGTCAGTGAGTTCCACATGCACGGAGGTTCAACCAACCTTGGATCAAAAAAATTTAATGGCAAAGAGGAAAAAGAAGATGTCAAAAGAAGAAACACAGAAGGAGTTAAAAAGGTAAACTATTGAGTTAGGATGTGAAGTCTTTCCCACAGGAAACGTTAGGGGAAAATTATACATTTGGAAGATACTATGATGTTTAGCTTCTGCTCCTGCAATCCGTTTTGGCAGACAGCATTCAAAACTGAAGGAAGTTTCCAATTTACTCCAGATAGTGTTTTATGTGATATTATCATTTAAGCAGTCAATGTTTTCTTGGGAAATTACTTCATAGTCCTTACTTACATCAATACATCACCCAAATACTTTTTCTTAATGGAATATTTTTGAATGTGCAAAGTGCTTTGAACAAGATATACTTGGCCTCATTCTACTTGCCATTAATGCAGTTTATATGCTTTATGCTTTACAGACTGATTCCAATTTTTAAAATACTCCTGTGATTTTAATCTAAACCAATGTAATATTTTGTGTTCACATCAGAATCTTTTCTATAGGGATACCTTAGATATTTAACCTAATGGGATTCTTTCTAAGATGTATAGTGTGATTTTACTTATATTCTAAATAAGATATAAAAGAGCACAAAGATTACTTCTTTTTTTGTCTCCCCAAAGATTACTTCTTGGTTAAAAATCTCAACCAAACTCAGAAATAAAACTCCCACTAGTTTGCAGGTAGTGGATTTTCTCAAAACGGTTTTCCCCTCAAAGTACAACTCTTAACTTTGTTTTTTATAATCCAGACCATTGGAAATGCTGATGAAAGATAAGGACCTCACCCTCAGGAGTAAAAACAAACACACACATGCACAGAGTCAAACATTTTTATTGTTATTGTTTTGCATACGATTGCCAAAGCCATCCAAGCTCCCCAAAGAACATTTATTATCCAAAAGTTAGGGGTGAACTCCTTGTTCTGGAGGGTGTATTTTAACCCTAACCTTCATCACCATCATTATCATCCTCATCATTATCACCACAATCATTAGGTGTCGTTTCTATCGTAGTTTAGAATTTTCATTGTTCCTGAATCTATACTGCTTAATTTCAAAGACAAATTGTGTGTGTGTGTGTGTGTGTGTGTGTGTGTGTATACATGTGTATGGGGCTTCCCAGGTGGCTCAGTGGTAAAGAACTTGCCTGCCAATACAGGAGATCCAGGAGGCATGGGTTTGATACCTGGGTCAGGAAGATCCCCTTGAGGAGGAAATGGCAACCCACTCCAGTATGCTTACCTGGAGAATCCGATGGCCAGAGGAGTCTGGTGGGCTACAGTCCATGGGGTCACAAAGAGTCAGACATGGCTGAGCACGAACATGCATAAGTGTGTACATACTTATTGTACTGTTACTTTAGTAAACATTCGGTGAGTATTTTCTTTGTGACAGACACTCTTTTAGAAGCTAAGAATAAAAATGTCTGTCCTGAAGGAGTTCATATCTGTTAGTGTTGATAGACTGACAACAAATAATTACAGAGTAATTGGAGTACAAAGACAAGCGAGCTGTAGCAGAGATAGATAAGTAAATGCTGCACAGCATAGCCCAGAAGACAACTAATTCCTTCCTGGAGGAACTCCATCACCAAAGCTTACATTCCAACAGATGTGGAATATCAATATTTTATCAATAAAATAAACTCAAATGACTTCTACCACCATTATCATTTATTTCATTGTCTGCTACTCTGTAAAATGTATTTATGCCCTTTTTTTTTTTCAATTTTTTTCTAGTATATGCACATACCCAGCCTCCCTGACACACCCCCTCAGATACTTGTCAAAAAAATTAAAATTTTTTTGTAATAGCATAATCAGGGACTAAATGTTGCTTTGTCTCTATTCCAAATGGTTTTCTTGGACATGCAGTATATCTTTTCCTCTGGAATTTTCTCATACCCTGAATCACTGGTGTATTATCTTTGTATGTTATACAACATCTCTATCTTGGCTTTTTTTTTTTTCCTTCTCTAACTTGGGCAGCTTTTTGCGACCCTTTGGACTATAGCCCGCCAAGCTCCTCTGTCCATGGGATTCTCCAGGCAAGAATACTGGAGTGGGTTGCCATTTCCTTCTCCAGGGGATCTTCTTGAACCAGGGACAAACCCAGGTCTCATGCATTGCAAACAGTCGGTCAGTCGTGTCTGACTGTTTTGCAACCCCATGGACTATACAGTCCATGGATTTCTCCAGGCCAGAATACTGGAATGGGTAGCTATTCCCTTCTCCAGGGGATCTTCCCAACCCAGGGATCAAACCCAGTCTCCTGCATTGCAGGCAGATTCTTTACCATCTGAGCCACCACCAGGGAAGCCCAAGAATAATGGAGGGGGTAGCCTATCCCTTCTCCAGGGGATCTTCCTGACCCAGCAATCGAACCAGGGTCTCCTGCATTGAAGGTGGATTCTTTACCAGCTGAGGTACCAGGGAAGCCCATCATAGTAATATATTCATATACAAATTAATCCATTTTAATTTTGTGCTGTTAACATTTATCTCCTTAATAATCTTCTATTCTGTTTTCTGGTAGACTGATACCTGACCAACTATTTTTTCCTAGGATGTAAAGAAGGATCTTCTTAGGTGGAAAGGTCACTTAAGCATCGAAATATGAAAAAGTGTCTAACCTTCCTTGTTTTGAGTTCAGACTATCCTCGGTTATTCAAGCGATAATTACTGAGTGAAGGATGGCTATACACATTGCAGGACTTAGTGTCAAAGATCTGGGACTCTAGTCCAAAAATTAAGAATTTCAAGATGCAGCAGCAGAACACCAAACCAAGCGTGGGGCTCTTCTCTGCATGGAGCTTGTCGAAATTGTACACATCACATTCCCATGAAGAGGGCCCTCTCTTAATGTATACTATGTGCCTAGCACAGTAAGTGTCCAGACAACCAAGAAAACTAGGAAAAGACCACTGTTTTCCAGGGAAAACAGACAGGTAAACAGACAATTGCTATACTAATTTAGAACCAATGAATCAACACAGCATCATAATCTATAGAACCACAATTTCATCACCTAGAAACCAGTTTAGAAATATATTGAAGACTTTCACTAAAGTTCCAAAAGGAAATTGATCAATACATAGATAAAGTTAGGAGATGTATTTCTTTTCTTTTCCTTTCTATGTTCTAAACTGGATGATCCCTGCCTGTTGTAAACTGAATATTTTTGTCCCCCCCAAATTCACAAGCCCAAACCCTATAATCCAATATGATGATGTTAGGAGGCAGGGCCTTTGGGAGATAATCAATTCTAGAGGAGGTTGTGAGAGTGGGGTCTTCAGTAATGGGATTAGTGTCCTTGTAAGAGTCACAAGAGAGCTAGATTAAAGAAAAACACCAGTTGCTCGGTTACTCAGTGGTATCCAAATCTATGTGACCCCATGGACTATAGCTAGCCAGGTTCCTCTGTCCATGGAATTTTCCAGGAAGAATACTGGAGTGGGTTGCCATTTCCTCCTCCAGGGAATCTTCTTGAGCCAGGGATCGAATCCACATCTCCTACAGCTCCAGCACTGGCCAGTGGATTTTTTTTTTTTTTTTTAACCACTGAGCCACCTGGGAAGCCCCAAAGCACTAGTTAGGAGAATATTATAGAAATCTCGACAAAAGACAGAGGAATAAGAAAATATGACAGGTTCCAGCTCCTTCTCTCATGTTGATCCTTTCTATTTCTCGCTTTAAAGATAAAATTTATAATTGTAAATCAATTATCAGTTCAGTTCAGTTGCTCAGTTGTTTCTGACTCTTTGCGACCCCATGGATTGCAGCATGCCAGGCCTTCCTGTCCATCACCAACTCCCGGAGTCTACTCAAACTCATGTCCATTGAGTTGACAATGCCATCCAACCATCTCATTCTCTGTCATCCCCTTCTCCTCCTGCCTTCGATCTTTCCCAGTATCAGGGTCTTTTCAAATGAGTCAGCTCTTCGCATCAGGTGGCCAATGTACTGGAGTTTCAGCTTCAACATCAGCCCTTCCAATGGACACCCAGGACTGATCTCCCTTAGGATAGACTGGTTGGATCTCCTTGCAGTCCAAGGGACTCTCAAGAGTCTTCTCCAACACCACAGTTCAAAAGCATCAATTCTTCGGTGCTCAGCTTTCTTTATAGTCCAACTCTCACATCCACACGTGACTACTGGAAATCAACTATACTTCAATTAAAAATCTAAAAATCATAAAAAGACAAAATTTACAAGATGAGACAGGTAGCAGTAAAAAAATAAAGTAAGCTGGAAGACTATGTGTTTGTGGCAAAACTATACAGTAACCCCTGTGATTCCCAGCTCTTGATATTCATACCCTGTGTGAGTCCCCTCTCGTTTAGGCCGAGTCCCGGACCTGTGGCTTGCTTTAAATCAGTAGAATTAGGCAAAGGTAACGGATGTTTGGGCCATCATTATGCTTCATAGCATTGTGCCCTCTGCCATGCACAGAGACTAGCTACCTTGCCAGTCAAGGCCCCAATTCTACAACCACAAGGAACTGAATCTGGCCAACAACCACATGAGCTTAAAGGTGGATCCTTTCCTGGTTCAACCTTGAGATGAGACCTCAGCTTCACCCAGCATTTTCTTGTGGCTTTGGGAGACTCTGAAGCAGAGGACCCAGTCATTCCATATCCAGACTTATTCCCCACAGAAACCATGATACATCATGCCTTGTTTTAAGCCTCTACATTTGTTGTTATGTATCTATGCAGCAATAGATAATTAGTATGACATAGGAAAAAGTAAGAAGGAAAAGACCATAGAGACTAAACATGAAAACTACAGCTTCTCAGAGCTGGGCAGGACCCTGTGAATTATAACAGTAAATTGCCAGCAAAGGTCTGATGTCTGTACCCTTGGGTTTGGAGTTTGCTTTTTTTTAATAGTACTTATAAGTAGTCATAATTATAATAATGTAAATTTCCTTTTTTTAAAAAAATGTTATATATATATTTGTTTGGCCGCTCTGGGTCTTAGTTGCGGCACGTGAGATCTTTAGCTGCAGCATGAGAACTCTCAGGGCAGGCAGATTTGTAACCCCGGGACCACCAGGGAAGTCCTTGGATTATTTTCTTTTTTAATATTTATTTTTATTTCTTTGGCTGCACTGAGTCTTAATTGTAGCCTGTGAACTCTTAGCTGTGGAATGTGGGATCTAGTTCCCTGACCAGTGATCCAACCTGTGTCCCCTGCATTCGGAACATGGAGTCTTAGCCACTGGACCACCAGGGAAGTTCTGTAAAGTAAGTTTTCAAGTATTTGCTTGACTCCTATCTCTCCTAAATAGGCTTTAAACTCATTAATACCAGGGAATAGTAGGGAGGTGTCTTTCTTTTTTTTTTCCTCCATTGTATCTCTAGGTTTAGCACAGGAGGAGTAGTCACTCAAAAATGCATCTATTTAAAATATCTGATGGATGATTAAAAGAATAAGCTTCAGCAAGTTCCTGGGATCTAGTATCTGAGGTCCAAAGTTGTACTGTAGGGACAGCTGGCAGAGAACCCTGAGAATCTGGCTCTATGTACACACATGAGCAGTTACAGTATTTCCTAGAGAAGAGCCATTTTTATCAGGTCCAGGAAGATCTTGTTGAACTCTGCTAACTGCTAAGTCACTTCAGTCGTGTCCGACTCTGTGCAACCCCATAGACGGCAGCCCACCAGGCTCCCCCGTCCCTGGGATTCTCCAGGCAAGAACACTGGAGTGGGTTGCCATTTCCTTCTCCAATGCATGAAAGTGAAAAGTGAAAGGGAAGTCGTTCAGTCGTGTCCGACTCTTCGCGACCCCATGGATTGCAGCCTATCAGGCTCCTGCATCCATGGGATTTTCCAGGCAAGAGTACTGGAGTGGGGTGCCATTGCCTTCTCCGTGTTGAACTCTAGTCCATTGCAATTGAAAGACAACATCCTTATGATTTTCTTTGTTCACCCCATCTCACCTAACTTTCAACCTGAGATGTGTTTCTCCACTGAGTATTGTCTTCTGTCTTCTCAATGTTGAAAAGCAAAATATTAAACTATAGAACACTACTTTATGAATCATTCTTCACACTCTTGGCTCTGGTGGCATATGTGTGACCTGCCCTGTCACTCTTTAGATCCCCAGACAGATTGTTCCATCAGGGTTTTAGGAAAATTGGCATCAAATCTGCAAAGACAGGCTTTTGCTCATTTCCAAATCCACAAATTTCAACTTTTCACATTATTTTCTCTCCCAAAGTGTATTCTGAAAATTCTCACTGTTCAAGACATGTGGATAAGAAACATCTGTAAGAAAAAGGAAAAAGTCCAATCATCAAGGAATAACCGATGGAAACATCATTGTAATTTCCTTCCAATATTGCCTTATGGTAAATAAGAAAGAAAACTGGACTAATCCATTCTTCTTTTCAGAAATATGGCAGTATGAAAAAGTGAAAGTGTTAGTCGCTCAGTCATGTCGGACTTTTTGTGACCCCATGGACTGTAGCCCATCAGGCTCCTCTGTCCATGGAATTCTCCAGTCAAGAATACTGGAATGTGTAGCCATTCCCTTCTCTGGGGATCTTCCCGACACAAGGTTGGAATGATTCTTTACCCACTGAGCTACCAGGGAAACCCCAAAGAGTAACCTGTACCCTGACCAGGAATTGCACCCAGGCCACAGTTGATGAGATATCCAAGAAAGTTTCAACCAGGACCAACACCTAAAAATGCTACATAGAACATTTTGTGAAAATCTTTTTTTATAGCAAAGCTAATCTGGCAGTGAAGGAAGAGAAAGATCAGAGGTTACAGATGACAAGGGAGCATAAATCTGGACTTGGAATTGTGCCTTGAAGTCAGCATTTGCCCTAAGGGAACTGCTGACCCCACAGCCTAAGGCTTCGTTTCCATGATGCCTGAGCAAAATGGGAGAAAAAGCCTGTCCCCTAAGGAGAGAAGGGGCAGGATTGGGCTCTCACACCTGACCAGGAGCTTCAGAGCATGGTACCTTTATTGGTTGAACTTGGAAAAATTGATTCTGCAGAGGAAACAGTGGGCAATGCATGTCTCTTTAGCCCCTGGTGCTGGGTGAAATGAAAACAGACAAAAAATTGAGAATTCTTATCTATAAATTCTACATTCAGAAGCAAACATAGATGCTTTTTTGAAAAATATACTTTAAGTCCCATCTTCAAATAATTTCAGAAAATCAAGTATCAAAAGAGCACATGCTCACATACAACAATGGGCAAGGGTCAACAGAAAAAACAAACTGCAGAATCAGAGCTTAGAGGTTGCAGGTCTTTGAATTGTCCAGTATAATAAACAAACTAGGAGTGTTACATATGTTTAAAATTTTTAAAGAGGGCATTGAAAGATTGATAAGGGGATTTCAAGATTTTCAAAACTGACGAAGCATATTTCTAAAAGAACAAAATCGAATTCTAGAAATTAAACAATAAATATAATCATTAAAAACTCAGTGGATGAGATAAAGAAAAGGTAAACTGGAAAATAAGAGCTGAAGAACTGATAAAATACTGGGCCTAGAGACCTAAATTATGAAAGAAAGGCTAAGGAACATGCAGGATAGAATGAGAAGGTTTAATGAACATTAGGTCATAGTCCCAGAAAGAAAGAACAGACAGAATAGCATAAAATTTGTATCTGAAGAAATAATGAGTTAGAATATTTCAGAATTTATGAAAAGACTCCATTTCTCAGATCAGAAAGTTCAAAAGAACTTAAGCAGTCTAAATAAAAACATATCCATACCCAACCAACTACATTATACTGAAATTGCAGAATACTAAGGACAAAAGGAAGATTTTAAAAGCAAAAAAGTTAACTGGAATGAAAAGGAAGACATCATGGAACAAAAATTAAACTATGAAAAGTAGAACATCATTATCTTTAATGTACTGAGAAAAAATGACTATCAACATGGAATTCTATGTCTAGCAAAAAATATCTCCTATGAGTAAGGGTAAAATAATGACATTTTCAGACAAAAAAGAAACAGTTAAAAATGAATTAACACTAAAGGAACAGCTAATGAATGTTATTCAAGAAGAAAAAAATGACCTCAGAAAGAAGATGTGAGCTCCAAGAAGAAATGTGAAAAAGAAAATGTAAACTTTTGGTAAATATTATATACACCAATAATAATATCTGATAACAAACATATTATATAACCAGTAACATTTTTAAAGAAAACTATTATTTTTTTCTTTTGGGGGAGGACAGAGGCAGGATGGATAAAGGTATCAAGATGGAAACAAATGTCCGGGAGGGAGGAGACACAGGTATACCTATTGCTGATTCTTGTTGATGTATGACAGAAAACCACAAAATTGTGTAAAGCAATTATCCTTCAATTAAATTTTTTTAAAAAAAGAAAGAAATGACTGGGCAAAAAATTAGTATATGTGTGAAGAGTGCTATTATAAAATGTTCTTGCTGCCTTGGTGAAAAAGTAAAGATACCAATAAACATCAGATTTTCTTGAGTTAAATAGACAACTGAACATTTCTAGAGTACCCATTAAAAATAAAGAAATAGAATAGAAGTTGTGCACATGATTTCAAAATTAAGAGGGAAAAGCAAATTATTTGGGGAAAGCTCAATACAAAGCAAGGGAAGAAAGAGTAACGAAAAGGAAGCATAAAAATCAGTATAAATAATAGGATAGAAATAATCCAAAAGTGTTAGGAGTCATGGTCAAGGCAAATTAACTAAACTGTCCTGTTTAAATTTTTCAGATTACATTTAAAAATATATATACCCTAATGTAGAGTAAAGATGAACGTAAATAATAGGAAAATACATATTGGCCAATGGAAACCAAACAGAAACAGTTAAACTATATTAATATCCTGGTGGCTTAGCTGGTAAAGAATCCGCCTGCAATATGGGAGACCTGGGTTCAATCCCTGGTTTGGGAAGATCCCCTGGAGAAGGGAGTGTCTACCTGCTCCAGTATTCTGGCCTGGAGAATTCCATGGACTATAGTCCATGGGGTCACAAAGAGTCGAACACGACTGAGTGACTTTCCTTTGTATTAATATCAAGTGAAAAAGGCATAAAGGCCAAAAAGGCTTCACTAGAGATGGAGATCACTGTATATTGACAGAAAGGCTCTAGCTATCAGAAAGATGAGAATTCTAACTTTATATATTCCTAAAAACATAGCTTCAAAATATATAAAGCAAAACTTAGCAGAAATACAGAAATAAATTGAAAATATAATAGTATAGTGAAAATTTTTAACATTCTTCTCTCAATAATTAATAAATCTAGCAGAAAGCATTGGTAATAATAGAGAATATTTGAACAATACAAAGAACAAATTTATTTTAATAGCCATAATGCACCAAGAATGGGAGTATGCACATATTTTTAAGTATAAATGAAGCAATAATAGAAATTGACCAGGATCTTAATGGTATGCTGCTACTGCTGCTAAGTTGCTTCAGTCGTGTCCGACTCTGTGCGACCCCATGGACTGCAGCCTACCAGGCTTCTCCGTCCATGGGATTCTCCAGGCAAGAACACTGGAGTGGGTTGCCATTTCCTTCTCCAATGCATGAAAATGGAAAGTGAAAGTGAAGTCGCTCAGTTGTGTCTGACTCTTAGCAACCCCATGGACTGCAGCTTACCAGGCTCCTCCATCCATGGGATTTTCCGGGCAACAGTACTGGAGTGGGTGCCATTGCCTTCTCCTAATGGTATAGCAAGATTCAACAAATTGCAAAAAATCAGTATATTTACTACATCCTGACATCAATGCTATTGATTAGAAATCAGTAAGGAAAAAAATATCCAAAATCTAATTTGTTTGTAAATTAAAGGCATACTGCAAAATAAGTGCATATTACAGAAAATTAATAACTAAAATTTTAAAGTACATATACTTGAATAATGGATTACAACTCAAGAGAATGTGTACAATGAATCTAATGTGGTAATATTTAGAATAGCAGCTAAAATATGTTAGGAATATCCTAACAAAAGATGTTTAAGGCTTTTATTGAAGAAAACTCTAAAGATTTATATTTAAAGATAGTAAAGGGGACCAAATTAAATGAAGAAACTTGTGATTTTCATGGGTAGGACAGCACAATGTCATAGAGGCATCTGTTTTTCCAAATTGATCCCTATACAAGCAGTAAAATAAATGAAGGTAAATGAACTTCAGTTCCATGACTCAATGTGGGTTAATTTCAAATGTATGCTATGTGAAAAAAAAGGAAGAAGAAAAGAAAGAAAAGCTAATCTTAGAAAAAGATATACAGGATGATTAGATTTATTTTATAAGTGGGCAAAATAAACAAAATATTGTTTCAGCATACATACATATGAGGTAATGTTTTAAAGAACAAAGTGATTAATATAAAAGTTAAGAGAAAAGCTACCTCAGGGAGGAGAGAGAAGAGGGAAAATTTGAGAGTCTTTGTAGTACTGAGATTTTTCAGATGGCGTAGTGGTAAAGAACATGCTTGCCAAGGCCGGAGACTCAGGAGATGCAGGTTCAATACCTGAGTCAGGAAGATTCCCTGGAGAAGGAAATGGCAACCCCTGCCCAGTATTTTTGCCTGGAGAATGCCATGGACAGAGGAGCCTGGCAGGCTACAGTACATAGGGTCACACAGAGTTAGACATGGCTGAGCACGCGGCGCACGCATTTTGTAATATTGTATCTCTTAGGCTGGGTGGGATGTATACAGATGTTAGGTTTTGTTTTCTTAAAATGCCAGAAATATGTTTAAAGAAAATTATACGTCTCATTTTGGGAAGTATAAACCTTCATCCTAAAAATAGAATTTTTAAGATATCAATTTTACATAAAATGTTTAAAACAGGTTACCATAATCCAGCTAATGAGTCCTGTACCTCATGATTGTAATAAAATATTGCTGCTCGGTTTCCATGGAAGACAGTCTTCTTTTCCTATTGCCTTTTTTGTATCATCGCCTTGCAGAAGAGAATGGATCCTGTCACCTTTAGATTGGTCATTTTGTTTTTCTCACCTGCTTAGCATCTACCTGTCTCTCTCTGATGATTTCTGCTGAACACATGACTCATGTATCCACGTTTTCAAATGGCTCTTGGGTCAATTTCCTTTTTCAGATTTTAAGCAACTGGAAATAAGAAAAGATGGAAAGCGGAGCTATACAAAGAAGGGAAGAGTAGGAACAAAGGAAAGCCCGTGGGTTCCCACTTCTTCTCTTCCTTCGTGTCTGAGGTGACAGTCAGGGAAGACTCTGACTCCATAGCTTAGACCAAGTCAGATTTTCCTGGCATGTCCTTGTAGGATTCCACATTCCCCTACCCACACTGGCACATCATATTTTATTATCATCGCCCAGTGCCTCTCTTCACCCACTAAACCACCTGCACACTGAAGTGAGGAGGAAGTTTGCCTCATTCTGCATTGTATTCCCAGTGCCTCATTCAGTGTTTGGCAAAGAGCGGGTCTTCAATACATATTTGTTGAATGAATGAATGGACAAGAGAGATGCTCCCAAGCTTCATTAGCAAGTATATACATCATTACAGCAGCCTCAGAGGAACACAACGGCCCCTGTCCTTTGCTTCCCCTCCTTCTTCTCTGCTCTTAGCACTATCAGATCAGATCAGATCAGTCGCTCAGTCGTGTCCGACTCTTTGCGACCCCATGAACCGCAGCACGCCAAGCCTCCCTGTCCATCACCAACTCCCGGAGTCCACTCAGACTCATGTCCATCGAGTCAATGATGCCCTCCAGCCATCTCATCCTCTGTCGTCCCCTTCTCCTCTTGCCCCCAATCCCTCCCAGCTGCAAGTCTTCCAAAAGGGTTTGTTTTTAATTGAAGTGCAGTTGATTTATAATATCCTGTTAGTTTCAGGTGTACAGCATTATAATTGGATGTTTTTTCAGATTTTATTCCATTCTGGGTTACTATAAGATAATGGCTATAATTCTCTGTGCAGTGTAGTCTATACTTGTTGCTTATCAATTTTATACGTAGTAGTTTGGATCTGTTAACCCCATAACCCTAATATGTCCCTTCCCCCTTCCCTCTCCCCACTGGCAACCACAAATTTGTTTTATATATCTCTGAGTCTGTTTGTATTGTGTATATACACTCATTTATGTTATATTTTCGATTCCACAGTAAGTGATAGCATATACTGGCTTTCTCTATCCAACTTATTTCACCAAGCATAGTATTCTCTAGACCCATCCACAATGTTGCAAATGGAAATATTTCATTCTTTGTGTGGCTAATGTTCTGCATGCACAGGTGTGTGTGTGTGTGTGTGTGTGTGTGTATTGTCGTTCTTCATTGTTCAGTTGCCCAGTCGTGTCTGTCTCTTTGCGACCCCATGGACTACAGCACACCAGGCCTCCCTGGACCTCACCATCTCCTGGAATTGTCCCAAGTTCATGTCCATCGCATCAGTGATGCCATCCAGCCATCTCATCCTCTTGCCCTCTTCTCTTTCTGCCGTCAGTCTTTCCCAGTATCAGGGACTTTTCCAATGAATTGGCTGTTGGCATCAGGTGACCAAATTACTGGAGCTTCATCTTCAGCCTCAGGCCTTCCAATGAGTACTCAGCATTGAATTCCCTTAAGATTGACTGGTTTATGTGTATTACAACTTCTAAAGTCAATCGTGTGTTAATGGGCACTTAGGTTGTTTTCATATCTTGGAATATTGTAAACAGTGCTGCTGTGAACATTGGGGTACATGTATCTTTCATATTAGCATCTTTATTTTTTCCACATATATACCCAGAAATAGAATGGCTGAATCATATGGTAGCTCCATTTTTAGTTTTTCAAGGAACCTCCAAACTGTTTTCAGTGGCTGCCCTAACTTACATTCCAACCAACAGTGTGATAGATTCACTTTTCTCCCAATAGTATACTGGGTTCCCTTCTTTCCACACCCTCTCCCACATTTGTTATTTGTAGACTTTTTTGCAGTAGACATTCTAATAAGTGTGAGATGATACTTCCTTGTGGTTTTGATTTTCCTTTCTCTAATAATTAGTGATGGTGAGCATCTTTTCATGTGCCTATTGGTCATTTGTATGTCTTCTTTGGAAAAATGTCTATTCAAGTCTTCTGCCCATTTTTTAATTGAATTGTTTAGGTTTTTAGATTGTTTTGGGTTGTAAGTGCTGCTGTATATTTTGGATATTAACCCCTCGTCAGTTGCATCATTTGCAAATATTTTATCCCATAGGTTGTCTTTTAATTTTATTTATGGTTTCCTTTGCTGTGCAAAAGTCTTTAAATTTAATTAGGTCCCATTTACTTATTTTTGCTTTTCTTTGACATTGGATCAGGAGACTGTTCTAAAAAAATATTACTGCAGTTTATGTCCCAAAGCATTCTGCCTATGTTCTCTTCTCAGAATTGTATGGCTTCAAGTCTTACACGTAGGTCTAAATCATTTTGAGTTTACTTTTGTATCAGTTCAGTCACTCAGTTGTGTCCGACTCTTTGCAACCCCATGAACTGCAGCACGCCAGGCCTCCCTGTTCATCACCAACTTCCAGAGTCCACCCAAACCCATGTCCATTGAGTAGGTGATGCCATCCAACCATCGCATCCTCTGGCATCCCCTTCTCCTCCTGCCCCCAATCCTTCCCAGCATCAGGGTCTTTTCAAATGAGTCAGCTCTTCGCATCAGGTGGCCACAGTACTGGAGTTTCAGCTTCAACATCAGTTCTGCCAATGAACACCCAGGACTGATCTACTTTAGGATGGAGTGGTTGGATCTCCTTGCAGTCCAAGGGACTCTCAAGAGTCTTCTCCAACACTACAGTTCAAAAGCATCAATTCTTCAGCAATCAGTTTTCTTTATAGTCCAACTCTCACATCCATACATGACCACTGGAAAAACCATAGCCTTGACTAGGCAGACCTTCATTGACAAAGTAATCTCTCTGCTTTTTAATATGCTGTCTGGGTTGGTCATAACTTTCCTTCCAAGGAGTAAGCGTCTTTTAATTTCATGGCTGCAATCACCATCTGCAGTGATTTGGGAGCCCAGAAAAATAAAGTCAGCCACTGTTTCCACTGTTTCCCCATCTATATGCCATGAAGTGATGGGACCGGATGCCATGATCTTAGTTTTCTGAATGTTGAGCTTTAAGCCAACTTTTTCACTCTCCTCTTTCACTTTCATCAAGAGGCTTTTTAGTTCTTCTTCACTTTTTGCCATAAGGGTGGTGTCATCTGTATATCTGAGGTTATTGATATTTCTCCCGGCAATCTTGATTCCAGCTTGTGCTTTTTCCAGCCCAGCATTTCTCATGATGTACTCTGCATATAAGTTACATAAGTAGGGTGACAATATACAGCCTTGATGTACTCCTTTCCCTAATTGGAACCAGTCTGTTGTTCTATGTCCAGTTCTAACTGTTGCTTCCTGACCTGCATAAAGGTTTCTCAAGAGGCAGGTCAGGTGGTCTGATATTCCCATCTCTTTCAGAATTTTCCAGTTTATTGTGATCCACACAGCCAAAGCGTTTGGCATAGTCAACAAAGCAGATATAGTTGTTTTTCTGGAACTCTCTTGCTTTTTCGATGATCCAGCGGATGTTGGCAATTTGATCTCTGGTTCCTCCGCCCGCTCTAAAACCAGCTTGAACAACTGGAAGTTCACAGTTCATGTATTGCTGAAGCCTGGCTTGGAGAATTTTAAGCATTACTTTAATAGCGTGTGAGATGACTGAAATTGTGTGGTAGTTTGAGCATTCTTTGACATTGCCTTTCTTTGGGATTGGAATGAAAACTTCAGTATGTGGTGTGACAAATATTCTAATGTCATTGTTTTATTTGTAGCTGCCCAGTTTTCCAGCAATACTTGTTGAAGAGGCTGCCCTTTCTCCATTGTGTATTCTTATCTCCTTTTTCATAGATAAATTGACCATAGATGCACCTGGGCTTATTTTCAGGCTCTGTATTCTGTGCCATTGATCAATTTGTCCGTTTTTGTGCCAATACCACCCTGTTTTGATTACTGTAGCTTTGTAGTATTTTCTGATGTCTGAGAGGGTTGTTCTTCCAGCTTTGTTCTTTTGTTTCAGTATTGCTTTGGCAATTTGGGTCTTTTGTAGTTGCATATAAATTTTAGGATTATTTCTTCTAGTTTTGTGAAAAATGTCCTGGGTATTTTAATAGAGATTACATTAAGTCTGTAGATTGCTTTGGGTAGTATGGCCATTTAAACAATATTAAGTCTTCCAATCCAAGAACATGGGGTATCTTTCCATTTCTTTGCATCTTCAATCTCTTTCAACAATATTTTACAGTACTCAGAGTATAATTAATATGTGTCCAGCCCATTCTCAGATTAAAAGCTCACATTAAAGTTTTTATCATGTGTCTTTATGGTTCATCAAGACTAGGTAATTTAGGAGAAATAATTATTGCCATCAAGTCTTCTGTTAATTTCTTTTTTTGTCTTTTATTATTCAACGGCATATTTTTCATGTCATATTCACCTGCTAGAATTAATATGTGCCAGAGATGGGTTGTGAATTCTGCATGTTTTTTCATAGCTGTTTTTTGAAAGTTCTTTAAATAATGTGTTATTGATTAGGATTTAATCCTTATTTTTGCAAAATAAAATTTGAGAAACTTGGATTTTTAATGGTACAATTATAGTCAGGTTTGTCTCAGTCCTTAATTGATTTTCGTAAAACTGTGGTGTGTGCTTGCTCCAGCTGCAGGCCTACCTTTTCATTTTAGCCTTTGCAGTTATTATTGTAGAAATATAGAGGTATGAGATATTGGTAAAGAATCCACCTGCCAATGCAAGAGATGTGGGGATACAGTTTCAATCCCTGGGTTGGGAAGATCACCTGTCCAACTCTTTGCAACCCCATGGGTCGCAGCATGCCAGGATTCCCTGTCCATCGCCGACTCCCAGAGCTTGCTCAAACTCGTGACCATCGAGTCCGTGATGCCATCCAACCCTCTCATCCTCTGTAATTCCCCTTCTCCTCCTGCCTTCAGTCTTTTCCCAGCATATGGGCCTTTTTAAATGAGTCAGCTCTTCGCATCAGGTGGCCAAAGTATTGGAGTTTCAGCTTCAGCATTAGTCCTTCCAGTGACTATTCAGGACTGATTTCCTTTAGGATGGACTGGTTGTATCTCTTTGCAGTCCAAGACTCTCAAGAGTCTTCTCCAACATGACAGTTCAAAAGCATCAATTCTTCGGTGCTCAGCTTTCTTTCTAGTCCAACTCTCACATCCATACCTGACTACTGGAAGAACAGTACCTTTGACTATATGAACCTTTGTTGGCAAAGTAATGTCTCTGCTTTTTAACATGCTGTCTAGGTTGGTGATAGCTTTTCTTCCAAGGAAAAAGCATCTTTTAATTTCATGGCTGCAATCACCATCTGCAGTGATTTGGGAGCCCAAGAAAACATAGTCTGTCACTGTTTCCATTGTTTCCCCATCTATTTACCTTGAATTGGTGGGACTGGATGCCATGATTTTAGTTTTTTGAGTGTTGAGTTTTTAGCCAACTTTTTTACTCTCCTCTTTCACCTTCATCATGAGGCTCTTTAGTTCCTCTTTGCTTTCTGCCATAAGGGTGGTGTCATCTGATATCTGAGGTTATTGATATTTCTCCCTGCAAGTTTCCATTCAAGCTTGTGCTTCATCCGGCCTGGCATTTTGCATAATGTATTCTGCATGTAAGTTAAATAAGCAAAGTGACAATATACACTGACTGTATACTGACTGACATACTCCTTTCCCAGTTTGGAACCAGTCTGTTGCTCTATGTCTGATTCTAACTGTTGCTTCTTGACTTGCATACAGATTTGTCAGGAAGCATGTGAGGTGGTCTGGTATTCCCATCTCTTTTAAGAATTTTCCAGTTTATTGTGATCCACACACTCAAAGGCTTTAGCATAGTGTAGTCATTGAAGCAGAAGTAGATGTTTTTCTGGAATTCTCTTGCTTTTTCTATGATCCAATATATGTTGGCAATTTGATCTCTGGTTCCTCTGCCTTTTCTAGTTATTTATTAAATGTTAGTCAAATGAGTGAATGAATGTATGCTTTGGAAAACTCCAGAAAAATCATGAAAATAAGTAAATTTTGTGCACAATCATCAAAGAATAAAAATATCTACAGGCCTTTATTTACATTCTTTACATTAAGCATGCACAAGAGTGTACATGTTTAAATATGTGTAAATCTCTGATTTGCATTTGTAAATATTGTAAATTTACAAAACAAAATGAGACTTTTGCAATCCTCAATCAGAGATTTTCCTCAAATGGATAGTATTAGCAAATTAGGCATATCCTAAAGACTCTTCTTAATAAATTACTGATATCTGCATTCAGCTGGGTTGAAACAGCACTAATAACCAAATCATTTCTCTTGCAAAACTCTGCATAAAAAAATTAATCCACAACCAAGTTGCCAACTTTGTCACAAGCTTCAAGACGTCTAGAGAATGTTTCATTTTATGTTAATATAAACACATGAAAAATATTTTTCAGATTATCTGACATATGCTGAATTTCTCAACTGATGACTGAGACAGGAAGAAACCAGAGGTAATTTTTTTTACACCTGAGAGAAAAAACAAGACAGAGTTTGCTTTTTTTTTTCCTCTTTCTCCCCTGGGTGACATCTGCCAAGTAACAAAAAGTGTGTCTCACTTTGCAAAACTGAGCAGTGTCTACAAGGAAAAGCACAGAAGGGTAAACGTTGGTTTGCTAGGAAACAAGGAAGCCTGCATTCTTCCAAACTAGAACTTGCAGATATGTCTGTACCTAGAGGTTAGGGCCACCTTGCCAACTTCACCAGCTATGACAGAAGTGACAGAGAAAGATCATCATGACCCTGAAGCTTATATTTTCTGTCCTAGAATCTATTTTGTGTTATTGCCTTGAGGTGTTGTTTTCTTTTTTTTTAATGGTGTTGTGTTTTGCTATTTTCTACTCTCACTGTAACCCTTGAAAATTTATGAAGGACAACCACTGCATACTCATAAATTATTATAAGGTAGAAAAATTATTTTTCTTTAAATATATCAACCAAAGAGTTCTGTCTTTTTCAAGTTATTCTGAGCGGCTATGAGCTTATGCTGGTGATGGTGCCATTGTCCAGGGTGCATTTGCAGCTGCCCAGTGGGAATCTTTTTGGATTCTCTGCAACACTGTTTTGAACCTTTTTGAGGATAGCAATGCTTTATCCTTTGAGATTGTGTTTGATTTGGTATAAACAGTCCCAAGTCATTCAGAACTAAAGGACATGAATCAGGTGAGTGGCCAAGTTGCATAACAGTTTTTCATCCAAAGCTGAGATGGACTGCTGGGGAGAGATATGTCCTGGAGCTTGGGAGCTTTCTACACCAGAAAGGGAAGCAGAATAGAAGTGGGTCTGAAATTGCAGTTTTCTTTCTTTTATTTTCCAAGATGCATGGCTTGTGGAATCTTTAGTTCCCCAGTATTAATCACTCAGTCATGCCTGATTCTTTGCAATACCACAGACTGTATAGCCCACCAGGATTCTCTGTCAATGAAATTCTCCAGGCAAGAATACTGGAGTGGGTTGCCAATTCCTTCTCCAGGGGATCTTCTTGAACTAGAGACCGAACCCGGGTCTCCTGCATTGCAATCAGATTCTTTACCACTGAGCCACCAGGGAAGACCTCTTAGTTCCCCAACCAGGGATCAAACCTGGAACCTCAGCAGTGAAAGCATCCTAACCACTGGGGTGCCAGGAAAGTCCCAGAAATTGCAGTTTTCTAATGTGACTGCTAGACGGGGTGTCAACACAATTTCAAAAATGTCCACGATCCAGGAATGTTTGCAGCATTGAAATCAGTGTCTAACTTATCATGAAGAATGCTTTTAAGGGAATGTTCATGTGTGCCTTTTTAATTAATCTTTTTTAAGCAAAAATCATATAGTACTAACCATTCCTTATCCTACACATTTCACCAATATTAGTTCATTAAGCTACATAACTCTAGGAGGTCTATACTGTCATTAACTCCATTTTACAGATGAGAAAACTGAGGTCAAATAACTTATTCAAGGTCAAACCACAAGCATTGTGTTTCAGTGATCTCCCACTCAAGTTCAGCTCCAGAGCATTTAATATGCTTCTGTGTGGCATTGATTTTACTGTTTTATGACTATGCCTCCTATGCAGCATGAATTCCTAGGGTGAACCCCTGCCTCCCAATTCATGCTGTTTCCCAAATCTGGGTATATCAGACAAGTTCCATCAAGAAAACAGGTACTTCAAGCCAGAAGAGATTTAATATAGAGAATCAGGAGCTTCCAAACCATTAGAAGAGCAGGAAGGGCTCTGGAAGTCTTCAGGAAACTGGGAACCTGCAGACACGCCAGCAGTCTGTGGCTGCCTCCACACAGCACATCGCACATCTGCCAAAGCACACGTGACTTTTGCATCGACTGGAAGAACACAAAGATATACACAAGTATATTCTCCCAGGTCTGATAAGAGGACTTCTAACCAGCAGTCCTGCGAGTAAACATTCTGGAAAAGGTAGCTCCCATGTATATAGCTCCTGCCTGACAAGGGAGAACATAGAAGGCAGCAGTGATGCTCGTTGCTGACAGACAGGCCTGCTGGAAGTCCGGGAAAGTTTGTTCTAAAACGATCGATACTATGGCTCACTAAGCAGGCCAGATAATGAAAGGTCTGTACGTTAGCCTCAGCGTCAGGGAATCAATATTTATTAGTTATTTGTCCTGGACCACCAATGGAACAGGTGCCATGGGAGATGTTAGATTTACAACCACCTTCCATATTTTAATATTGATTTGACTATAAGTCTGGGATGGCCAATTCCTCCCTCTTTAAATTCAATACAAAAGTGTGTGAGTCCTAATCTTAAGCAGGAGTGAATAAATAGAACGGAAAGAAAAATGGAAACATGTAAATTGGTTTTTCTCTTCCCTCATTCTCTGTGTGACTGCTTTCAAGCCACATTTTTCAAAGTGCTATTTCTCATATTTAAAAGCACAAGAAAGTGGCAAAGGGAAATGCCTATTTTTACCAGCTTTTAAAGAGCACAGAAGTTAAAGCTTTAAGTATTTATGGTTTTAATTTTAGGCTCAGATGCAATACAGTGACCTAGAAAGGCTAATGCTTCATGGTATAAAGTTTGAAAATATTCAGCTGAATGAATATTCAGCTGGGGAACTCCCTTTGGAGATGGAAAAATTCATTTGTTAAATTGTACTCTGTCTCTGATTTTATTTGGAAAGTCATTCATGGGTAAATATATATATCGGCAACCTAGACTCCAAGTTTGCTAAGCACCCACCTAATACTTCTTCCAAATTACATTGCATGAGTTGTAATGCAGGAAACATGACATGGTAATAATTTAAATCCAACATACAGACTAGTTTCAATTTGTTACAATGTCCAGAAAGATTATATAATCACGTTAGAGAGGCAATTGAAATGTTTCTATGTATTTCTCTATATTTTCATTAATGACTTTCTTTGTGGTCACTCATGAGATTCAAGACAGAAAGATCTTGAAAGAGCTGTGGTCAAATCCATCTCGATGCTGGATGAGAGACCTTTGCAGAAATAAAACAATTATGGTTATTATCATAGCTTACATCTGTGTAATGACAGTGCTTTCATGTTATGTCACTGTTCCTTACATTTCTAGTTCAAAGGAATGGTATCTAAATCACATAAAGTTCCATTGGTTGTAGAATTCCAAATGAGGTTAAGAAAAGTATAGAGTTTATCATCAAATCAGAGACAAAAGATAAGTTTCAGAGGGAGATAGATTTCAGGAGAGCTCATTTAAACAGAACAGGAAGAAATAAATAAATAACAGGTACAACTGTGTTGAGTCTATTGAACACCGTGTACTTCCCTGAGAACTTGAGCCTTTGTGAACTCATTTATCCTCCCATCAACCTCTGCAGGTACATTTATTTATAGCTCTGCTTTAGAGATGGGAAAGCAGAGAAACAAAAGAGGTAAACAACTGGTCCAAGATCACATAGCTGATAAAGGGCCAGCCTTACTCCATATGCCTCACTTTGAGTCTCTTGCTAAAAGCAGAATCAGAAGAATGAAACAGAAGTTTGCCCTGCAATAGAATCAGACTATACTCCCCACTACAGCTCACAGAAGCTGTTCACCCAACTGGGTCAATCCTTTTCCTTTTGTTTTGGCAACTGTTTTAGCTCCAGATTCAGTGTCACTCTCTCCCTTGCTATTCTTACTTAACTCTTGATTTTGATGTACCTGTAGGACAAGGTTCCCAAACGTAGTTCTCCAACCAGTGACATCAATGCCACCTAATTCTCAGGCCCCACTCCAGACTGAAAGAGAAAGTGAAAGTCACTCCATCGTGTCCGACTCTTTGCAACCCCATGAACTATGCAGTCCATGGAATTCCCCAGGCCAGTATACTGGAGTGTGTAGCTGTTCCTTTCTCCAGGGGATCTTCCCAACCCAGGGATCAAACCCAGATCTCCCACACTGAAGGCATATTCTTTACCAGCTGAGCCACCAGGGATGCCCAAGGATACTGGAGTGGGTAACCTATCCCTTCTCCAGCAGATCTTCCTGACCCAGGATTCAAACTGGGGTCTTCTGCATTGCAGGTAGATTCTTTCTCAGCTGAGCTACCAGGGAATTAACTGAATTAAAATTTCTGGGAGTGGGGCCCAGTCATACAAGCTGTAATAACCTCTCGATGGCATCTTAATACAGGTGAAATTTTGCAACACTGTGGGTGATCCACCTTCATGGCCTCTGAGTTCCCTGAATTCCTCTTACCGGGTGAGGTTTCTCCACTTAGCCTCAGGCACTCCCTCCTATGGCCATCACCAAGTCCTTCCCCAGCACACTTCTAAATCTCTATGTCATGCATTTGCTCTCTAAACACCACCTGTATCTTTCCATCTCACCCTTTCTTGTACCCTGAACTCTTCTTCTACCCCACTGTAACCTCCAGCAAACTGCTTCTACCAGCTTACACTGTCCCTCATCCCCTCATAGACCCTCTTTCTTCCTTGAAGAGTGAAAGGTTAGTTGCTCAGTCATGTCCGACTCTTTGCAACCCATGAACTGTAGCGCAGCAGGCTCTTCTGTCCATAGAATCTCCAGGCAAAAATACTGAAGTGAGTCGCCATTCCTTTCTCCAGGGGATCATCCTGACCCAGGATTCTAACCCAGGTCTCCTGCATTGCAGGCAGATTTTTCCCATCTGAGTCACCAGGGAAGCCCCCTTCCTTGCTGCTGCTGCTGCTAAGTCATGTCAGTCGTGTCCAACTCTGTGCGACCCCATAGACAGCAGCCCAGCAGGCTCCTCTGTCCCTGGGATTCTCCAGGCAAGAACACTGGAGTGGGTTGCCATTTCCTTCTCCAATGCATGAAAGTGAAAAGTGAAAGTGAAGTCACTCAGTCGTGTCCAGCGCTCAGCGACCCCATGGACTGCAGCTTACCAGGCTCCTCTGTCCATGGGATTTTCCAGGCAAGAGTACTGGAGTGGGGTGCCATTGCCTTCTCCAAACCCTTCCTTACCTAGCTTAAATTCCATGATTAATTATTATAATCACTCTCTCTGGAAGACCCTCAACTCCCTGGTCCTTTCTCATGTGGTTGACCTCACCTGGTGAAATTATAATCATGGTTAAATCTAATTCTGCCTACTCTGCACCTGTGTTCCAGAACATGCTTGAACAAAAATACAAAAGCAAACTGACTCTTCTCTCTTTAAATTCGTGGCCAGACCTGAAGTTGGTCCTGATGCTGCCTGGCCATCATCCCCAGTCCACTTTCTGCCCCACTCACCTAGATGACAATCACACCTTCTCGTCTCTCCTCAACCCGCTTTCACTTTCAACTCATGACCTCACTTTATGTTTCACCAAGAAATTAGGAACATACAGCAGGAACGTCCTTGGATTTATCATCTGCCTTTTAGCATCTGTAGCCAGTGCTTTCCCTCCCCGCTACTTGTTTCTAGAGTCAGTCCCTCTGCTTCTTCACTAGATTATTGCTACTCAAAGAGTGGTCCCTGATCCAGCACCAGTGATATCATCCCTGAAAGCTTCTGAGTCATACAGAATCCCAAGCACCATCATTCCACCAGATAACTCTTATACAGTCTCCGATGACTGCCATGCTGCCAGACTCAGTGGTTAATTCTCAGTCCTCATCTTTCTCCACCAACCAGCAGTATTTTGCAGTTGAGTTCCTCCTTTTTGAAGTATTTTGTCCACTGGCCTATCAATTTTCTTTCTTGTTTTTATTCCAGTGCCATTGCTGGCTTTTCAATCTCCTTTACAGGTTTCTTTTCTTTTTCCTATCTTCTTGCACCGAGTGCCTTGGACTCAGTTCTTTCTCATCTTGTCCATAGACATTCTTTTTCTCTCCGTGATTTAATACAGTCCTTGGATTTAAATAGAAGCCATGTGCTGACAACTCCCAGATGCATATCTCCAGCCCAGACATCTATCCTGAACTCAAGCATGTGGTGATGCTCATGTCCCTAATAGCCATTTGGTGCCTGACAGACATCATAAACCCCACAGGTACAGAACAAAAGCCTGACCATCCCCCAGAGACCTGCTCTACCTCCTGCCTTCCCTATCTAACAACAAATTCTCCATCTATGGAAAGCCCCTTGACAACTCTCTTTCCCTCACACAATCCATTAGGAAATAATGTTAATGTTATCTCCAAAATATGTCTAGACTCTCACTGCTTCTCACTCTACCCACTATTACCATGCCGGTCCAGGCCATCTTCATTTCTCATTGTGCTACTTTAGTAGGTTCTGAATGAGTCTGCCTGCTTCTATCTCACCCCTTTACAGCCTATTATCAAAAAGCAGCCAGTACTTTCTACCCTCCTTATCTCTTCACTAGTTTTATTTTCTCCATGGTGTCTATCACTACCTAACATTATATGCTGTGTATATACTTACTTGTTGTCTATCTTCCACATTGCAATGTAACATCAAAGAGTGGGAATTCTTCTCTTTTGTTGTTGCTATAGCCCAGCACCTATAGCATTCTTTTACTTTTTTCTTTTTCTTTTTTTTTATTTTTTATTTTTAAACTTCACAAAATTGTATTAGTTTTGCCAAATATCAAAATGAATCTGCCATAGGTATACATGTGTTCCCCATCCTGAACCCTCCTCCCTCCTCCCTCCCCAAACCATCCCTCTGGGTCGTCCCAGTGCACTAGCCCCAAGCATCCAGTATCGTGCATCGAACCTGGACTGGCGACTCGTTTCATACATATTTTACATGTTTCAATGCCATTCTCCCAAATCTTCTCACCCTCTCCCTCTCCCACAGAGTCCATAAGACTGTTCTATACATCAGTGTCTCTTTTGCTGTCTCGTACACAGGGTTATTGTTACCATCTTTCTAAATTCCATATATATGCGTTAGTATACTGTATTGGTGTTTTTCTTTCTGGCTTACTTCACTCTGTATAATAGGCTCCAGTTTCATCCACCTCACTAGAACTGCTTCAAATGTATTATTTTTAATGACTGAGTAATACTCCATTGTGTATATGTACCAAGAGACACGTGTACCCCAATGTTCATTGCAGCACTGTTTATAATAGCCAGGACATGGAAGCAACCTAGATGTCCATCAGCAGATGAATGGATATAGCATTCTTTTAAAACAACAGCCTTCTCCCACCTCATTAGAACTGATTCAAATGTATTCTTTTTAATGGCTGAGTAATACTCCATTGTGTATATGTACCACAGCTTTCTTATCTGGAGCCTATTATACAGAGTGAAGTAAGCCAGAAGGAAAAACATAAATACAGTATACTAATGCATATATATGGAATTTAGAAAGATGGTAACAATAACCCGGTGTACGAGACAGCAAAAGAGACACTGATGTATAGAACAGTCTTATGGACTCTGTGGGAGAGGGAGAGGGTGGGAAGATTTGGGAGAATGGCACTGAAACATGTAAAATATCATGTAAGAAACGAGTTGCCAGTCCAGGTTCGATGCACGATACTGGATGCTTGGGGCTAGTGCACTGGGACGACCCAGAGGGATGGTATGGGGAGGGAGGAGGGAAGAGGGTTCAGGATGGGGAACACATGTATACCTGTGGCAGATTCATTTTGATATTTGGCAAAACTAATACAATTATGTAAAGTTTAAAAATAAAACAAAATTAGAAGAAAAAAAAAAAAAAAAACAGCCTTAGCATGCTTTTCCTTGGCTCAAAACCCTACAGTAGATTCTGATTCTACTAAGAGGAAAATCTCAAATTCTCCCAGTGGCTGCAAAGTGTTGCATGACCTGGCTCCATGATTACTCTGAGACTTCCAACGATTCCTATTGCTCACACCGCCCTAGTCATATGGGCTTTCTTGCTATATTGTTTTTTAATCACACTAGACTTGTCTTTGTCTAGAGACTTCCCTAGTTCCAGCTGTTCCCTCTGCCTGGAACACTTTTCTACTTGATTCATTCACCTCCTTAGACTTACCTTGACTACTTCCAGGTTGAGACTGGATTTCCTTTGAACAAATCCTCTCTATCTTCTACTTGTTTCCGTCATATGCGTATATTCTAACATACTAATTACTTTACTTATTTCTTATATTTGTGTTTAGTATCCCTTCTGTCTGGCTAGAACACAATCTGCAGAAGGACCTTTGGTTAACTATTGTGTCCTAACTGCTTCAAACAGTGTTTGGTACGTGCTAGCCATGATATTAAAAGACACTTACTCCTTGGAAGGAAAGTTATGACCAACCTAGATAGCATATTCAAAAGCAGAGACATTACTTTGCCAACAAAGATTCGTCTAGTCGAGGCTATGGTTTTTCCTGTGGTCATGTATCGATGTGAGAGTTGGACTGTGAAGAAGGCTGAGCCCCAAAGAATTGATGCTTTTGAACTGTGGTGTTGGAGAAGACTCTTGAGAGTCCTTTGGACTGCAAGGAGATCCAACCAGT
The DNA here is from genome assembly GCF_002263795.3 of Bos taurus. Lineage (NCBI taxonomy): Eukaryota > Metazoa > Chordata > Mammalia > Artiodactyla > Bovidae > Bos > Bos taurus. The sequence continues at coordinate 20,965,135 of NC_037350.1, read as the reverse complement.
CCATTCTGAAGGAGATCAGCCCTGGGATTTCTTTGGAAGGAATGATGCTAAAGCTGAAACTCCAGTACTTTGGCCACCTCATGTGAAGAGTTGACTCATTGGAAAAGACTCTGATGCTGGGAGGGATTGAGGACAGGAGGAGAAGGGGACGACAGAGGATGAGATGGCTGGATGGCATCACCAACTCGATGGAAGTGAGTCTGAGTGAACTCCGGGAGTTTGTGATGGACAGGGAGGCCTGGCGTGCTGCGATTAATGGGGCCGCAAAGAGTTGGACACGACTGAGCGACTGAACTGCACTGAACTGAATAGATATTTAAAGAATAAATGGGTGGCTGACTGAGAGGATGAATAGTGTGTTTGTGCCTTGTAGATGCAACTTTAAAAAAACACCAAAGAGGAGGAAAAAGAGTGTTACCTGGAAGCCAGGCCACTTTTGGATTTACCATTACTACCTGTGAACATGGAAAAGTCACCAAAACTTTATCAGCCTCAGATTCCATGTCTATCAAGGAAGAATTGTATCTATTTTATCAGGGTTTTTTTTTTTTTTTTTTTGAGATAATGTTTGAGAAAATGCTTGAAAAACAAAGTGTTCTATAAATAGGGGGGCATATAAACTAATCTAAACTGGAACACTTTTGAGAGTAGAAGAGGATACTCTTAATAATTATAACCAGAGTGACCAGTAAAAATCAGGACATGGTCATCTCATATATATCAAATTCATTTGAGTTCACCTTCAAAATATACACCTAGAATCTCATAATCTCCATCATCACTACCACTACAAGGTAAGGCCAAGCCATCATCTTTTTTTCACCTGGTCACTGCAATAGCCTTCTGTCTCAGTCTCTCTAGTTCCCTATAAAGTGTCCTCACCTGCTCACTCTGAGTCATGCCATTCAATATAAATCAGATCAAGTCACTCCTCTGCTTCAAATGGTCCAGGGGCTTTGCCTCTCCTCAAGACCTCAACTATTTAGCATAACCAAATGATCCATTTTATCAGTGACCTTCCCTCCAGTGACTACTTCTCCTTCTTGCCCACCAGAGCTCCTGGCTATTTCTCCGACATGGCATGGCATGCTCCTACCTCAGGGCCTTCGCACTTACTGTTTTCTCTGCCTGAAAGTCCTTTCCCTGCCTATTCACATGTCTCCATCCCCTTCACCTCCCTGCTTAAATACCACTTTATCATCTACATAATAAAATGGCAAGTCCCCTCTCTGAACCACAGTGCCACCGGCACTTTCTACTCTCCTTATCTCTTCACTAGTTTTCTTGTCCTCCATAGCATCTATCATTCCCTAACATTATATGCTTTTTATATACTTACATATTATCTGTCTTCCACATTGGAATGTAATAGCCAAGAGTGAGAACTCGGCTTTTTCTGTTGCTACAGCCCAGAACCTAAAACCATGTCTAGCACCTAATCAGGAATCTGTACATTTGCTGAATAAATGAATAGATGAAAGAAATTGAAAGCATAATTAAATGCAAGTCAGATATGGGTCAACTTGTATAAAGAAATCACAGCCAAGCTAGGGTATGCTGGTGCATTGGTCTTAATGAATTCCCCTCTAAATGTTTTCACAGTGTAAGGCCTCCCTTGATGTGATTTGGTATGTGGGGAAGAGACTATTAAGACAGCCATGGTGGTGATGTAGACGAGAGGTGGCAGAAAGCACAGGGTATGCCAACTGGTGTTACTCCGCTTGAGTTCATGCAGACATTTGAACAATGCAAAGTGCCCCATGGCATATTCTCGTTTTAAAAGAATCCAACATATGAATTCCTTCTCTAATTTGGACTACCATAAGAACAAATCTCTTAATACAACACAAAGTCACAAATGAAGAAGTAGCATAGGGATGATATACTTCTTGGTTGATTTCATAGTTTAATTTAGGTATTTAACCTAAGAACAGCCTTACACAGAAAGATTATGTGCAATACATGAGGACAACATAAAGGGGAATGGCTTTAATTCTACGACAAGAGGCTCCTTAAAAAGATCTGGTTTCTAAATTTGTGACTCTATTACACAAAACAGCTTACTGGAAATGAAATAGTCACTTTAAGTAATACTGAAAAAGCAGTTAAATGATATCTTTTTCACTGGAGTCACTTTGCACATGGACCTTGTTTAATTTTAGATTTAGGAAGAATGAAATACTTAAAGACTTAGTTAAATAATACTGTGCATATCCAGTCATTTCAATTGTTTTATAAGATTTAGAAGTATGAGAATTTATTTAAAATCTCCCTTTTCAAAACTGACATAGATTTTACAGTCAAATACAAACAATACCCTTCACCAAAAGATGAAGATAACAGAATCAAAGTGAATGAAAGAGAAAGTGAGTGAATATATAAATTTGGGGGTTGGATAGTGGTGGATGGAGTAAAGAGATGTCACTTCAATATAATTCCAAATTTCTGAAGAAGAAGATATAGTTTCAGAAGTTTTAGGAGGCTATTCTAAAAGAAAGAATATTGAGAAGTAAACTAAAAACCACAGGGGTCAAGTTAAACTGTTTATATGTGCTTTAGCAAGTTAAGTCCAGAGAAGGCGATGGCACCCCACTCCAGTACTCTTGCCTGGAAAATCCCATGGGCGGAGGAGCCTGGTAGGCTGCAGTCCATTGGGTCGCAAAGAGTCAGACACAACTGAGCGACTTTACTTTCACTTTTCACTTTTATGCATTAGAGAAGGAAATGGCAACCCACTCCAGTGTTCTTGCCTGGAGAATCCCAGGGACAGGGGAGCCTGGTGGGCTGCCATCTATGGGGTCACACAGAGTTGGACACGACTGAAGCGATTTAGCAGCAGCAGCAGCAAGTCAAGTGACACACATGTATTTTTATGTGACTAGATTATGTTACTAGATTTAGACCTATAAAATGTGCTAGAAACCAAGCATGTTAATTTTGCTTTTCCTTGGGTTTATATTCAGAAAGCTTTCATCTGTATTACCTTTCAATGTAATAGTTTTGTGAGGAATTTGGTGACATGGATGTACATGTACATAGGTATACATGAGTATTTTAAGCTGTTAGCAAATGACCAAGCTATTCTACAAAGCATTTATAGGGACAACACCTCAAGTTGTCCTAAATTTAGTGTAATAATCAAATCAAACATAGCAACTTGCTCAATTTCCAAATTTTACCAATAAGTCATCGTTTTTTATAATGCATGGTAATCAACTGTTCAGGAAATTAATATAATCATCAGGTAAATTTCTGTTGTTCAAAATGGAGAAGAAATAAGTCATCATTATCACTGTATTTGTGTCAAGGCATTTTCTCCTCCATAATGAAGACTAGCTTCAATGTATAACTGATACTGAGGACTTTTAAAAGAATGGACTTTAGTTAACTCAGTTCAGTTCAGTTCAGTCTCTCAGTCATGTCCAACTCTTTGCGACCCCATGAACTACAGCACACCAGGCCTCCCTGTCTATCACCAACTCCCGGAGTCCACCCAAACCCATGTCCATCGAGTCGGTGATGCCATCCAACCATCTCATCCTCTGTCATCCCCTTCTCCTCCTGCAATTAATAAAACCATGATTTTCCAACACTTGATCGACCTATGTATTATAGCAAAGCTAAAACTCAGTTATCCAGAGCTATATCTGAATCCAGTTCATCTTGCAGGATCCATTAGGAATTTGCTTAACTTAAAATGTTTTCTAGTTTCTTAAGAAGTGATATGGTCAGGATGGATAAATGTTGATACTTGCTTTGAAAATTCTCCAAACTAAAATTATATTAGCCAAGCTCTCTCTGTCAGACAGAATTATGGCCCTTGAAGATCCCTGTGTATCTAATGGATCCAGAACTCCTTCTTGAGAAACATTTGGACTCCTCCTCAGATAGTGCTGCAGTGCTCGTAGTGGCGGGGTCGTCTTCCATTCACCATGTGTTCACTTGGCTTCTGATCCTCTTTACAGCCTTCCACTTGGTTGATGATGAGCATATAGTTTCTTCTTTTGTCAGCCATACAGAATTTCTGCAGGCTAGGGTCTTGTCAGAAGCGTAATCTCAAACTTGCCTCTCCTAACTCTGATCAAGAGTGCAGCAATGAAATGGTATTTATTGTGTGTGGCGTAAATAGTGGGAAGCTTTCTTCTAGATGCTTTATACTTTTTCCCTCTGACGAATAACAGCTTAAGCTTTGTGCCAGGGCGCTATTCTAAACCCTTCACACGTATCAACTAATTTAATCCTAAGAACAAATCTGTGAGGTGGATAATATCATTACTCCTAATGTATAGACGACTACACTGAGCCAGAGGGATAAAGCACTTTGTTCAATCATACATATTCAGAAAGTGGCAGTGTTGGGGTCCAGACTCAGCCAATTTGTCTCCAAAGCCCATGCTCTTAATCTTTGCACTATACCATACACAACTAGCCATGTACTTACAACAAAATATGCAAGTCCCTCAGAACCATGTCTTTGTTTAGCTTTGCTTTGACATCAAAACACCTATTGTATTGATGGTCATCTTAAGAAGTAGTTTTATAAAACTTAGCATTGGACATGTTGAAAGATACTGCTCTGGGTATAGAGCACTACATCATACCAACTACCCTTTAGGAAAAGGAATTTCTTAGGTGTCAAAAACAAACATATCAAAAAAGCTGTGCTTTAATCATGTGAACATTAATCCAGTCTCATAATTTTCTGTATTTGTCCCTTTATTCCAGCCCCTGGAAATCTCCAAACCTAATTCTTACTCCACCTCTATCTCCCATCTTTGCCCTCTTTGTATTTTGTGCACTGACCCTGCCTACTATTCAGCCTTATTTCCCTGCATTTATCTTCCTTGTGCTGTTATTTGTGCCTCTTTGAATCACTTCAAATGCAGTTTTAAGAGCAAGCCTGAAAATGAACTATCATTATTACTAAATGGATCCAGTAAAGATGGAATATGCATGTTGACAGAGAGGTATGCTATTCCAGTGCGTGTGAAATGTCACCAGTACCTACATTTGCCTAGCAAGCATTTTAGGGTCAAGAGCTAGAGATAACTGCTCACTATACTTCCACCTCATAGCTCAGTTGGTAAATCATCTGCCTGCAATGCAGGAGACCCAGGTTTGATTCCTGGGTCAGGAAGATGCCCTGGAGAAGGAAATGGCAACCCACTCCAGTATTTTTGCCTGGAGAATCCCATGGACAGAGGAGCCTGGCAGGCTACAGTCCACGGGATCCCAAGAGTCAGACGTGACTTAACAACTAAACCACCACCACCACATACTTCCACCTCTGAGTTCACAGCCACTCAGGTTTCTGCTTATTCAGTAGAGGTGTTCAGACTTCAGGCTTACATCCACAGACTGAAGGGAGATGAAGAAATTTGAGAGTCAACCCTAGATCTGGCTTAGAAACAAATGGAAAAAGTACAGAGCCCATTTCAAGACCATAGAGGTAAGGAGGAGTCTGGAAACATAGAGACAAAAGAAAAAGGTGATATTCTGGTTTCCAATTTATAATTAATGATAAACCAATGACTCCTGGAATAAGCCATCCAGTCTGGGCTTTCTGAGAGTCAACTGAATTATATACATTAAGAGAAATACCTTCAAAGGGCCTCTCCCAGCACCTAGAATCCAATATTGCAGATTCTTTTAAACTAATATGAAAACACTCTTAGTGGGAAGGGCCTCTATTATGTGACCCTATAACTAATATAGTTAGTTAGCTTTCCTAAGACTTTGCTGACATTAGCTGAATGGATTAGAGTTTTGATGAAAGTGAGAAAACAAGAGAAACAAGAGGTAATCTTAAGCACGGGGCCCTTCAGAGAAATACTAGGGTGAGTGACATCTTTGCAGGGAGGAGTTGATAAAGGAGAGAAATACTGAGTGCAGTTGTGGTCCACTGAGTTTTTGGTGCCTTTGGAACATGTGAGTAAAGAGACTGGAAACTGTTTGGTTATATGCAGCAGACACACCAAAGAGTATTCTGGAAATAAGTTTAGAAATGGTCAGTTTAAGGATTTGCTCTCAAGGGAGTGAAAGAGAACATCTAGGGGTGGACATTTAGGTAGAGGAGAAAGAGATCCAGAACAGAGCCCTGATGGGTGGATGAACTGGCCAGAAAAAGAGACAGAAACCCGTGGGGATATACGGGAAGTCAAGGACCAGCGTGTGTCATCTGTGACCTGGCTCCATCCTCCCTGGGAGGACCCTGCAGCATATGTGAGGCTCTCAGAGGACCACTCGGAGGACACAGCGGACTCCTCAGCTCTGGAAGCTGTGGAAGGAAGAGGTCTTGTCTGACACAGAAAGGCCTTCAGAAAGGAAAAACATCAGGAGCAAAGGCATACAGGTAAACTCTCTGCGAGGCAAGTTTATAAAAGCACACACAGTTTGCCTTTGTTGGAGAATAAAATGTGAGAGGAAAGCAGAAGTGAGGAGAGACTTTTATTCACATAGCAAACGAGACTCAGCCTGGGCTCCACACTGTCCTAAGGCTCCTCCATAGAGGAACACTGAGTCCTCCTCACAATCCCAGAAGCAGCAACGATGAGAATCCTCTTTACAGAGGAGGGAGTGGAGTTTAAGGAGGGGAGGTAGGTTGTGTGAAGTCTCCACCAGCAGTGGACAGAATGGGCCTCCTCACCCAGACAGTCTGGGTCCAGAGTTGATGTTCTTAACCACCATACCCTGCAGCTTCCGCAACACGGAGCTAGGAGGAAAGAGGGAAATAGTAGGCACCCAAGAGCATGTTTCTCGAAGGAGGGAGATTCTGTGTGGATAGTGCCAAAGGGTTAGGTGGCTGTGGTTCCCATGCTGCATGGAACTTGAGGCCCCTCTCGGGTTTTGTGGCGCTGTGTGGACTTCTGCAGTATTCAGTGTCCCTGCATCACATCACCTTCAGATCTCAATTTCCCCCTCAACAAAAGTCACCATGGAAACTTCCCTGATAACCAGCATCCAGTGGTTAACACTCCACACTTCCATTGCAGGTAGCCTGGGTTCGATCCCTGGCCAGAGAACTAGATCTACATGCTACTAAGACCCAGTGAAGTCTAAATTAATAAATTAGCAGATAAAGGTTAAGCATACATCCTTAAAAATATCACCGTGATACTGGGAGGATTTATGACCCACTACCTAGGAAAATTCCTTGGCCCCTTCCAGAAGAGCGTTATTCCTATTCCTGCCATTGTTATGTCATGATTATGCTAATGATGCCTTTTATCAGCTTCAGGCCAAAAAAGGAACCTATGCATTTATTCAAAGAGTACACAACCTAAATGAAAATGAGAACTTATTGTTTCTTCACATCCTACTTGGAGAATGTGCTTGAAAAGCAAATAGCATTTTAACAGGAAGTAAAAGAAGCATTTCATTGCTCTTCAAACAGTCATGCTTATACAATTACCTGCTTACTTCCATCTGAAATTACCACTAGACGTGTGCTCCTTTACTCATGAATTTAATTTGTGGCTTTTCAGCTGCCGTTCGACAAAACACTTGGCTTTGAATGTGCACCTTCAATCCCGTGTTTGGCCATCTGAAAAAAGACTTCTTTTTCCAAAGATGGAAAACTCTATTAAAGAGAAAAGTCCCAAGTGTGTATCTATAACTTTCCCTGGACCCTGGTGATATTTGCATGCATCATGGTAAGACCAACAAGCTGCCAAGTGACTGGGAACAAGGAGGCCGACTCCAGGGAGACCTGGGTGCAGCTTCTGCTCAGTGGGGACCCTGTGTGCTCAGCAGGACATGGCCAGACCTCACACTCCGGGACCTCAGGAGTTGAGCAGTGTAGAAAGTCAGTGTCAAATATAAACCGAAGTGCTCTTCATAAATTATGTGAGGTAAGGATGCTGCCATTTCCAGTAGCCTGACAAAAATCCCCTTAATGCACGTCAGCTGTCTGTCCTGCTTGATGGAAGGAAAACAAGGGCTCTCTAGGGCAAAATCATCAGATATTCAAAGCTCTCTCTCTTCCTCACTGCCCCTCTCCAGCCTCTCTGTTTCTGGGTCTTTTAGCATTCCTCCTTGACAGAAATCACTAGGCCTACCCAGCTTCCCTGACTCCACACTGTGAAGAACTGGTGACCTGGCATTTACAGACTGTCAGACCCAATTAAGTTTGGGCTAAAATCAATTCACACCACAGTGTTATTTAGGCTTCAGGTTAAACCCCGTATGAACTGTCTCTCTGGAACACACCTACACCTTCTTAAAGGTATTTTTTTCTAGGTATCAGCAAAGAAATAAGAGGTCTTAGGAAGTTGTAGTGCAGAAGAAGTTCCTGAGATCAGAGGAGAATGCTTGAAGGCCTCCCACCAAGGGAAACCTGACGGACAGTTTATGGACGACAGAGGGGGGTGGCTTCAAGGCGACACTGTGGAATCTCCCCACCGGTAGAGAAGGACAAGGTGATCTTCAGGAATTGCCTTCCAACCTGCTCCAGCTGATGAATAACTGTTTGAAGAAGTAATTGCTAAGGACAAAAAAGCCTGTCCTGTTCATTTACCATCCCCTCTTAGAACCACATCCTGCTTTATCCATGGTCCTATGGGCACACAGCTTCCCAGGGGCCCTGCTTTTATGTGGAAGAAAAACTTAACCCCTCCCTCATTGCACCACTGAACCTAATCTGTGTTCCCCTCTGTCCGCTTTTCCATCACAGATATGAATGCCTTTAACCTTGCATATCTAACATACTGATCTTTGTATTTTGGGAACTGAGCTTTCCTTCTCTGATAATAAGAAATACGATGCTTCTGCTGCTGCTGTTGAGATGCTAAGTCGTGTCCGACTCTTTGCGACCCCATGGACTGTAGCACACCAGGCTCCTCTGTCCATAGGATTTCCCAGGCAAGAATACTGGAGTGGTTTGCCATTCCCTTCTCCAGGGGATCTTCCCGGACCAAGGATCGAACCTGAGTCCCCTGCATTGGCAGGCAGATTCTTTACCACTGAGCCACCAGGGAAGCCCTGATATCCATATTTCATACTTATTTTAAGGAAGTTTATGATAAGAAAGTGTTCCTAAAAGAGTATTGCCTTCCTGAATAGGAGTATTATAAGAATACTTATTTTTATATTGAGCAAGCAGTTGTGTCTAGCACTTTGGGAGTCCCCAGATAGATAAAAGGCAAGTTTCCTTTCCTTAAGGAAGTTTTATGAGCTTACCTTACCACACATGCATGGGTACATGCTAAGTTGCTTCAGTCATGTCCAACTCTTTTTGACCCTATGGACTGTGGCCCACCAGGCTCCTCTGTCCATGGAATTTTCCAAGCAAGAATACGGGAATGGGTTGCCATGCCCTTCTCCAGGGGATCTTCCCTACCCAGGAATAGAACCCATGTCTCTTACATCTTCTGCTTTGGCAGGTGGGTTCTTTACCACTAGCGCCACCTGGAAGCCCTACCAAACATGGCACAAGGTTAATAAGTATTAGCTAGTTATTGTCGCCAATGTGTCCCATTAAGCAGAAAGAGGAAGCCTGATGTTATTACACTTAAGAGGAATAAAAGGGTTAAATTACTCCTACTTTTGCCTGAATTTTCTGAAAAATGCAAAACAGACAGTGTGTCCTGAGGAATCCAAGTAAGTGCTTCCCTACATCTCTGAATGTTTAACCGTTTTTAAACAACCACAGGGAAAAACAATATAGAAATTCATATTCAGATGTAGTTCCATGGGATGTTTTTTTGGCAAACAAGGTATTAGAGCAGGCATACTCCACACTACTTCATAGGTAACTAAAAGGAAATTTGGAGTATAACATTACTCTTCATGAGTACACTAACTTCTTGATAAGACTAATAGTTATAATATGAAAGCACAAATATTTCCAAGACCTTGCCTATGCATGTGAGGTTGCTAGCTTACTCTGAGCTGACGCAGAACTGTCACTTAAAGTGTAAGTTTCGACAGCACCCCACATACTTTCTAAGCATGCATAGCTCTCATGAATGTTTCATTTTGGGTTTTCTGCAAAGAAAGCCTCCTAAAATATTTTCTTTAGTGTATGCTGTAGACCCCTGGGAATACATAGAAATATGATGATCAGGTGACACTGATAGCTAAAATTTTGTAAGATTTGATGTTGTGGAGACTAAGAAGAAACCTCTTGGATAAATTCTACTTTAGGAATCAATATCCCTATCACTGACTTTCTGTCAGATCCCAAATATCTATGTGCAAAGCGAAATTACTCAGATATGCTGGAAATGTATCCTTGGAATTATTTAGTACAGCTGAATGTTGAGGTGTAAAATATTGTCGTGTCTGCAGAACATCTGGCTTTGTTGCCCTTTCAAAGAGTGTGCCTCTGTGCTGACCCCCGTGTGCTACTTCTCCTCCCACTCACTTCTTTCTCCTTTTTCCTTCTTTTCCATACACTTTAGAAAAATCATGCTATTTTCTGACAGTTGATGTAAGGACGCTGACCCAGCTTCAACCACAGGACGTGGAGGTGGATAGAATGCGTCAAAGCAAGTTTCTTACCTAAGATTACATTTTTGTCACAGAAAAAGTGAATCTAAGTGGCTGTAGAAAAGCTATAGAAAAAAAAAAAAAAGAGCAGGAGGCATTGCCCCATTGGCCTGACCTCTGACTCATCCATCTGTAAAGAGGACGGGCTGCTCCCACTAGTGTGAAACACAAAATACATGAGTGATGGAACCGCAAACAGATACTTAGGTGTGAACTAGGATCAAGGTGGCCAGTGCTGGCATCCAGTTGTACACACACTGAATGTCCATAAATCATCTACAAAATAGCACCAAAGCCAGCAGGACCCAATCCCCAGGCAATGATTCAAATCCCTTCTAGCAGCCTGGAGTTCCTGTCTGGAAATTCACAATTCCACATCTATGAGCGTTTATGGCATCAGGGTGTCATAAACTAAAATGCAACGGTGATTTGTCATTGTTTACAACATTTTTCTGACTGCAAGAAGGGAAGGGATAAAGTTATTTATGTTTTCTTCAAGACAGGTAGATACTCAAAGTACTTGCAAGACTCAGGGTTATAGTGAACTGCTACAGAAGCATCCCTTTGGGCTTATCAGGCTCTCTTCCTTATTATGGATTTATTAATTATAAATGTAAAGAGTAAAGAAGGGTAACTGCAGGTAGGTTCTTGATATTCAGTGACCTATTTGAATTTTGTTTACTTTTGTATCTTCCTTCCCGGAGTTAAAATCCTTAGCTCAAATAAGCTTTTAATTTTAATATGTAAATAGTCTTTTTTTTACATGGGTTACTTTACTTGCTTCACCGTTTTTTTCATTTTGTACTGATCATAAAGATGTTGCATATCAAGCTGCTTACATAGCATTTGATAAGAATTCATACTTAAAATTGTCTACTTATTAGAATTGTGTTAGGTACCAATTTATAACTTTAAAAACAGCTTCATTCTAAATGTAGCTAAATTTAGAGCACTACTATCCAAGAACATTCTCTATATCCCAGATATGGCAAGATTCAACTCAAATCTTGTTTTCATTTATGAATTTCCATTCTAAAGTGGGAAGGCCATGATTAGTTATAATACTTTTTCTCTCAACTACCATTATGATAAGTTCCTTATATTAGGACATTGCACATTGATTCATTCATTCAACAGTAAAAACACATTTATTGGGTATCAACTGTACCAAGAACTGTCTTAGCTCCTGGGAGAAAAAAGATTATTAAAATTTGGTCCCTGTCCTCAAGGAACACAGCATCAAGTAGAGTGGGCAGAAACGTATCAAGTCTAGGAATTTCTATGCACTAAGATAGATGCTCTAATGTGACACAGTGTAACATTATGTAATACAATAGCTTAGGGTTATACACAAGACATCGGAGAAGACAATGGCACTCCACTCCAGTACTCTTGCCTAGAAAATCCCATGGACGGAGGAGCCTGGTGGGCTGCAGTCCATGGGGTCTCGAAGAGTCGGACACGACTGAGCGACTTCCCTTTCACTTTTCACTTTCATGCATTGGAGAAGGAAATGGCAACCCACTCCAGTGTTCTTGCCTGGAGAATCTCAGGGATGGGGGAGCCTGGTGGGCTGCCGTCTATGGGGTCGCACAGAGTCAGACACGACTGAAGCAACTTAGCAGCAGTATACACGAGACATAGTGGTATAACAAAAGTAGAAGACATTGCTTTTTCAGGACTGGGAATGCTCAGGGAGATAACATTGTTTGGGGTAAATGCTAAAAAGGGGAGGTTAAATGGTAGACCTGTTATCCATTGGTATAATATAATCCAGATCAATGAAGACTATAGAAAAGGCCAAAAGTAACTTTAGATTTTTCTTCCCTATTAGTTTAAAAAGGCCTTTTGTGAATTTCATCCCCAGCAGTAAGTCCCTTCCTTAAATAAAATCCACTTTAATTCAGAATTTCCTTAGATTTATTTTTTTCTCTTTCCTATTTATGGAAATAATTGTCAGTGCCAATTTTAGAAGCTATTCCTTGCTAAACTTGAGATGAAAATTTTTCACTCATCTTAGATAAGTAATGCTCTTTTCAAAATTATTTGGATAAGCTTTTTTTTTTTTACTGCCAGAGGAGCAGTTTTTTAAAACTCAGTCACTAGGAAATCTTCCAGTGCACATGTGCTTCAGTTCAGTTCAGTCACTCAGGTGTGTCTCACTATTTGCAACCCCACGGACGCCAGGCTTCACTGTCCATGTGAGCCTAGGTAAGCCAATATCCTGGAAAAACAGAGCTACTGAATGAGGAAATCCCCCCTCTCCTCACATGGACCACAGATTGTTTATATGAATAATGACAGACAAGACAAAACAAAAGATTAAAAGCCTTTTATTTTGAAAAACTAATACAGTGTATTCAGTTCAGTTCAGTCGCTTAGTCATGTCCGACTCTTTGTGACTGCATGGACTGCAGCACACCTGTCCATCACCAACTCCCAGAGCTTGCTCAAACTCATGTCAATCGAGTCAGTGATGCCATTCAACCATTTCATCCCTAGTCATCCCCTTCTCCTCCTGCCTTCAATCTTTCCCAGCATCAGGGTCTTTTCCAATGAGTCAGTTCTTCACATCAGGTGGCCAAAGTATTGGAGCTTCAGCTTCAGCATCAGTCCTTCCAATGAATATTCGGGATTAATTTCCTTTAGGATTGACTGGTTTGATCTCCTCGCAGTATATTACCAAGCAAGAATAAGAATTAAGAATTAAAATAAGAAGGAGGAGAGGAGGAACAGGGAGAGAAGAGGCAATTGTTTTTTGTTTTTTTAGTGCACAAACCTAGTAGCAAGATGGAAGTTACCAAATTATAAATTCCAGTTCAAGTTATTTCCTCTTTAACCATAATATTACAGGAAAATTTACATAGAAATAGAAACCATATTTTAAAGTCCATGCTCACATTTTTCACTTTAGCAAACAGCATTATTTACATACTTTCATTTGCATATGGGAATAAAATATTTCTCCTCAAAACCAAACCTGAGACAAGTTAAACCTTTGAATTGTGTTCCTGGTGAGACCTCATCTATGTGCAGAAAGGTCCCAGAACTACCTGATTAGACCTGGGTACTGGGTTAGGTGGGCTTCCCAGGTGGCCCAGTTGGTAAAGAATTCACCTGCAATGTAGGCGACACAGGAGATGCAGGTTCTATCCCAGGCTGGGAAGATCCCCTGGAGGAGGGCATGGCAACCCACTCCAGTAGTCTAGCCTGGAAAATCCCATAGACAGAGCAGCCTGGCAGGCTACAGTCCTTGGAGTCTCAAAGAGTCAGACATGACTGAAACAAATGAACACACACGCATGCGCATGTGCATGTGCACACGCGCACACGCGCGCGCGCGCACACACACACACACACACACACACACACTGGGTTAGGTGATTCAGAGGAAGACCATTCTGGGAAAGTAAACTTCAGATTGAAAGGGAATCTGGCCTCAAAATAGCCACACTTAGGAAAAGAGATAAATAAGTAGGTTTGCAATCTCATGGTCAGGTCAATAGTTTTTCTACACATGAACATTATTCATATATTTGATAAAATCCCAGTCCCAGGGAACCCCCCAACTCTTTGGGATTTGAGTTCATAATGACATTACAGACAAAGGCATGGGGGTGGAGTGGAGCATGGCTGAGGGAAAGCATAACCCTTCTGGAAACAGTCTAGAAACTCAAGATTGCCAGGTCGTAATCTGTAAGTCATTCTGTTCCCTGTCCAGAAAAGATGGTCCTGAGGAGGAGGTGATCGGCCATACGTCTGTCCATCCATACCCCTGCCCCCATCACTCATCTCTGCTCTCATCATAGAGTTCTGAACTTCTGTGTCCACAGGGAAAAAGGGAAGATCTAAGATGGTAATACCTGGCCTTGGTGGAATGTAAGGGCAAATGGATGCTTACCTATATTGTTGGTGTCTACTGGGCACATCCATTTTTTGAGACTTGTTACTTTTTAATCATTTGAATGGCCCTTGATACAGAAGCCCTATCTCGGCCGGCAAGGGAGTTTCCAGGGAGGGTCCAGAAAGGGATTCCTAAGTTGATTCTGATGTGCATTCAGGTTAAGGGGCCTTAGCCGAGGGGGGCAGTTCAAAAGGAGCTGTGTGAATTCCCTGCTTCGGGACTAAAGACAGCTCTTGCTGACGGGCCCAGCTCCACGTTCTTGACTTAATGGCTTGGTTTAGTCCTCGCGACAACCTCGCGCTCCTCTCTGCGTGGATTCGCATCAGTACAAAGCACATGTTCTTGAGCGCAGAGAAGGATGGCAGAAAGGTCACTCCCTACACCCACTGCCAGCGCCACGGATGCTACCTGGCAGCCTGAGCGCCCTTAGCTACTGGTGGTAGAGCTCCCACAAAGGAATCCAGACATACTGCCGAGGCAGCTAATCTCAGCTCCCCTTGTGTTACTGTCCCTGTCGGGGGAGCCAGAGCTTCCCAGGTGGCTCAGTGGTAAAGAATCTGCCTACCAATGCAGGAGACATAGGAGAAGGGGGTTCCATCCTTGGGAGGGAAAGAGCCCTTGGAGAAGGAAATGGCAACCCACCACATTATTCTTGCCTGGATGATCCCATGGACAGGAGTCTGGTGGGCTACAGTCCATGGGGTCACAGAGAGTGGGACAGGATTGAGCATGCAACATTCACTCACTTAGGGGGGAGCCAGGCTTGTGCCTCCTCCTGCTGCAGGAGTGGTCCACGTCAGAGACTGAAGCAGAAGTTATCTGAAGACGGTGCTTCCATGCTTTATGAAAACTTAACATTTCGGGAAGAACTGAACCACTTGTACTTGGCAGGGGGAGAGGGGTGGCTCAGAGCACACAGAGAGGGAGAGAAAAAAATCATGAAAATGTTTTAGTCTAAGTTATTTAGGGTGATATTAAATAATATGAAAGATGATAAAATTTATAAATTTTCCCAAAAAATCCATGGATTTTTCATCTAAATGCATATGAGATAAAAAAGGAAAAAAAGAAAGGGAGGAAGGAAGAAATCACCCATTTTTTAAGTGTAAAGATATTTAATCCAGTATTCTCTCCTTTGAAAAATGAAAACTCCAAGGCTTAGATTTATGAAATGTACTAGAAAAGATGAGTCAGATATTTGTCTACATGGAATTAGACCCCAAGTCTCAGCCCTGGTAAAATGTTCTTCTCCTGCTTCTTTTTTTTTTTTTTTTATGAGGTCCAGTTCTGGCTTCTATATCATAGCATCTTATACCACTTAGATTAAAAGGTGGCTGTTTTATCTGGCACTCTTTATTCTTGACACAGATAATATTGGGCAAAGAGCTCAGGTAGATGTGAGTAGCATCACTGGTTGCGAGCCGGAACTCATGCACAAAAAGACCAGCAGTGAATGAGAACCCTGCTAGTTCAGCATCCTGCAGAGAGACTAACACAGGGAGACTGCTCATCCCCACGGAGAGCTCCTGCCCTCTCATAGTTCTTCCTTTTTATCTTTTATTTTTTATTGAAGTGTTGTTGCTTTTAATATTTTCAGATGTACATTGTGATTCACAATTTTTGAAGGTTGTGCTGCCATTTCTAGTTATTATATAATGTTGGTTATATTCCTTATGCTGTATAATATATCCTTGTGACTTACTCATTTTCTGCATAGTACTCTGTACCTCTTAATCCCATATCCCTATCTTCTCCTGCCCTCTTTCTGTCTCCCCACTGGTAACTAGTAGCTTGTCCCCTATACCGGTGAGTCTATTCCTTTTTTGTTATATTCACTAGTTTGCTTTATTTTTTCGATTCCATGTATAAGTGATATCATGTGGTATTTGTCTTTCTCCCTCTGACTTATTTCACTTCGCATAATACCCTTCAAGTCCGTCCACGTTGTTTCAGATGGCATGATTCCATTCTTTTTTGTGGCTGAGTACGCACACACCGTACCTTCTTTCTCCATTCATCTGTTGATGGAGACTCAGGTTGTTTCCACATCTTGGCTACAATGCTGCTGTGAATATCGAGGACATGTATTTTTTCAAACTTGTGTTTTCATTTTCTTTGGATATATACCCAAGACTAGAATTGCTGGATCGTGTGGTAGTTCTATTTTTAGTTTTTTAAGGAACCTCCATAATTTTTTTTCCAGAGTGACTGCACCAGTTTACAGTCCCACCAACAATGTACAAGGGTTCCCTTTATTCCACATCCTTGCCAATGTTCCAGTTGCCATTGGACAATGATACTGGCTTTCTGGGCTTCCCTGGTGGCTCAGACGATAAAGAATCCTTCTGTAATACAGGAGACACCGGTTCGATCCCTGGGTCCAGAAGATCCCCTGAGAAGGGAATGGCTACCCACCCTAGTGTTCCTGGAGAATCCCATGGACAGAGGAGCCTGGCGGGCTACAGTCCATGGGGTTGCAAAGAGTCGGACGTGACTGAGCGACTAAGCACACACACACTGGCTTTCTACCAAATGAACTTGAGTTTCAAGAGTCCTATAACTGTATAGATTTTAATGAACTAATTATACTAGTTATCAGATTTGGGTGCCAGATATTGCATGTGCTAGTGCTCTCCATGTATCACTTTTAACCCCACATCTACCCTGAAGCCAATATTATTTTCTCCACATTATAAATTAGAAAACCGAAGGTAGATTACTTTCCCCAAAATTATTAGTGATGGAGCTGAAATTCGAATTGAGATCTATGTTCTTTCCACTGCATGCTATTTTGCATTTAGATAACAACATTATTTAACCTAGGAAATATAATCTTAGAATCTCAAAATATTAGAGCTGATGATCAGTGCTTCACAATGTGTAATGTGCATGTGAATCATTTGGGAGCGGGTTAAAATGCAAGCTCTGACCCAACAGATCTTGCGTGGGGCCTGAGTCTCTGCCTTTCTAAAGAGATCCCAAGTCAAGCTGATGCTATCTGTTCAAAGTTCATACCCTGAACATAAATGCATAAGTTATCTTATAGATAACCTAGTCTTTATATGGGATTTAAGTTACAGAAAATCAGAGATTTGTCACATAGAAATAAAGGATAATTATATCTCACTTTTTACCAAAGAAGTAGCTATTTTCAAAAATAGTCATATCTCTTTAGCATAATATATTGTATACCATATATATACATACACATATTTAACTGATAGACTTCATTTTAAAAACTGAAGTTTCCCACCCTCAGGTGAGATATCTGCCCATTGGCCACTGTCAACCCAGAACTCACCTTTCTTCCTCACCTCTGGTGGTGACTTTCTGACCAATGCCCTGTCAAGGATTCTACACTATCACAGTTACAATATTGAAGGGAGGACGTCCTTCAGATGTCCTTTCCTAACAAGAATGAGTTAAGCCCCAGGCCCCTTGCATGCAGCATGGTGTTTTGTGCCCGCTGGCCTTGACAGAAGGAGGAAGATGAGCCAGAGACCAAGGCAGGGATCCTGGAAGCCCCTCCTGCCAGCACCCAGATAGAAAATCCGCCACTGAGCAACAAACTGCTCATTAGTGCAGGGTGCTGAGATAATCAATCCCCAGAACCTGTTCTTTGCTCAACAGAAGAACTGACATTAAAGAGGCCTGTTCAACCGGGAGTGAGTTGGGAAACAAGCCATGATGAATTGTCCCTGAGACTGGAAGCAGAGTAAGCAGCAGTCCCGCATCTGAGAAGAAGGAAAAAGAAAAAAACAAAAAACACTGGACAGATTTCTTGAGAAGGAAAGAGTGACTAAAAGCGACGGAGAAAGTCACAAAAGCTTTTGAATTCCAAATCATGTGGAGGTTGACACAGGTCCTGGGCTCTGAGAGATAGGATCATGAACAATTTTAAGGAGCCACGATGCTTCTGGCTTTCTTTTAGGGTTACAGTAAATCCAAAAGGGATTTGTCAGGTCCTTGGGGAACAGAATCTGTTTCCATCACATGAGTTGTTGCCATAAATTAAAGGACTTTCCCTGGTGGCTCAGATGGTAAAGGATCTGCCTGCAATGCAGGAGAACTGGGTCTGATCCTTGGGTCAGGAAGATCCCCTGGAAAAGGAAATGGCAAGCCACTCAAGGATTGTTGCCTGGAAAATCCCATGACAGAGGAGCCTGGCGGGTTCAGTCCATGGGGCTGCAAAGAGTCGGACACAACTGAGCAACTAACACTTTCATGACCGAGAAAACAGAGAATACTAAGAAAATACCCTGCCACTCATACCTAAACTTCTGTCTATATGTAGCTGCAGATATTCACCATAAAAGCAATATATTAATAAATAGGAAGTAGGAAAAATGACGGAGAAGGCAATGGCACCCCACTCCAGTACTCTTGCCTGGAAAATCCCATGGATGGAGGAGCCTGGTGGGCTGCAGTCCATGGGGTCTCTAAGAGTCGGACACGACTGAGCAACTTCACTTTCACTTTCACTTTCATGCATTGGAGAAGGAAATGGCAACCCACTCCAAGTTCTTGCCTGGAGAATCCCAGGGATGGTAGAGCCTCATGGGCTGCCGTCTATGGGGTCGCACAGAGTCGGACACGACTGAAGCGACTTAGCAGCAGTAGTAGCAGCAGGAAAAATGATTCATCATAACTCACCCAACAAATCTTCATTGAATGCCTTCTTTGTTCCAGATATTCTTCTTGGCAGTAGGGATACAGCAATAAACCAAAGTCTCTTGCCTTACGAAGCTTAGATGCTATGGAAGGAAACCACACTTTCAGTAACAAAAACCATACATAATATGATGTCTGGTTACAAGCACTGCGCAGAAAAACAAATCAAGATAAGGAAAAGAAACTGAACTGATGGGTAGTGCTATTTTACATAGAATGGTTGGAGGAATTTTCTCTTCGGAGGCAACAGTTGAGTAGAGATTTGAATTGAGTAAGAGGAAAGAAAGAAAAACTTAGAGGTAAAGGCTTGTATTTGTGTTCTTTGCTTGAAAACATTACAATCTGCTCTCAGCTGTTTTTTGTTGTTGTTTGGGTTTTTTTGGTTTGTTTGTTTGGTTGAGCAATGCACAGCATGCAGGATCTTAGTTCCCTAACCAGAGATGGAACACATGCCCCTGCAATGGAAACACAAAGTCTTAACCACTGGAGCCGTAAGGAAGTCCTGAGCTCTCAGCTGTTTTTCAACAAGCCTCAGTAAAAAATTCTTACAGGATTCTGGGACCTGCTCTTTCAAAATACCAGTTACACAATGCACTTTATGGGCCAGGTATTGTGCTAAGCAGGTCATGTACTTTATCTCCTATAATCTTCGTATGACTTTAAGGGAGATGCCATAATCTTTTCTTTACAAATGGGGTAACTGAGACTCGTGGCATTAAGAAACCTGTCCATCATACTCAAAAGCAAGTGGCATGCTGAGATTCACTCCTGGGTCCATCCACTTGATGATGTCACCTCCGAACATCTTCCCTCATTTAGAGTGCCTCTGTACCACTGAGTTTCAAAGCCATCTTAATCTTCACGTTGATAAAAATTTGAAGCAGCCTGTTAGACATCCTTCTCTTTCTCCTTCTCTTCCTCTCATGCTTATTCTGAAGTGGGTCTCCCCTCTCTGGGCTTTTCCACATAGTCAGGGTTCCACCAAGCTGGGCATCAGAGGGACAGTATTGACCAGGAGTGACCTGGACCAACCATCTGGCTGAGCAAATGAGACAGTGGCTTAAGAGAGGGCAAGGCTCAGAAGAGGAGACCGTTGATATTGACCATGAGATTGAATTTCTTGTAGAAATCAGTGAGAGAATAAAGGATTCAGCGGGCAAGCTACAGAGCCTACACAGGTAGAAATATTGAGGGCAGTGTTAATAAGACCCAGAAATGTCAAAGGGAGCTCTATCTGAGATAGTCTTTTGCCCTCCGTTCACACTTTGTTAGTGATAGCTATCAGCCCAGCACTGCCAATTACCACTCAGAAATCAGGGGATTTCAAGGGATTCATACACTTGGCTGGGACAGGAAGCTTGTCCCAAGAGGACTGAGGTGACACTGATCCCCTGAGCTGATTCCATGGAAGCTCTTTACCTCTGCAATCAAACTTTCTTACATGTTCAAACTCATTTTTCCATCTAACAAATAAAATTTAAGACCAGGAAAACCTAACAAGGAGCCTATACCATTTACAGCAGATTTACAGGCACCATCATCTTGAACATGACACATAAATCTCAAATTTGAACTCATCTTTGCTCTTGGCACTGGAGCAAGGAAAAGAATCAAATGAAGGGCACAGGAACCACACTGTATGGTTATGGCAAGTGGGGAAAATAACAGGAGTAGGAGTTCCATTCTTAACCCCAAGGGCATCTGGTTGAAAATGACAGCGAGATGGAGCAAGTCCTGGTTGTTTTACACTATGCCTCATGCAAGTTGAATTTATGTGTGAGGACTCTGGAAAAACAGGACAAAAAATGTTTTTAATTATATAACTTGTGTAAGGACAGAGATCTTTGGTTACATTGATGGAAAGAGCAGTAAGACAACTAGAATTTCTAAAAAAAGAAAAAAATACAGTATGTATTACTGAGTCCCAGAAATTAAGAGGAAAGAGTATAAAGAAAATCAGACTATTTCTGAAAGCACATAGAGGAATCTCTCTATGGAATATTTTTATTTTCCCTCTTACACTTTAATTTGGAAAGTATTTTAAAATACCATTTCTATGATGAAAATATTTAATTCATGACTCAGGGACTACGCAGTAAGTTTGATTCATTTCTGTTAATTAATTTCTGTATCCATTCCTGTCCCCCAGCCTGCATCAGTCTTAAAGACATCAGCACAAGAGGAAGCTGAGAATAGGGACAATAAGAATCAAATATGTACTAAGAGCTAAGAAAAGCAAAATAAACAACCAGATAGGCAAACACAAGTAGAAGCTACCAGAAATGGTATCAACCATGTAGATATATGAAGACAATAAATGAATCGCGGTAGGATTCTTGACTATAATCAGGAATAAGATAAGCAAAGAGAGTCATTAAGCCAGAAAACCAATAAAAAGAGTAACACTTGATGCTAAATCCAGATGACTGTTTTTTGAAACTCAGTTCAGTTCAGTTCAGTTCAATCACTCAGTCGTGTCCAACTCTTTGCAACCCCATGAATTGCAGCACGTCAGGCCTCCCTGTCCATCACCATCTCCCGGAGTTCACTCAGACTCACGTCCATCAAGTTGATGATGCCATCCAGCCATCTCATCCTCTGTCATCCCCTTCTCCTCCTGCCCCCAATCCCTCCCAGCATCAGAGTCTTTTCCAATGAGTCAACTCTTCGCATGAGGTGGCCAAAATTAGGAAGTCCATATATACGTATTTTTATCAGAGTTACATTGCAGATGAGCTGAACCTGCAGATAAAGGACTGGCTGGTTGTGAACATGGACATATAGTTTATTGCACAAGGGCACTTGGCCAAGGGAATAAGTAGAGATTGAAAACCAGCCCAGGTCTCATGATTAATCCTTTTGCCAAGTCATGAACCAATGGCATTGCAACCATCTTGAACACGGCCTCTCTCTCTCTCTAATGCCTGAAAAGGGCCAACTGAGACAGAGGAAGCCCTAGTGAAGGAAAGCAGACACACACATCTAAAGTAGGAATGTGATGGCGAAGAAAGAGAGGACTAGGGAGAGGGAGAAGGGAAAAGAAAAGGAAAAGAAACAGTTAGAGGGAAGGGATCAAATCAAGGTATAAAATCTGAGAACTTTATAGAATAAGTGTATTTCATGATTTCTTCCAACAACTATCTGGCATTCAGGAAGTCTCTCAAAGCTAACATTTATTTGAAAATGAGGAGTTGAATTCAATATCTATATTGATTAAGATTAGGCTTAGCCATGAGCAACAGAAATCTATAAAATAGGAACTTCAACAAAATAGAAATCTGTTGTTCTCTCACGTAGAAGTTTGGACAGTCCAGGGCCGGTGTAGTGACTGTCCCATGACCTGGAACCCAGTGTACTTCCAGGAGGCCATCTATAGAGGCTGCCTTTGTTCTCAGCATCCAAGATAGAAATTCAGCCATCATACTCATGTCTTCAGCATTAAGATGGAAAAAGTATGTGCATAAGGGATTCATGCCATTGCCTCTTAAAGAAATTTCCTGTAAGCTGATATACTGCGTTTTCACTAAAATTTCATAGGCTAGAATTTAGTCACATAGCTTCATGTTGCTATGAAGGAGGCTGGGAAATGTTTTATATCAAGTTTCTTTGCATGCCAAGTCACTTCAGTTTTGTCCAACTCTTTGCGAGTCTCCTCTGTCCATGGGATTCTCCAGGTAAGAATACCAGATTGGGTTGCCATGCCCTCCTCCAGGGGAATCTTCCCAAATGGCCTTAAGCACACTTAAAAGCTAAGGCTTCAAAGATGGGAAGATGGATATTTGGGTAGGAAAAGTCTAAGGATATTAACAGTTAATTGACAAAGGATAAATGTTACCAGGTGGCAAATAGAGAGGTAAATATGTTAATGTGCTAATATTTAAAGGAATGTAAATTGAAGGGTGGCACTTTTTCTTATCCAATTAACCCCCCATAAAGAAAAAATAAATAAATTTGGGGAGTAGTTTATGGAACAATGTAATAGTTGACAGTGGTTATCTTAGAGCAGTGGGACTACAAATAATTTTTTTCAGAAGGCAATGGCACCCCACTCCAGTGCTCTTGCCTGGAAAATCCCATGGATGGAGGAGCCTGGTAGGCTGCAGTCCATGGGGTTGCTAAGAGTTGGACACGACTGAGCGACTTCAATTTCACTTTTCACTTTCAGGCATTGGAGAAGGAAATGGCAACCCACTCCAGTGTTCTTGCCTGGAGAATCCCAGGGATGGGGGAGCCTGGTGGGCTGCCGTTTATGGGGTCGCAAAGAGTCGGACACGACTGAAGCGACTTAGCAGCAGCAGCAGTCTTAAATTTAGAGTAGTGACAGTAATAATCATTTCTTTAAATGTGAACACTCTTTAAAAACTATGCCTCTTTAACTTTTGCTGTAGACAGTTTGAGACTTCATGTCAGTGACCAGAGCCAACAGTGTGGTAAATGGTATTACACTTCAGGGGTCACCTTTTCTTCATTCTGTAATCTCAGTGATAATCAGCAGAATCTATTTAGCTGTACTTAAGAGATTCCCTGGAGAAGACAATAGCACCCCACTCCAGTACTCTTGCCTGGAAAATCCCATGGATGGAGGAGCCCGATAGGCTGCAGTCCATGGGGTCGCTAAGAGTCGGACACGACTGAGCGACTTCACTTTCACTTTTCACTTTCAGGCATTGGAGAAGGAACTGGCAACCCACTCCAGTGTTCTTGCCTGGAGAATCCCAGGGACAGGGGAGCCTGGTGGGCTGCCATCTATGGGGTCACACAGAGTCAAACACGACTGAAGCAACTTAGCAGCAGCAGCAAGAGATTCCCAATCTTCCTGTCTGTTCTTTTCTTTGACACTTGGGTGGTAGCTTTCATTCTTCTGGGAAGAAAAGTTTAACTAAAAACCAATGTGTCTATTCATGGTCTAATTCTTCACTCTGTGTTTTACTTGCCTGTCCCGGCTCACATCTCCGTATGTTCCTCTCTAATAACATGCGCGCGTGTGTACCTTTATAACGGTTGTGAACCCAAACAAAAACAGCAGTAAGAAGCGGGCACGTTCAGGAGAAACAGCCTAGTTAGCGGACAAGTGTTGTGAATACAGGCATTGATTTAGTCCACGTTGGATGGCTCCAAAATTGATCTTCAGCCCTTCCCTGTCCTCTGGGATACAGATGCACACAGCCAGCATTTCCCTTTCATTGTAGAAGTAAGTGTCTAAAATGTATCCTAACCAGAGCAGAATGCTTGACCCCCTCACTCTACATACAGGTGCCTCTTCCCATGTCTCCCCACCCAAAACCCACAGTTAATGAAATTACAACTTACACAATGAATTGCTCTGGTAAAAATCCTAGCGTTTTTGTTCTTTCATCTTTCTTATCTCCATCTCATTCATCAGTTAAGTTCTGTTTGCTCCACTTTGCAATTATATCCCAAATCCAGTCCCCGCACGCTCTCTCCAGTGTTACCTTTGGCCCAAGCCAGTATCATTTCTGGCTTAGACTACCACACTAGCTGTCTGTGCAATCAGGTTCAGCTACTGCTTCAGCAAGGAATATCCAAACTTCAGTGGCTTAGCACAATAAAGGATGATTTCTAGCAAGGAGACTCTGCTCCATGCAGTCATTCAAGGACCAGGTTCCTTCAAGTAGACTTTGTCATCACTTACGTCCTCAAAGTGCAGCATCCAGTCAGAATATGGGAGAAGAAAGAACTCGCAGGCATTCCCAGAAGAAGTTTCAGGACTGAGGCCTTAAACTGATCTATACCATTTCCACCCAAATCCCACTGGCCAGAAGCCAGTCAGTCATAGGGCCCCACCTACCTGCAAGGGAGACTGGGTAATGTAGTCTTCCTGTTGGGCCAGGAGGAAAATAAAATATGTTTTGGTGAGTCCACAACATTGTTTTTGTTACACCCATTTCCTGCTTCTGTAACAGTGAAAGCATCTTTTTAAATATATTAAAAATGAGAGTATGCCACTGCCCTTTTAAAAGCCATGCAAAAGCTGCCCACTGCAGTTCTATCAGAATACAAGCTTCTCACCCTTGTTGTGAAATCCTACATGATTAGATACCTGTGAGTCTCTCTGACCTTGGATGCTTCTACACTTGCTTTTTGTTTACTGTTTTCTGACATCACTCAGCAATTCTAAGCTCACGGTCTACTTGAGGCTATGGCACTTGCTTGTCCCCTCTGCTGGAACACTCTTCCTAGTCTTATTTTATTGCACTTTGCAGATATTATGGGGTTTTTTGTTTGTTTGTTTGTTTTACAAATTGAAAGTTTGTGGCAACCCTGCATTGTCAGATGATAGCACTTTTTGGTAGTAAAGTGTTTTTTAATTAAGGTACATAATTGTTTCTCTTTTTTTAGACATAATGCAGTTTCATACTTAATATTGAATACACCTTAGTTTAATATAAACATAGCTTTTATATTACACTGAGAAACCAAAAAGTTTGTGTTACTTGCTTTATTGTGATATTCTCTCTATCCTGGTAGTTCTGAACTGGACCTGTAATATCTTTGACATATTGCCTGTAGCTCCTTCTTATCATTCTGATCTCATCTTAATTGTCACCTCCTCTCAGAGGTTGTCCATGATTAACTCATTAAAAGTAGCCACCATACACACCTACTATCTCACTCTGTTAGATTACTATGTGCTATTCTGTTTACAACATTTATAATTATATATTATTTTATTTATTTATTGTCTGAAACCCCTTTACTCTATTAAGAGCAAGAAAGTGAAAGTGAAAGTCACTCAGTCATGTCGGATTCTTTGCGACCCCATGGACTATACAGTCCATGGAATTCTCCAGGCCAGAATACTGGAGTGGGTAGCTTATCCCTTCTCCAGGGGATCTTCCTGACCCAGGAATCAAACCAGGGTCTCTTGCATTGCTGGTGGATTCCTTACCAACTGAGCTATGAGAGAAGCCCAAGAGCAAGAAGCTGGTGTCATTACAATAATGACTAGCAGAAAATATGCATAAAATATCAATTTGATGAATGAATGAGCAAATAACCCTTTCAGTTAGATGTGAGTTTGGGTTCAGCTTAAACATGATTAAAACTTATTTCGCTTACCAGTTAATAATTTCAGTATGAGTGTGTGCATGCTAAGTCACTTCAGTCATGTCCAACTCTCTGCGACCCTATGGACTGTAGCTTGCCAGGCTCCTCTGTTCATGGAACTCTCTAGGCAAGAACACTGGGGTGGGTTGCTTTGCCCTCCTCCAGGAGATCTTCCCAACCCAGGGATAGAGCCCAGGTCTTCCGCATTGCAAGTGCATTTTTTACCAGCTGAAACACAAGGAAAGTCCAAGTGTTAAAGGGTGGCTATGAAAATTTTGAAAGGGTGGCTTTCTAATACAAACGTGATCAATCTCAGCTCCAAAAGCCTGTGAATGTCCTCTGCAACTGCTCTTGGAGGTGGGTTTAAGAGGACTTTCTGGGTTTGCATAGAGAAGATTAATTCTAGTTTGAGTTTAGGCTAGGAAAAAAAAAAAAAAAAAACTGTGAAGCTCTTCTCTCCAGTGAAATCATCCCGTCTCCTTTTGAGAGATCATATCCATAGCTCCACTCACACACCCATCCCCAATCACTACTAGACCTTACCATTTCAACTAGTTAAATTAAAAGTTCTGCTTGGGTTTTACTTTTTCTATTTCATATGCATTTTCAATGGTTGCAGCTGTTTTTACCATCTTACTACTTGGATTTACTTTTTTCTTTCCCTTATGAGTGCCTTTAGCACTATAAGGATAGAAATAAATTTTCAGGCATATTTATCTCCAAGAAAGTAAGAGGAGATCCCTGAAGAGAAATCTTTCAAGCTTCCAGTAACTCTACATTCAAAACATATATATAGTGTATTCATTTGGCACCCGCAAGTCTTCAAATCTCTTTCCTCCAGCATCTCAATTTATTTAAGTTTGGAAAAATTTATTAAAGAATATATGTAGAAAAGTCAAATGTTTTCCTCAGTATTGGCAGATGATCTAAATGGGTTATGGCATCCTTAAAAAAGGAAGGCTAAAAAGAAAACCTTTCAAGCCCAGGACACCACAGTTTATGGAGTTCCTGTATTCTGACGCATCCGCCTACGTGATAATATGCATCATCTGTATGTCAGAGTCCCTGTCCATCTCACTGATGTCTTTTCCTTAGCCTGACTTGTTATGTGAATGGAGTAGGCTGAGTGGTGATGCATACCATTCTAGACTAAGCTTAAGACATGACCTTGAGCAATTTACCTTCTTTGTGGCTTTGGAATTTTAGAAGGAAGGACCAATTCTTTTCTTCTGATTCTTTGAAAACGTAGTACTTGTTTTATCCAAAATAGTAGTGTTGAAACTATTAGTGTAAATTGAACTGTGAAAGATATAATGGTGTTTTAAGTGCAGAGCTGCTCACTGTACATTATATTGTAATTTAGCTCAGAGAAGGAGTCTTTAGAAGACCAAAAACGGCATTTTATTTAAATTCAGATATTTTAAAATCAAAGGATTTCTTTAAATGATAGATTGAGGAGTGCCAACCAGAAGGATTTAAGTACAAAGTGGTTTTATTTTTCTCCAATTATTGCCTTCGACATAAGCCTTCAGATTTTGGACAGATTCTGTAATTTCAGATCAGTTTTAGGTATTTCAACTCAGTCTGTTTCACTCTAAATCTTTAACTTTCTGTCCCATTAGCCAGCATTCACGAGTTGTAGGATGGAGCATGGTATACTTCTCCCCATCTAACCCCTTGGAGGGAACGTGTATGTATGTGGTTATGGTGGATGGTGAATGGGAAGCTTTGGTTTAGAGACACCTGCTTCTGCCCTCTCTTCTAGATCTAGCTCTTCCATAATTTGGAAGAAGAGGAAACTAGGGAGAGCAGATCTTAAGCAACTGGTTACATGTAGGTGATGGGGAGAAGACTTCCTGCTATGGCTCACAATGGTCCCACGTGCTGCTGACAACATCCACAGGTGTGGTAGTCTCCGCGTGGATGATGGAGGTGGAACAGGGTCTCCCTTCATTCCTACAGCATATAGGTTCCTACGTGGAGTATAACCTCACTTGGCCAGTTTATGCTTTGGTTACCTATACCTAGGCTCCCATATTAACCTTCCTGGAACTAAAGGAACTGCTAAGGTCTTCTTCCACCCTCTCGGAGAACCACGAGAACCCAGAGGAGAGTACCACTACCCTCTTCTCCCAAGTCACACTACACTTCAGTCCCCTGTCATTCTGCTGATGTCAGCAACTCCAACCGCTTTCCTGCGCTTTGTGGAGTTGGCAGCCCAGAAGCGACCAACAGTCTCTGTTCAACTCACAACTTCCAGGCATGCACACACATCACACTCTCCCAAGAAACTTCTCATCATACACTAGGTGACAATGCTAAAATGGACCTCAGAGTTTGCGGCTCAGAAACTTGACAGCTGGTATGTGAAAAAGATAAGCTTAGAGCACGGCCAGCTACCACCAACCATCCTCTCTCTGCCCCAGATTCCTCACTTTCTTTCTCATGCTTAACTCAGTGGTTTCTTTCAGACTGTTACTGATTTTGTGGGAGTTACGCATTTTCTCAGGATACTTTCTGCTCCTCTGTCCCAGGACAGGGCAGTTCTGAGGCAATGGGAAGAGTCCCAGTCTTTGTTACTAATAAACATAGTGGATATAAATACCAAGCACTATAATGTATTATGAAATTTATCACAAATAGAATGGCATTATCAGTATCCCAACTTTTAGCTAGATTTCACTCTTCTTTTGACTTCAGTTTTCTTCTATGTGAAAAAAAATCTCTCCTATACTACCCATGAGTCTATTCTACCAGCTCAGAAATTTCTGGAAACTTTCCACAACTTTAGTTCAGGTAAGATGCAGAGTCCAATTACTCATCTCCATCTCCATTGTTAACCTCTTGGCCCAATCAGTCAACTGTTAGTGCTTGTTTATTCATCTGTAAAAAGGGGGAATAATATTACTGACTCGCTTCAAAGAGTCCTAGAGATGAAATAATAAAGAGAGAAAATGGCATAGGGATTGAACTTGAACTATAAGCTCATAAATCATCATTAGACAGTTGAGGATAACAAAAACATTTGTCACTTGGCTTACAGTAACTATTAGTTTTAAAATCCAGCCCTCCAAATCAAATACTTCATTTTTAACACTGGAAAATATTAAAATCTTTAAAGTCTTATTTAATATTATGTTGAATATATGACTGTGGTTCTTAATGTAAATATGTCAAGGAATGGTGCACTGAATTCATAATGGTTTACAATAGTATAATATGAGCAATTTCCCCTTTAGGTAAGCATTAAGTGCTTATTACCAATGGATGGCTCTTCTCCATAGCCAGACGTTGTCATTATCTGTAAAGAAAATTTTTTCTATTTTAACTTGTACTTAAATTCTGACTGTGCCTCAGGAATGGGAAATACTACAATATGAACCTAATACAGAAATCCCCACACCTAGTAATGTAAAGACGTACTGGCAGACTAAATACATTGTTTTTTGAATACATAAGAACTTAAAGATTTAAATTCAGGTTTTACAATTCATATTGACAAGTATTTGGGGGAGCCTGAGGCAACCCCCCTCCTGGCTCTGCTTTTTAAGCAGAGAGGTAGTAAAAGGTCCATGACGTTTAATTAGGTTTCTTTTTCATGAAATTACCTTGTAGACCTTTCAATATGGATGGTTAATCACTACCTTAGGCAGACATATTTTATTGCCCCAAATTTGAAATGAATTCTAATAAAGGTTCAAGTAGCTTTGGGGAATTTTGACAAAGCTGATGAAAGTGGAGAGAAAAGAACCTCATAATAAATAATGTGTTGTTTTCATGCTCTCTTTAGACTGACTTATGCAGGATTCATTCCTTTCTTTTTCCTTTCCTTTATTGATTGGCATAACTGTATTAGTCAGGGTTCACAGAGAAATAGAACCAATATATTTATAAGGAAATAATAAGGAACTGTTTCATGTGATTATGGAGGCTGAGAAGTTCCATTATATATCTGCAAACTGAAAACCCGGGAGAGGTTGTAGCACATAGTTCTGTTACAGGAAGGGGAACCCCTTCCGGGGCCAAGAGTGGGCTTTTAATACTCAGAAATGAATTGGCCCAGGAGACACATGTGCTGACAAAGGAAAATACTTTATAGGAAAAAGGCCCCTGGGTGAAGAGCAGTGGGGTAAACAACATAAAAGAAAAAAAAAAAAATCAGTGTCCTGTTAACACATGTGAATAAGGCATATTCTGAATTAATCACAGATCAGCCATCTAGATCTGGAGTATATTATTATTTTCTAATCGGCTTTTTTTTTTTTCAAACTTTAAACTTTTTATTTTGTCGTGGGTTATAGCTTATTACGGAGAAGGCAATGGCACCCCACTCCAGTACTCTTGCCTGGAAAATCCCATGGACGGAGAGTCTGGTAGTCTGCAGTTCATGGAGTCGCTAAGAGTCGGACATGACTGAGTAACTTCACTTTCACTTTTCACTTTCATGCATTGGAGAAGGAAATGGCAACCCACTCCAGTGTTCTTGCCTGGAGAATCCCAGGGACGGGGGAGCCTGGTGGGCTGCCGTCTATGGGGTCGCACAGAGTCGGACACGACTGAAGCGACTTAGCAGCAGCAGCATAGCTGATTAACAATGTTGTGGTAGATTCAGGTGAACAGCGAAGG
The DNA here is from genome assembly GCF_002263795.3 of Bos taurus. Lineage (NCBI taxonomy): Eukaryota > Metazoa > Chordata > Mammalia > Artiodactyla > Bovidae > Bos > Bos taurus. Next base: position 20,934,378 of record NC_037350.1, on the reverse strand, counting down.
GACTCAGCCATACATACACGTGTATCCATCCTCCCCCCAATCCCCCTCCCATCAAGGCTGGCACGTAACGTTAAGCAGAGTTCTCTGCTCTGTACAGTAGGTCCTTGTTGGTTATCCATTTTAAATACAGCAGTATATACATATCCATCCCAAACATCCCCTCCTCCTGGCAACCATAAGTTTGTTTTCTAAGTGACCGAGAGAATTTTAAAATCTAATCCACAGATGGCCTGCATCAGAATTCTTTGTTTAAGAAGCAAGTTTCTGAAGTCCAACTCAATCTATAGAAAAATGTCTGGGGAAGGGGTTTTAGAATCTACATTTTAACATCTCTGCAGCATAAATCTCAAACATGCTCAAGTTTGAATCTCTGCTTACAGACTCTTTCTTTGCAATACAATGAAGTAAGTGAAAGTGATTGATGCTCAGTTGTGTCTGACTCTGTGACCCCATGGATATGGGATTTCCCAGGCAAGAAAACTGGAGTGGGTTGCCATTCCCTTCTCCAGGGGATCTTCCTTACCCAGGGATTGAACCCGAGTCTCCTGCATTGCAGGCAGAATCTTTACCATCTGAGGCAAATATGAAGTAACTGATGCTTAAAAACAGGAACTAATGTGGAGAGAAAGAGTCAGGACTTTGTTTTTGAACTCTAGCCCCACCACTGATGGAAAAATGGCTTTCCAAAGGAATTTCTTCTTCTGAGTTTACATTTTCCCCTTGAGGAATCATGATTTCATCTGTTCAAGCACCAGATTTATATTTATTTATTTATATTTATTTTACATTTATGAAAATATAAAACCCTTTATTCCAATTCTTCTCTTTCCCTGATTTTTCACTAGACTGAAAAAAAAAAAAAGTTGTAACAAAGAAAGAGCAGAACGTTGCCTTAGGTTTTGGAAATGGAAATGGAATTACAGGTCACCCAGATTGAAGAAAAGCTAAACAGTGTGAAATGCTTGTCCGCGTTAGGGGAATGAGTTAAGATTTTTCTTGGTGGGGACAGTCATAAGAAACAGTGGAGACCACCATAAAGTGAAGTTCACAGAACACATACCATCAGGATCCCCCACCGCTCATAAAATCGACTTGTGCCAAGCTGAACAAAGGAAACTCCTTGAAACAGACAGGAGCTGAGTTAACTATTGCTTATTGGAGAAGCCACTGTTTTGCAAAGCTGTGCTTTCTGAGTCTGAGCTTTAGCTCACTGCTGGACAAGACTCTATGCCTTTCTTTTGAAAATCTGCAGGATAGAAGCATCCCAAATTATAGCAACTGATGAAAAAAGTGAGAGTTTAATTGTAACCAAAGGCCACGACCAGAAATTTCAGGTAAGTCACATTGTATGTGTAACAATTTCTAAATAGAAATGAAATTGCACTTGAGCTATTTCTGATTTGTATCACCTCTAATATAATCTCTGTAAATATGTAAATGGAGATTTTGCTGCAGGCGACTAGTTACAAAGATGCTGGAAGAACTAGAAAATCAAAAGCAGAATGGAGGACTTTTGTTGCTGTTGTTCAGTCGTTAAGCCATGTCTGATTCTTTGGGACTGCATGGACTGTAGCCCGCCAGTCTCTTCTGTCCATGGGATTCTTCAGGCAAGAATACTGGAGCGGGTTGCCATTTCCTCATCCAGGGGATCTTCCCAAGCCAGGGATTGCACTGGCATTTCCTGCGTCATCTTGCATTGGCAGGCGTATTCTTTTACCACCGAGCCACCTGGGAAGCCCCATTGTCACTTGTCACTGCTGGCAGAAAGTGCACCAGAAACCACAAGGAAGAAGAAAACCACTTCTCCCCTTCCTGCTGTCTGCTCTTGTACCAGTGCCCATCTATGGAAGCCAGCTGGCAAGAGACCTTAGAAAATACATTTTCAGACAACCACCACCCCACCACACACACACACAACACACAGCAGAATGCAAAGGAGTGGGGGTTGAGAGCAAGGAGCAGATGACTGTCACTCTGTTTGTACAATGTGGGGAATAAATCAAGTTATGAGAGTATAAAAACAAGTGGTGGACAGAGACAAAGCAAAAAGACAAGAAATTTTTTCTTCATCCTTAATGTAATGGAAGATTAAATGAGGGAGATTTATGCAAGAACTTCTGCTTCTAGAATAACTGATCAATTTGGAATTAAGACTTATTGAAAAATTCCCTGCAGTTGTTAATTTAGTAACTCACTGTTGAGTATATATTATGCTCCACAACCATGCCAGGCAAGGGTAGCTGCTTTTGCAACTGCAAAGAGTGTGGTTTTCCAGTGCTGGGGATAAGGTACAGTCTTATCTGTGCCTTTAGGATTTTACAAACTGTATACCCTGGGCAAAGGATTCACAGATGTCTAGTAAACAAGTGCCTGCATCTAAACCGATCATTTTTCCATATGTTTCAAAATGCAATTCCTTGGAGGGGGCGCGAGGGGCGGATTCACAAAGCAGCCTGTATGGAGGGGACCTCGCTTTTCAACAATGCCCTGCCTGAGACAGGAGAAAGGAGAAGAATGCCCTGGGTTTTCCCTCCCCCTTGCCCTCCAGTCTCCTGTTAGTGTCTCCCTTTGGCCAAACCTAGCTGGAAGTCAGACAGCAAGGAACCCTCAGAAATGTAATTTCCAGGAGAAGGACTAGGAATGGATCCAAGAGCAGTGAGCAAGTGATCGTCACAAGTTCTGACCACCCCTTGCCTTGACTGGTGTACTCAATTACTTGTCCTTGCTGCTACTGCTTTGCCCGCTGTCTTCCCAATTAGAACATAAGCTTCAAAAAAGGTGTATTTAATCAACTTTGTTCTCTCCTACATCTCTGGTGCCTAAAACAGGGCCTGACATGCTGCACTGTTAATAGATTCTTGTACACGATGAGGGGGTCGTGGTTTTTCAATTAGTTTTTATTGGAGTACGGTTGCCATACAGCAAAGTGAATCAGCTATATATCCCCCTTTTTTAAGATTCTTTCCCGTTTGGATCACCACAGAGCATTGAGTAGAGTTTCCTGTGTTATACAGTAGGCTCCCATTTGTTATCTATTTTATATATAGCAGTGTATATATGTCAATCCCAACCTCCCAATTCATCCCACCTCCCTTTCCCCCTTGGTATCCATAAGTTTGTCCTCTATATCTATGTCTCTATTTCTGCTTTGCAATAAGTTCATCTGTAGCATTTTTCTAGATTCTGCATATAAGCTTTAAAATATGATATTAGATTTTCTCCTTCTGACTTCCTTCACTCTGCATGACAGCCTCTTATAGATTCTTATACCTAAAATCTGAATACATACATACAATCTGAGTAGATTCTTATACCAGATGAGGCAATTGTGATTTTAACTCAAAATATTTAGACCGTGCCCTTCTACCCAAAGTCTTAATGAATGTCTTATTTTTCTTCAAAACCTCTTAACATCTTGAAGTCCATGATTATCTCTGACCAAGAGAGAAGACTACAAATCTCTTAGAATAAGGAATATTTAGGGAAGGGCTTGGAGAAGGAAATGGCAGCCCACTCCAGTGTTCTTGCCTGGAGAATCCCAGGGACAGGGGAACCCGGTGGGGCCATCTCTGGGGTTGCACAGAGTCGGACACGACTGAAGCGACCTAGCAGCAGCAGCAGCAGCAGGGAAGGGCTGCTAAGGGTTGGGAGAGAGTGCTGTGAATAAAGCCATACCAGGAGGTAGAAAAGGCTTAGATTCAGGATGAGTTTGCTGCTCACAAGGGCTATCTTGATTTGGAGGATCAAAGTTTCTGGCACAGCTAAAAGAATATATTTTTCAAACACATTCTCTTTATTATTTACATGGAAATCATATAGGAAGAGAAAATTAGATTGGAAAGCTTTTTCTGAAGGGTTTTATTAAGGAAAAATGTGATTTTTGCTTATTTAAGCAAAAAATTAGAAGATAGTAAACATTCCCAAAAAATGAGCTTAAGGCTGTGCTTTTAGGAGCATTAATATTCACAAGCAGTATGTCCTGCCTCTGTGCGGTCAATGTCCACACTACAGAGGGCTGGCAAACGTGGGTTTGAACCGATTAATTCATTATTCTGGAACGAGCGTTTTGAGTAGCTTTAACAGCAGCAAGCATCTTAGGTAGGTGAAACAGGAAGTAAACATCTCATCTGCTGGCCCCTTTAATGTCATAAAGTGAATAGACGGCCAAAGCAAAACACCAAAATATTAGCTAACTAAGCAATATCCATAGACTAATGTCTGCAACCAGGAAAGTCCTAGAGAGAATCGAAGTGCTTTATACATTCAATAAAGAGGCATGTTGTTTTAGTCGCTAAGTCATGTCCAACTCTGCAATCCCATGACTGTAGCCTGCCAGGTTCCTCTGCCCATGGGATTTCGCAGGCAAGAATACTGAAGTGGGTTGCCATTTCCTTCTCCAGGGGATCTTCTCAACCCAGCTATTGAACACATGTTTCCTGCATTAGCCTGCAGATCCTTTACTGCTGAGCCACCAGGGAAACCCAATACAATCATACCAAGATCTTAATTATCCCCCACTCAGGGCTCACCACTACTGGACAGATGTCATGAATATTGATTAGTTATTAGTGAGCTCCTAAAAGCAGCTGAATACAAAAGTGTTACTTAAATATCAATAGCAGTTTATTTCAGACTGCCCCTTAAAATATTAGAGACATAAACTTGAGATACCGATCCTGACATTTCTTGGGCCGGACCAGAGCCAGGGCCTGTGGTATGTGGTTTAGTCAGGATTCTCCAGCAATGCAGAATTAGTAGGAAACACTAGTGTGTGTGTGTGTGTGTGTGTGTGTGTGTATACATATGTATATATATATATATATATATATATATATATATATATATATATAAGATTTGCTATATAGGAATTGCTTCATGTGATTATGGAGACTGTGGCCTACATTTTGCTCTCTGCAAGCCAGAAAATCAGGAAAGCCCCCTCCCCAACTGTGGCCTAATTTAGTCCAAGTCTCAAGGCCCCAACTAAGGGGCCTATGGTGTAAATCTCAGTCTGAGTCTGAAGGCCTGAGAACCAGGAGCACCCATGTCCAAGGGCTGGAGAAAGTGGATATCTTGGCTCAAACAGAGAGAGCTCTTGGAGGTGGTCATTGAGAAGCTGTGACAACCGGTTGACCCTTGAGCTAAATCTGAACAATTGGAGACTCCTGAGCCCCTCCCTGTGCTTGGCATGTGCATTCCACACTAGCAGCCTTTTCAAGGATGCAGCCTTGAGAAGGTGAGGTGTTGGTGAGACTTTCTGGACTGAAAATGTGACTGAGCCCAGTGAAGACTTCGCTGTACACTTTTAAGGTTCTGATGGGCGAATGGGGAGATTACTCGTCTTGCAGCCACCCAAGACAAACCTCATATGTAAGTTTCCTTGCTTATTAAATCTGCCAACTCTTAGTCTGGAGTAGCTGCTCTTCTTTTGGTCTATCCCTGCCTTCCGTGTACAGGGGCCAGTTTGCAAACCAACAGAGTAAATGTGTCTCCCCCCCACCGCCCCTGCCTTTTAGTTCTAGTCTGGTCAGCAGTGGACTGGATGCCCGCATTGGTGAGGGGCAACGTCTTCACTCAGTCCACCGTTTCAAATACTAATCTCCTCTGGAGAGGTCGTCATGGACACACCCAGAAATGATGTTTTTCCAGCTATCTGGGCACACCTTAGCCCAACCAAGTTAATGAGTAATTATTAATATGTAATGTCCTAATGTCATGAAATAGAAGACAAGGAAGGAAGGGACGCATGAGGGGAGGAAGAAAGGGAGGACAAATTTTACCAAGGAAATCTAAAAAAAGAAGTTAAAATAAGAAAAATAAAAATGGGAAGAGAGGGAAGTATGCAATGGATTGCAAAAGGAAATTCGATGAATAGAGAAAGACAGCAATGGGGTTGAGATGCCTGAGCCCCATCAGCAGTAGGTTGATGGTGTGGGCGGTAGAGCGGCTGTGGTAAAAGACAACAATGGGGTTGAGATGCCTGAACCCCATCAGCAGTAGGTTGATGGTGTGGGCGGTAGAGCGGCTGTGGCCACTCCTCTTCTGCCTATTTTTTGAAAGTTTTTTTGGCTCCACCTCGAGACCCCAATAGGGATCCCCATGCCCCAGCAGTGAAAGCACAGAGGCTTAACCACTGGACCACCATGGAAGTCCTAAAGGGTGTTTTTTTTAATTTTTATTTTATCTTGGAGCAACATATGTTGGAGTTGATTTACAATATTGTGTTAGTTTCATGTGTACAACAAAGTGATTCAGTGACACATACACATATATCTATTCTTGTTCATGCTGATGTCTTTAAACACAGCCATTGTAGTGGTGGGAGACTAAGCCTGTTACTGACAACTCGGGTTGTTTCTGATTCAAGGATCCCAGGAGTCAGTCCACATGCCTGTTTTTATTTGTTTGCTCTTGCTGCTTTCTGAGGCAATCATGGATCAGCCCATCTTAAAGAGAAAGATGTCACAAATATTTGAGATCAGAAAACCAGGTGTTGTTTAGATTCCTTTATTCTAGCTTCCAAAACCTAGTTTCGAACTAAAGACATAGATTGATGGAAAGATGAAGAAGTAGTTGATGAATAAATAACAACCTGATGATTGTAAAAGGCAAAATAGTCCCTTTACACGAAACAGAGATTATACCTTTAGCCTCTCAACTAAATTCCAAGTGCCTAAAAAAATTATGGAATGTGTGTGTGTGTGTGTGTGTGTGTGTATATCTTTGCCTATGCGGTATACCAGATGTCACCCTGACCTTTCAACTCCTCTTTTAGCTTCACAGTCAAGTCTCAACAGGTCCCTCCATTAAAAAGAAGAGACCCTAAATACAAAGGAAGCTGTTGTCTTCTGATGTTATTTCAGAGAATTGAAAACTAGATGAGATCTCATGAACCTCTTAGTGCAAATTCTAGATGTGAAAATTGAAGGTCAGAAAAATTAAATGACCAGTTCAGATCAACTGAAAGATGATTAGCCACAAAGAAGTAGAGTGATTTTCCCTAGTCAAAGGGGAATGCTGAAGGAGAACCCCCCCCCAACTGCCATGTCCCCCATGAGGACAGATGGCTCACTCCTTATATTCTGAGGAACGGTTTCTGCTTTTTCGTTCGAATGTGATGCCTATGCAAGGCCTCCAGTGCTGCAAGGCAAGAGACACCAGATCCCAGGAGGGGTAAGATTTAGAGTCCCATTACTCATCTCCATCTCCATTGTTAACCTCTTGGCCCAATCAGTTAGTTGTTAGTGCTTGTTTATTCATCTGTAAAAAGGGGGGATAATATTATTGACTCACTTCAAAGAGTCACAGAGATGAAATAATAAAGAGAGAAAATGCATAGAGACTGAGTTTGAACTAAGTTAATAAATCATCATTAGACAGTTGAGGATAACGAAAATATTTGTCACTTGACTTACAGTAACTACTTTCTTAGTTTTAAAATCCGGACCTCCAAATCAAATGCTTCATTTTAACATTAGAAAATACTAAAATATTTAAAGTTTTATTTAATATTAATCATATGTTGAGTATATGATTGTTGTCTTCATTGTAAATATGTTAAGGAATCTTGCACTGCATTTATAATGGTTTACAATAGTATCATATGAGCAACTTTCCCTTTAGATAAGCATTCAGTACTTGTTACCAATCTGCTTCAAATGGCGTGAAAAAAAATATTTAAGTAAATGTTACCCTGAGATGAGAGAACTGGGCTGGTTTTGCAAACCTGTGGTCTCAAGAGTCTGATATGTATTCTCTCTGGTATTGAATCTGCTTCCTCGCGAGGTCACTGTCTCAAACTACAATGATAATTTCTTTCTCAAGATGAGAGTTCACTTCTAGACTCCTTTTGACCATCACGATTAAAGTAGCATTTGGAATATCCATTAGTGTGAACAGACCATTCAAAACATAACTTATGGTTTTAATTTCAGTAAATATATGTTAGCTCCCACTGTATAGCAGGCTTCCTGCTAGGTAGTCTGACATTCAATTCATGTGGTATTCCTAAGCAAGAGAGGTTTTTTAGAATAAGGGAACCATTGTGTCTTTTCTGTTTACATCACTATTATTATTTCATTATTCACATATTGTAATCTCCTCAAGCAGCTCATTAGCCACCCACGATTTCACTCTTAGAAAAGAAGTTATTAAAACGGATATCTTATGAGAAGTTAGTAGGAAAGATATGGCTCCTTAGTGATGGAATTTATATAATTGCGGCATAATTAGATATGAAAAAAAAGATTTGGTGGGCTAAATTTTCTTTTCTGGTAGAAACCAGGACATTTTGTTAGAAGAGTATTGACAGAAACCATGGTTGGATCTCAACAGCCTGGGTTATTGGAGAGGAGAAGTAATTCTAGCTCAGACTGGGTTGGCAAAGAGCGCTGTCAGGGAAACTGACTCAGTCCTAGGGCAACCTTGGGCATTATGTACGCAGAGTAGAATATGGGCAGAATCATATTTCTATTCACTTGACCCATTCACAAGAGTCTATGCACAGCTGGGACCACATAGAACAGTTACCTCTGTTGGAAACATTAGTCAGTGTCAGGAGTTGCGGGGGGGGTGGGGGTGTATTTAGAATCGGGGGGATCAGTGTCAGTAGCAGTGTTGGGGAGGTAGTTAGAATCAGGGCTCCAAGCTTTAAGCAGGAAAAGAAAGACAAACCGCAAACTTATAGGTCATGTCAAATGAGTAAGATCTGAAGTGTGGGGATAGTGCTGAACATGCTAGCCATCACAGAGTCTGGCGTTCATGGCAATAACAGTATCTGGACATTTAGGGTATCAGGGTTTAAGACTCCAGATCCTAATCTTCTTTTAGTCAATCTTTCTTTAGGTCTGTCAATACAGGTCTTGTCCTAGTTTTATGAGACGTGGTTCTAAATGACAACTTCGTTTTAACAGTCTATGCAGTGATATCTCGTCTGCTTTGTGTGCAGTCTACTTAGAGGCCAACATGAACTCTTGGGCAGTGCTCTACAGTATTTCTGTCTTAAATTCTGACCAGTTTCACATGTGAATTACAAGGGATCTGCCCACATAAAGCATTAAAGAAATTTTTTTCTCCAGCTCATTCTTCTCCAAAGTCCTGCCCTCCTCTCTAAATTGATAAAGCAGCATAGTTTGGTGGGGGGTGGGGGGTAGGGGAGTCATGGAATCCAGGTTTCTGCAGATCTTTGCCGACATCTGCAGGGGACTCAGAGCTACCTGCCCCCTTGACACACTATATCCAGATAGAATGGGGAGTCCAAGCTCCCACTCTGTCTCTGCCGATGTCATAGGAGAGTAAAGGGGGAGGGCAAGGTTTCTCCATGATGTTTGTCTGGAGTAAGTTGGATATTGTCATAAATATTGCCATCCTGTTGGATCATTCGCTTTCTGGTCCTTTGGATGGAGAAGACAGATTATGGGGGATTTTGTTTTTGTCTGTGTCTTTTGGCACTTCTAAACTAAGGGCTTCTCCAAAAATACTGCACCAAGCCCAACTCCAAACCCAGGATGTATGGAAGGCAAAAAGAAAGAACAGGAAACTCACCTCAAGTTGTTAGTGTCCCAAGGTCCCTGGTCTGTGTACCCTCTTCATTCCACATTTCAAAGTCTTCTTATGCTTGTTTGTTGTTTTAAGTCCAGAGCTTTTATGATTATACTTAGCAAGAGATAGAGCAAGAAATGAGTCTTCTCCATGTTGTCTGAAACCAGAAGTCTCACTTCAAGAACAGCATTAATTGTTATAATCATTAACAAAGCACATTCTTCCCTGTGTTCTTCTGGGAATCTGAACTAATGTAAAGTTAAGACCAAGATCATTTGGCTGGCGTGTTCTTGGGAAACATTATTATTGACTTCATGGGGAGATAAACAATCTTCTACTGAGAAAAGTTTTCTCAATTCCAAGCAGGCATTTCCAAAATCCCTTCCCATCAGTTCCACTTGGCCAATAGAGACCTGTAACTGCATCCAAGATTTGAAGGCATGTTTGTTTCAAAGGGTGTTTTGGAGGATAGAATAAAATACAAATGTTATATTGATGTACGATATTCGGCGAGGTCCTCCTTTGGAAAACAAAGATGGGGAGAAACATGTCAGACTTGAAATTTTTTGTCTTTTTCTGTGTGAGTGGCAATATTTTAACTCAATAAATGATAATAACCCATCACAGTAAAAATCCACCGAAATCTGTAAGTGGGTCCCCAAACATCCAGGTCACACTATTATAAAGTCAGTGAACTGATGAGGGTGAGCCATCCAAAGGGAACTGCTAATCTCCTTCTAACCAAACATTTGTACATGAGCCACATCATCACGGGGTTTCACCACAGCTACCACCCATCTCATGCTGATCTGATGTCAAGATTTACATTAAAGGCATAATCCGGTGCAGATTTCATTATTCTCCTTCTACAAATGAAGAACTTAGGATTCAGGGAAGTTAAAAAATTTGCCCCGTGTCACACAGACTGAACATGGCAGCATAAAAAAGAAAATGAAAGAATTTAGGCTCCCAGGGCTCAGCTTTAACCCCTGCTCCATCCATTCCCTCAAAGACATAGTCTATGCCCCAGGCTAATTCAGGCTCCACTTCTCAGTGTTATTAAGGTTTGTATTATACTCTCTTCCTGAGCCGGCTCATACTAGCTGAAACTCATCCCACAAGTGGAAATGATGTCAGCTTGGAGGACAAGACAGAGAGTGGGGCTTGGCACACGCATCAGGAAAGCAGCCTAGAATATCCTTTTTGCAATGTCTGCTTTGAACTGGTTGAACTGAAATGTCTCACGTTTCACTGCTTTGGGTTTATTATTATTCAATTAATGTTTATTAAACACCCAGTGTGTGAAAGTGCTCATGGAGGGGTGGGATCCTCCTACAGATGCAAAATGAACTGAGTAACTCTTGGCCGCAAGACAGGATACACTTGTCAGCTCCCAGGCTTCTGTCAACTCCTTGTGTTTGGCATACTCCCTTCTCATTCTCGGCTCCCTTCCATGCTGTGAGGATGGACCCAACGATCACCTGGGGAAGCTGTCCAACTGAGTGTAAACTGCTGTCATCATTTCTCTCCTGAGCCGCTGCACACCAACTCCTAACTAGTTGCTGGACTTTGATCCTTAACCCCCTGCAATCCTTTATCCTCATGGAACCAGAATTCGGTATAAAAAAACAAACCTAATCATGACTTTTTTGCCTTGCATCCTTCAGTGGCTCCCCATTGGACTGAAAATAAAGGCAGAACTCTTTCACATCATCTACAAAAGCCCAGTATTTTTCAGTCCATACTGTATCTCCAGCCACGTTCTACAGTTGTTTCCTAATGACTCAGCCATTCACATACGTATGTGTCCATGAGGGGTTTGGGTGTGTGTGTGTGTTCTTCTGAGTTCTTCTAATTCTCTCTCCAGTTCACCACCTTTGTACACCCTGTTCCTTGTGCATGAAATGATTCTTCTGTCTTGCCCCAGCACTCATCCTTCAGCTCTTCTCACCTCGAATGGCATTTCCTTTGCCCCCCCCCCCCCCCCCCCCCCCGGATACAAAGTATGTCCTTTGTTGTTCTCTCCACCAAACCCAATCCTTTCCATCATGACACTTAAGTGCTTTGGTAATTTTATATTCACTTGTATGTTTATTTATTTGATATCTCTCTAGCTCATTAGATGGTAAATGGCATTTTCAAAGAATATTTCTTGAGCGAATGAATGATTTTTCAATGATCTCTTATTGAAAGTCTACACTTATTTTCATTTTGCCCTATTTACTAAAACCCAGATATAATTCTCTCTACCTTCAAAGTGCATAGAAGGCACAGAATTGAACCAAAATGATAATTTTTTCACAGGCTCTTTTGCACGTCCAGAAGGCAAGCTTCACTGCTGGAATCCTCCTCCCAGGAGATTCTAAGACAGAGGTGTGCACATTTTTTCTGTAAAAGGCCAAATGCTAAATATTTTCAATTGTATTGGCCATGAGATCTCTGTTGTGACCCTTCAACTCTGCTATTGTAGGGGGTGAGAAGCTGTAGGCAAAAGGTAAATGAATGAGCATAACCAAGTTCCAATAAAATTTATTTTCAAGAGTCAGGAAGCAAAGTTGGGGCAGCAGGCTAGTTTGCCAACTCCTGTACATATATAATCAGCTCTAGATGACACATCTGTATTACCTAGATTTGTGCAAAATCCTCCTGTCTGATCCTTTTTCACCTGCGTCCTTGCCTTCTATTCTTATCTCAGCAACCAAGGTGATCTCGTCCAGTTGTCTCCCATCTCACTCCACATAAAAGCCCAAGTCTTCACTTTGATCCGCACAGCTGAGTCTGCCCTCATCTTTATCTCTCTGATAAGTGGTAACTGTGGGCTTCCCTGGTAGCTCAGCTGGTAAAGAATCCACCTGCAATGCAGGAGACCCCAGTTCGATTCCTGAGTCAGGAAGATTCCCTGGAGGACGGCATGGCAACGCACTTGGGTATTCTTGCCTGGAGAATCCCATGGACAGAGGATCCTGGCGGGCTACAGTCCATGGGGTCGCAAAGAGTCTGACACGACTGAGCGGCTAAGCACAGCACAGCAGTGCGCTCAGCCAACTCTTCATGACTCTATGGACTATAGAGCCCACTAGGCTTCTCTGTCCATGAAATTTTCCAGACAAAAATAATGGGATGGTTTGCCATTACCTTCTCAAAGGGATCTTCCCAAATCAGGAATCAAACCCACATCTTTCGCATCTCCTGTATTGGCAAGTAAATTCTTTACCACTGAGCTACCTGAGGAGCCACTCCAGCCCATACTGGCCTTGGACTGCTCCTTGACTATGTCAGGCAGGTGCCTGCCTCGGTGCCTTTGAACTTAATGTTTCTTCTGCCTGAAATACTCTTCTCCTGAAGACATCAGAGCTATTTCTTCACTTCTTTCTGGACATCGTCTAATATTGTTCTTATGGTAACATCTTTCTTATCCATTCTAAAATTGCCTGTCTCTACTCCAGACATATATGACTTCCCTTTTTTGTTTGTTTTCCTAATTCACCAATACATAATGCATTCTATTTGTGCTTATTTATCTTATTATTTGTCTTCTTCATTAGAATTTACCCCCATGAAAACAGGGGCCACCTCTGTCCTCACCACTTCTGTATCCCTAATGCTATAGTAGTGCTTAGTGCATAGTATATTATATACTCAATAAATATATATTGGATGAAAGAATGGATGAAGCAAGTCATTTTCCCTTATAGAATTCATGTACCTGAACCAAGACACCATCACAAGTAATTTTTTTCCTTTTAATATTCAAGAAAACAAGTCAAGTTTCTAGTTGAAAAAATATATATACACATTGTGTTCATCTTTGTACTCAGATTCAGTTCAGTTCAGTTGCTCAGTCGTGTCCGACTCTTTGTGATCCCATGAATCACAGCACACCAGGCCTCCCTGTCCATCACCAACTCCCGGAGTCTACTCAAACTCATGTCCATAGAGTCGGTGGTGCCATCCAGACATCTCATCCTCTGTCTTCCCCTTCTCCTCCTGCCCCCAATCCCTCCCAGCATCAGAGTCTTTTCCAATGAGTCAATTCTTCACATGAGGTGGCCAAAGTATTGGAGTACTCAGATTAACAACGCTTAATAGTTACTTTTGAGCAAATTTCCTTTCTGAACTGACTCTCTCCACTGACAGGATGAAACTAGAGGGAGGCAAATTAAGTTTCAAAACTCAAAAAGAAGTTTTATCTTGTTTCTAAATTAAATGCATGTGCAGAAATTGGTTGTTGAGAAGTTTTACTTAAATTCTCTGGGTATTTGTGAATGTGTTGACCAGACCCTTAGCTCATGGGTCAAAATAATGTCAGCAAAACTCTTCTTAGATCCAAGAACAAGTGATTTTCCTAGCTTTCAGAAAGCACTGTGAATCTATGTTTCCTTTGTACTTTAGAACAAAGGAAAACCAGGTTTTTCAGGATTTGTAAGTGTGCATGGGTTACTTATAAGCATATGAAATTGACTCAAGGTAAGGCATATTTGACAAGTACACCAACAAAAGAGAGAAAGATTAGAATTTGGACTTATTTATATGTGATTAAAAGGAAATCAAAGTAAAGAAAACTAGTTGACAGTTTTTAAATTGGATGCTTTGTTTGAAATGGAAGGGAAAACCATTGCTAATTAATCTTCAGACTGAAATCATTGTTAATGCCTCCGTTTCTTTATCAGTCCACATCCTCATCGTCTTTCTGTGTTTGGGAAGCATTTTCTTCATTTCAGCTTTCCCATGTATTCATTTTCCTGGACTCTTATAGTTTCACCTCTGAATGACACACAGTGTCTTGAACACAGAAGGTAAATGAGTGCGTGTGCCCAGGATTAAAGTATCTTGAATTCTTATTTAATTATTTCTTAAAGATATGTCCTTTTTCAATGAGACTGTAAACCCTTCAAAATAAAAGGTATCTGGACCTTTTTTCTCTAATCCTTAATACCCAGAACACACTAGTTATTAAAATACCTATTGGATTTGATTATTTAAAAATAGAACCATTTCTATGCAGGATATATTTTAGAAATTAAAGAATTATAATTTTTCAGCATTTAAAATGAAGCATTTTATAGAGGTTCAAGAGGGAGGGGACATATGTATACCTATGGTGATTCATGTTGGTGTATGGCAGCAGAAACCAACACAATATTGTAAAGCAATTATCCTCCAATTAAAATATATTTTTTTATAAATGAACCATTTTAATAAAGCCTCATCTTGTAAGAGGAGCCAGACCATGTTAATTTATCCAAAGTCAGACAAGGTATTTGTGCTGCTGTTGTTGTTATTGTTGTTGGTAAAATCTTTAATTCCCCAGAGTTTTCACAATAGTAAGTTGGGTATAAGAGTTCAGCTAAGGAAGTAACACTCTAATGTTAGGTATTGACTTGCTTATTTTATTTTTAAGGCATCAGTGGGTTATCTCCACTGCGTTTATCTTAGGCCAGTAGAAGATTTAGTTTTTAAAAAAGAAAGGAAGGAGGAAGGGAGAGAAAAATAGCCTCTGGTAGGAAGAAGAAAAAAAGAAGCAAGATTTAGAAGATTAAACACAAAGGTTCCCTTCTTAGAGTCTAAAGGTAAGATATAAAATAGTGATAATAGCCATAATAATAATAAGCAAGTGATTTGTGAAATACTGGGATTTTATTCTGATCTAAGAACCCACTCTCTGCCCCTTTGAGGGTCAGTATTCTCCATTCATTCCTTTCCTCCTTGTGCTTAACCACTGTACATCTGTAATACACACCATCTCTCACCATCTCCCACCTGACTTCTCTCACAGGAATACTAGATTGGTTTAAATCATGTGGGAGCATTATAAATACTGTTTGGTGATGAGAATAAATTGGTTCAAATCACATAGGTACTTTCCTAAGTGCTGACTGATGAGGAAGTTTAGATATGCCGTAATTTATAAACAAAATGAAGAAGGTTACCTGGCAAGATATGAGAGGTAGGAACAATTTTTGTGTTTAAGAAATGTAAATTGAAGAGAAATAAGCACATCCTTAATCATTCTGTGAGGCCAGTATTACCCTGATTCCAAAACCAAAGATATCACAGGGAAAGAAAGCTATAAATCAATATTACTTTTGAATACAATGTGAATGCAAAATATTAGCAAACAAAATTCAACAACATATAGATAGGATTTTACCCCACGACTAAGGGGAATCTATCCCATAAATTCAGGGTTAGTTTAATATCTGCAAATCAGTTAATATAACACATTATCTCAATAAAAAGATCAGAAATAATAAAATAAAAATAAATAAAATAGTAAATAAAAATGATCATCTCAACAGACGTAGTAGAAGAGGTATTTGACAAACCTCAACACCCTTTTGTGATAAAAGACACTCAACCAACTCGGACTAGAAGGGAACTTTGTCAACTGGATAAAAAATGTTTATGAAAGCCCAAAGCTAACATCGTATTTTTAAATGAACATTTTTCCTTTAAGATTAGAAACAACACAAGGACATCTACCCTCACCATTTCTATTTAACATTGTACTGGAATTTCTGGCTAGGACAGTAAGGCAAGCAGATGAAGTAAAAGCCATTCATATTGAAAGGAGGAAGCAAAATTATATCTATTCAAAGATGACATGATCTCATTATAGAAAATCCTAAGGAATCCACCCCAAAATGGTTGGAACTCATAAAAGTGTTTGGCAAGATTGCAGGATCAGTATACAAAAGGCAATTGTACTTTTAAAAAATAAAGTAAAAGTGTTAGTTGCTCAGTTATGTCTGACTCTTTGCAACCCCATGGATTACAGCCCACCAGGCTCTCCAGTCCATGGATTTCTCCAGGCAAGAATACTGGGGAGGGTAGCCATTCCCTTCTCCAGGGGATCTTCTTGACCCAGAGATCGAACCTCAGTTTCCTGCATTGCAGTTGGATTCTTTACTGTCTGAGCCACCAGGGACTAACAATGAACAATCCAAAAGTGAAATTAAGAAGACAGTTCCCTTTAAAATAGCATTATAAAGAATAAATTTCTAAGCAATAAAATTTACCAAAAGCAACACAAAATTGCACTCTGAAAATCATTAAACACTATTTTAAAAAAAAAATTTTAGAAGACCTAAGTAAATGGAAAGACATTCCATGTTCATAGACTAGAAGACTTATCATTAATCCACAGTAATGAGGACCAGTGGTTGGTACTGGCACAAGCATAGACATACAGATCAGTGGAACAGAACTGAGAATCCAGAAATACATTCTTCCATTTATAGTCAATTTTTTGACACAGATGCCTAGATAATCCAATGGGGGAAAAGTGATATTTTCAGCCAATGATACTGGGACTGTTAGATATCCATATGAGAAAGAATAAAGTTGGATTTCTTCACACTATAAGTAAAATTCAACTCAAAATGGATCATAGACCTAGATCAAAGATCTAAAACAATAAATCTCTTAGAATAAAATGTAGGAATATCTCTTCATGACCTTGGTTAAGCAAAGTCTTCTTAGATATGACACTAAAAGCAAAAGCAACAAAAGGTGGATGATGTGGGCTTTCTCAAAATTAAAAACTTCTGTACTTCAAAAGATAGCATCAAGAAAGTGAAAAGACAACTCACAGAATGGGAACTGTGAGAAGCCCAGATTTGTGGTGTATGCAATACTTTATAGCCATGCTCTAAAGGGGAGAGCCTCATCTTGACCCAGATCTATTAATACTTGGGTGTTCTGCTTTAGTCTTTTACCTCTTGTCTCTTATAGGAGCAAATACTCTTCCACAAATAGATACCTTCACACTTAAGCCCGTCACTGGATTCTTCTCCAGGGAGAAATTGACCTGTCTTTCTATTTCTAGAGAAATGCGGAGATTCTGGCATACTGGGCCCTACCACCAGTAGTAACCTAAAAAGCAAACTTATTTCTCTTCTTCCTCTTTCTTCCCTTCTGTCCTTCCTTTCTCTTCTGTTCTCATTCCCGCTTATTTCTGCACAGTGACATAGAGTTCTTCCTCTTGCAAGAGATGCATGTCTGTCTGAAGTGACTTTGCCTTTCCTAGAAGGTTGTCTGCATCAGGTTGGGAGGTGCTGTGCTATGCTCAGTTGTGTCTGAAATCTTTACAGACCCCCTGGATTATAGCCCACCAGGCTCCTCTGTCCATGAGATTTTCCAGACAAGCATACTGGAGTGGGTTGCCATTGCTTTCTCTAGACTGGGAGGCAGAGGGCTCCATTCTCCTCCCACTGAGTTTTACCATCAGCAAACTGCTCCACTGCTGTTTAGCTCAGGTCTTTGTGTTTTCTCTGTTTCCAAGAGCCCTTGAAAAGACCTGTGGGTGGTAGCATGCACTCACTAAGCTGACCCTGAGTCTCCAGCACTGTTAATGAGACCTTCTTTCACTGACCCTATGTTTCTAGTCTTCTTCATGAGGCAGATTCCTTAGACGCTATATATGTTTTACAGTTTTGTCTAATTACTGCAGAGAGGAGAAAACTGAGAAGAACAGAGTCAGGTCAAATAGTGGGAGTGGTACTCCTTAAGCAGACATTTAAATATTAACATTAACTTAAAAGATTCTGGAAGTGCCCTAGAATTTTAGCTATAGAGTTGTGATAGTTAAAATGCAGTTTTGAAATATAAAATGTGGGACTTTCCAGGTGGTCTAGTGGTTAAGATTCCACCTTCCTGTGCAGGGGGGTGGGGGTTTGATCCCTGGTTGGCAAGCTAAGGTACAACATGCCTCACAGCCAAAAAACCAAAACATAAAGCAGAAGCAATATTGTAACAAATTCAACAAAGACTCTTTAAATGGTACACATAAAAAAAATGTTTTAAAAAATCAAAATGCTGTTTTGGAAGGATTCGATAATAATGAGTAGCAAACTGCAGCTTTGATATGATATGTCTATGATGTGCCTTCTGTATATGCAGCACCAGGCTCTATGCTCTTTCACTGATCATCTCATAGACAGAGTGTGGAAATCAGTCATCTCAGCCAATCAACTGTCCTTCTCTCTGGGTTCTATGCAGTGGAGACTGTACACCCAAGGAGCTAAAGGAGAGTCAACTTTTCATCCTTATAAATGGAGACGCACTATTTTCTAAAGCCCCTGGTAAAGCTGGAATGGTGACCTTATATGGGGCCAGAGTCAATGCAGTGATCCTTACTTAATAAATCTTGAATCTATTGATATTGATATTTTCCCCGCCTACCTGTAGGAGAATTATGTCTTCAAGGCACCCCTCCCTAAGATTTCCTTAACAGTCAACTGCATGGGAGACTGTGGTTTGCCTCACAAATCCAGTTGCTGTCAGAAAAGAGACAAAGGTTAAGGGATGAATAACCTGCCTTCCTTTAGAAGGGCAGTGCCAGGAGCTGTGCCTTATCTGGATGAGAAAGCTGAGGGCAAGCTCTGACCCTTCATCTTCATCTGTTATACAAGTAGTTCAGGAAAAAGAAATGGGGTTCAGCTTGTTTATTGTTGTAGAGGAATAGCGGCCAATCCAGTGATAAATTGTTACAAGTGTTATCAGGGTCTCACCATCAGATCAGCTATTGCTAGTGCTTAGAAGAAAGAGTGTAGTCAAAGAGAAAAAGGAAAGAATGGGAGTGTCCCCTCCAGCACTATCTAAATGAGAGTGGAATTGAAGTCTCCTCTTCACGGAAAAGAGAAATAGGGGTAAGTATTCCCTTTCCAATGTACTAGAACACGGGAAATCTTGGAAGCTCAAAGGCACACATTCATTCATCAATTTTACAATAAATATTTACTAAGTACCAAGTACTGCTTTAGGAAAGGGACATATAAAAATCAAAGTACGGTAGAGATACTGCCCTCAAGATCATGGTCTACTCTCTTTAGGGTGAGATGGGCTTCCCTGGTGGCTCAGACAGTGAAGAATCTACCTGCAATGCAGGAGATATGGGTTTGATCCTTGGGTTGGGGAAGAGTCCCTGGAGAAGGGAATGGCAACCCACTCCAGTATTCTTGCCTAGAGAATCCCGTGAATGGAGGAGCCTGGTGGGCTACTATCCTTGGGGTCTCAAAATTCAGACACAACTAAGCGCATACACACTGAAGATCTGAGTTCTGATTCTGAGTACCAGAATAACCCTGTAAACTCAGCATGCCTCCACTTCTTCTGAGTCTCCGTTTCCTAATCATTTAATGAAAAGGGAAAAGGATCTGTTCACGAGACTCACACGCAATGATGTGTCTCAGGACTCCTTTTGTGTACGTCTCCTCCTCTGTGGGTTCTTCCTTTGCAGGAACACGCACATTATCAATGCAGGTCTATTTTAGGAAAGAATATGAATGAGTTATTCATCAAAATTCTGAAAGAGATGGGAATACCAGACCACCTGACCTGCCTCTTAAGAAACCTATATGCAGGTCAGGAAGCAACAGTTAGAACTGGGCTTGGAACAACAGACTGGTTCCAAATAGGAAAAGGAGTATGTCAAGGCTGTATATTGTCACCCTACTTATTTAACTTCTATGCAGAGTACATCATGAGAAACGCTGGGCTGGAAGAACAAAAGCTGGAATCAAGATTGCCGGGAGAAATATCAATAACCTCAGATATGCAGATGACACCACCCTTATGGCACAAAGTGAAGAGGAACTAAAAACCCTCTTGATGAAAGTTGAAAAAGTTGGTTTAAAGCTCAACATTCAGAAAACTAAGATCATGTCATCTGGTCCCATCATTTCATGGCAAATAGATGGGGAAACAGTGGAACAGTGTCAGACTTTATTTTTTGGGGCTCCAAAATCACTGCAGATGGTGATTGCAGCCATGAAATTAAAAGACTCTTACTCCTTGGAAGGAAAGTTATGACCAACCTAGATAGCATATTCAAAAGAAGAGACATTACTTTGCCAACAAAGGTCTGTCTAGTCAAGGCTATGGTTTTTCCAGTGGTCATACATGGATGTGAGAGTTGGACTGTGAAGAAAGCTGAGCGCCGAAGAATTGATGCTTTTGAAGTGTGGTGTTGGAGAAGACTCTTGAGAGTCCCTTGGACTGCAAGGAGATCCAACCAGTCCATTCTAAAGGAGATCAGTCCTGGGTGTTCTTTGGAAGGAATGATTCTAAAGCTGAAACTCCAGTACTTTGGCCACCTCATGCCAAGAGTTGACTCACTGGAAAAGCCTCTGATGCTGGGAGGGATTGGGGGCAGGAGGAGAAGGGGATGACAGAGGATGAGATGGCTGGATGGCATCACCGACTCGATGGACATGAGTTTGAGTGAACTCCGGGAGTTGGTGATGGACGGGGAGACCTGGCGTGCTGTGATTCATGGGGTCACAAAGAGTCGGACATGACTGAGCGACTGAACTAACTGAACTGAACTGAATTCATCAAAAGGAATGACGAACCATGCTTACATAGTGGATCTTCCCAGGCATATTTCCATTTTCATGGAAGACTAACCCCTTAAGTTCAACCATGATTTGCATACTGTAGGAGCTTAATTAGTATCTGCTGATTAGTTGATGGGTTTCCTTGAGAGACCTCTATTTTATTAAAGATTCCCATACCAGTTAATGTAGTCTACCCCTTGAGAAATCTCAGAAAATGTCAAAGAGATAATACATTTTAGAAGTTACTGACATTATTTTCATCATCTCTTTACTTAACATTTCTGGGTCCTAAATTGTTCTCAGTTAATTAGAAGTGAAAAATGTTCTGAAAAGAGTAATGTGAACCTGCTTTGGGTTTTTGTTGTTCTTGTAATTGCAGAAATACTCCTGGGTTTTCTTATGTCTCTAAGGATTCGAACTTTCAGATTGGTGAAATGAGCAAGCTCATCCTTCCAAGGTCCAGTTAGTTGTTTCAGAGTCAGAGCTATCTGAAAAGGTTTTCATTTGACTCTTTTTTTTCACTGTTTCTGGGTTACTCTTTGCCTAATAGAAATGGTCAGGATAAAGTCCCCGAGGATTCTCAAGACAGAAAGGAATAAGATTTATCCCATGACAGTAATAAGAGTTTCGTACAGCTTTCACTCCTTGAAGCTATGTTTGGTGGCCTGGTGTATTATCCTGATCAACTGTCGTCTCTCTTGATGACTTCAAGAATGAAATACAGCAGTGGGCTGTGAGCGTTTAGCTAAGACCCCAAATGAATGTTCAACCATAAATAAAAGGTGATGGCTACTATTTACTGAGTTTTTATTTTTATTTTTATTTTTTCACTGCTTCATTTATTGTTTAATTGGAGGATAATCAACACAATGTTGTGTTCATTTCTGCCATACATCGACATGAATCAGCCATTGATATACATATGCCCCTTCCCTCTTGAACCTCCCTCCCACCCCTCTAGGTTGTCACACAGCACCAAATTGAGCTCCCTGCATTATATAGCAAATTCCCACTGACTATCTATTTTCCATATGGTAATGTCTATGTTTCAATGCTACTCTCTCAATTTGTCCACCCTCTCCTTCCCCCACTTTGTCCAAAGTCTGTTCTCTATGTGTGTCTCTCTATTGCTATTCTGCAAACAGGTTCGTCAGTACTATTTTCCTAGATCCCATATATATGCATTAATATAAGATATTTGCCTTTCTCTTTTTGACTTACTTCACTCTGTATAACAGGCTCTAGATTCACCCACCTCACTAGAACTGACTCAAGTCATCCTTTTCTACGGCTGAGTAATATTCCATTGTATATGTTTACAACTTCTTTGTCCATTTGTCTCTCAAGGGACATCTAGGTTGTTTCCATGTCCTGGCTATTGTAAATAGTGCTGCAGTGAACATTGCAGTACATGTGTCTTTTAGTATTGTGGTTTTCTCAAGGTATATGCCCAGTAGTGGGATTGCTGGGTCCTATGGTAGTTTAATTCCTAGTTTTTAAAGAAATCTCTGCACTGTTCTCCACAGTGGCTATATCATTTTCATTCCCACCAACAGTTCAAGAGGGTCTTATTTTCTCCACACCCTCTCCAGAATTTATTGTCTGTGGCGTTTTTTGATGATGGCCATTCTCACCAGTGTGAAGTGATACCTCATTGCATTTCTCTAATAATAAGCTATGTTGAGCATTTTGTCATGTGTTCATTGGCCATCTGTTTGCCTTCTTTGGATGTCTGTTTAGGTTTTCTGTCCATTTTTTGATTGAGTTGTTTGGTTTTTTGATATTGAACTGCATGAGCTGTTTGTATATTTTGGAGATTAATACTTTGTCAGTGGCTTTATTTGCAATTAATTTCTCCCATTCTGAGAGTTGTCCTTTCATCTCAATTATGGTTTCTTTTGCTATGCAAAAGCTTTTAAATTTAATTAGGTCCCATTTGTTTATTCTCATTTTTATTTCCATTACTTGTAGGAGGCAAGTATTAGAGGATCTTGCTGTGATTTATGTCAGAGGTTCTGTCTATGTTTTCCTCTAAGATTTTTTATTTACTGAGTTTTTAATATGTGCCGAGGACTCAGGTAAACACCTGATGTGGATGATCTTGTTTATTATTCTGAGCAACACACTGTCAGGCTGTTGTTCTTCAGTCACTAAGTCATGTCCAGCTCTTTGCAACCCCATAGACTGCAGCACGGCCCTGGGAGTTTGCTGATTCATGTCCCTTGAGTCTGTGATGCTCTCTAACCATCTCATCTTCTACTGCCCTCTTCTTTTGCCTTCAATCTTTCCCAGCATCAGGGTCTTTTCCAATCTGCACATGAGGAAATTGACACAGAGAGGTTGCTGCTGAAGGTGTGGGGGTAGGAAGTGATGCAGCTGGAGTGTGAACTGGGGCGTGAACACAAGAGCTGTACTCAGCGCCCCGCTTCTAGCCTGCTATCCGCCCAACCATTATCCTCTAGCCCTGCCTTCGGGAATTAACATCTAACTTTTTCTGCAGTGACTCCTATTGGTTAATTTACGCTGTGATAGAGCTAAATTCAGCTGTAGATCACTGAAAGGGGACAGATTACAGGGAAATACAGTGAGAAGAGAGCCTTTTCAACTGCAAAGAAGGCCTGTACTCATCAGGGATATATTCAAATGACACCAATTCTCTCTTAGAGAGGACCCTTTAGGAAATGGTCTCCTTGCTCAGCCCCCTGCTGGGGCTGGTAGAATTGAGCTGGCTTCCCTGAAACCCTGCGGTGCACTTTCTGGAAGTGAGTCTGGTTTGTTCTGTGAGCTGCAGAATGAATCAGATTCATGGCTGGAAATCTCCCTTTCAGCTTCTTGCCTGCAGAATGAGAGTGATTCTATCAGCTTAGCCTGAATAAGAGCATTCGTGTAAGGAATGCCACAATTAGTTAAATCCAGTTAAAAAAAACCCTCTATTAATCAGCACTTTTCCATAAAGGACACTGTCCATAAGGACAGGGAAGGCAATTTGAAAATAGTCATCACAGAAGAAAACTTTAAAGCTTTTCTCTAGGCCTGGTGTACATTCAGTGCAAATTCCCACATTTCTGCAACTTTGTAATATTGTTCAATACTGGCTGTCTATATTGAGCACACTAATTATGTACCAGGTATTTGTATAAAAGGATTCATGTGTCTGGGTCTCCTTTAACACAGCAATTCTTTGAAGAAAATATTGCTTGTTTTTTCCATTTTACAGATTGGCAATCTAGCCAAATGATGGAGTTCATTATTTGCCAAGGTCACACATCTCATAGATGGTAGTGAGGAAGCTTGGGATTTCCAGGTGGCTCAGTGATAATTACTTTATCTGCCAATGCAGGAGACATGGGAGATGTGGATTTGATCCCTGGGTTAGGAAGATCCCCCTGGAGGAGGGCAATATTCTTGCCAGGAAAATCCCGTGGACAGAGGAGCTGGGTGGCCTACAGTGCATGGGCTTGCAAAGAGTTGGACACAGTTGAGCAACTGAACATACATTAAGCTTACACCACAAAACTCCGTTTTTCAACCAATATGCCAAATTACCTCATTTTATCGATGCATGAAGATGATGAGCCTCAAGTATCTTATTCAGTAAATAATAAAAACTAACATTTATTGAGTGCTTCCTGGGTTCCAAGCTTGCTCTAAGCATATTACAACTCTTACCTCATTTAATCTTCATGTTAATCCATTAAAATAGGTACCTTTTTAATCCCTATTTTCCAATCTAGGAAAGTGAAATACACAGAAGTTAAACTAATTCACCCCAAACCACACATCACAAAGTGATGGAGCCAAAACTAGAAGCAAAGTATATTGCTCCAGAGTATGTCCTTTTAATTGCTACATATAATGCCTTTTCCCCTTGTTTTAAGAACTGGTTGCAGAAGAGGAATACAAGTCTAATGCATTTTAGAAAGATTTCCAATAAAGTTAACCAACCAATAAAAATGGAATCAAAAAGGAAGTTCTGGTTGATTAATTTAATGACGGTTCAAATAATCGGATGATCCAATTCCTGAGCTTCTCGTTTAATTGAGTTTCCACTGATTTCAGGCCATTCTGTTCAGAGAGAATTCTCATTCATGGGAAGTTAAATTTATCTTCATTGGTAAGAAAGGCAGCAAAACCTTGAAGGATGCTGCTAGAAAACTCTCCCTTTGAAGCATTATGCTTTTATCAAGGATTTGTGCTACAACTTTGAAGATTTTCTTTTGAGTGATATTCATAAGAAACCACAATTGTGCATAATTCAAATTTGCTAAGTAAGAGTCCTTCCATTTCAAATGTGTTTCTTAATGATTGAAGCAGACATTTTAAAAGCATTCTCCAGCTCTTGGTGTTATAGAAATCCTAAGTCATCATCACTTCTCCTCTTTGTAGGATAGAAGATCCCCCAAGCTTGTAATTAATGAACCATTAAATTCAGGCATACGGATATGATATGGTTTTCAAATGGGAAAAATGGGAGTGATTAAACTTCAAAGTGATGACATTTTACCATATCTTCCTAATGGGAGGCACTCAGGCAATGTCCTTCAAATGAATGAACTAATTTTTCTAACTAATTTTTGTTCTTTGAATGTCTTTAGCTCAGTAAATACTTAGAGTATCTTTATTTTCTTTCCTTCAAGTTCTATTTTTTTTTTCTCTTATGTAATCTCCTACTCTAGGTCTTTATTTTTTAAGTACATGCTTATGTTTAGTTTGTGTGTGTTTGCTCAATCATTTCAGTCATATCCAACTCTTTGTGACCCTATGGATGGTAGCCCTGCAGGCTGTTCTGACTGTGGGATTCTCCAGGCGAGAATACTAGAGTGGGTTGCCATGCCTTCCTCCAGGGGATCTTCCCAATCCAGGGATCACTCTTGACAATTGTAAGGTTTTTAGTCCCGCCAGTCATTCTCTCATTCATTGCTCTTCTCTGCTTAAAGCAATGATTTTTTGTTCCTCATGAGTCCTCCTTCCTTCTCCTGTTTTAACATCCATTTTATCTTCCTTTCTGAGCATCTTTCCACTACCCACATGCCCAATTGGCTTTCTCTTTTTAGTGAGAATACAACTAAAATATTACTGCCACCAGAAAACCATCCCTTTTACTAGTGACATGGTTTGAAAATTCAGATCCTCCAGGGATTAACTCTCATCCAGTGCTCCTGTTCCAACTCTTACACTTCTAACTCCTACACTCAAAGAATTCAATTTATAAAGTCAACAGTAATAAAAATTTTAATTTACTCATTTTCCAAAACTACTTATTTAGTATAAAATATCAATGTCCTCCAGCCAAAGACCATCTGGAATACTAAGATAATTGAACAAATTTGTGTTTATTGCCTCTCTGCAATCAGGAAGAACACACACCATTAGGGACTATGAAGCATTTTGGGAAGAAGATTTCAGAATGGACGTCTATGATTTCTGAAAGTGTTAGGTGATTTGGAAGAGGGTTGAAGGCAGCGTGGTTAATTACTGTCAGGAAGAGGGGGTAAATCTGTCATCCATTGTCTTTAACAATTCTTATCCTAGAAGGCAAGAAGACCAGACTACGATTTAAGTGTGATTGATAAGGAGGCAGAAATCAGGACTTTCCTGGTGGTCCAGTGGTTAAGAATCCACCTGCCAATGCAGGGGACACAGGTGCCCTCCTTGATCTGAAAGAATTCCAGATGCTGAGAGGCAACTGTGCCCTCTCGTTGCAACTACTGAGTCCATGCACCTGGAGCCCGTGCTCAGCAACAAGAGCAGCCACTGCAAGGGAGAAGCCTGCGCACTGCAACTAGAGAGTAGCCCCTACTGGCCGCAGCTAGAGAAAGCCCATGTGCAGCAGCAAAGACCCAGTGCAGCCAAAAATAAATAAATACAAATGTTAAAGAAGGAAAAAGCAGCGATCAGTCCTACCAGTCTCGATGAAAGGATGTTTGGTCTGTTTTGTTTTGGACAATGTTTGCCTTTTGTCTGTGCTCAATCATGATTACAGAGTGGTCTTATTTTGTTTCAATCTATCCCCGGTCACAAAGTGGTCCTGTCTGATGTGTTTTTTTTTTTGCCAGACCATCTGTGGGCAACTGGACAACACTAAACCTAGCTGTGAGGGCCAGACCAGTTCCAGGCAACAACAAGACCTACTTGACAGCATCCGGCTACCAGGGCTGCTTTTCCCTTTCTCAAAAATATACTCCTTTCGTAAAACGTGAAGACATAGAATGCATTGGGAAGAAAATGAAAAGCTTCCTGGGAGTTTTTTTCTCCCAGAATGGGAATACCAGCGTGAGGGAGAGACTAAGAAAGCAAGCCACCATGTATGTGCTGGCTCTGCAGTGGAGTTCAGCTCTTGGCAGCGCTGAGTTCCTACAGCAAGGAAATATGAAAAGATAAACTCAGAGTTGCCCTCAAAAGCCAACTCAGCTCTGGTGGGAAAGAGAATAGGAACCAGGTTGCATTCAGAAGTTGGCGTGCACGTGTGCTAAGTCGATTCAGTTGCGTCTGACTCTTTGCAACCCTATGAACTGTAGCCCCCCAGGCTCCTCTGTCCGTGCGATTCTCCAGACCAGAATACTGGGGTGGATTGCCATTCCCTCCTCCACTGGAAGCTGGCATTCCAAGTCAAATGTCACATAGCTTAGAAGGCTCGCATAGCTTAGAAGCCCAATAAAAAATCAAAATGAAGCAGGGAACTCAAAGACGGTGCTCTGGGACAACCCAGAGGGATGGGGTGGAGAGGGAGTGGGAGTGGGGTTCAGCATGGGGGGGACACATGTGCACCCGTGGCTAATTCATTTCAATGTATGGCAAAAACCACAACATTGTAAAGTAATTACCCTCCAATTAAAATAAATTAATTTTTTTTAATAAAAATACTTTTCCCGCCAGAGCTCAGTGGTGATTTCCACAAACACAACTGCTGAACACGTAGTTAGCCAAAGCAGAAATAACTGCTCAGGAAAATGTAGAAAGCTTTCTCTGGAATGAGTCGTGAGGAGTATTATTTTAACCTCTTTTTTTTTTTTTTTAATGTTGTTGCAATAGGAGATGTCAAACTCTCATGACCTGCTGAGGGCTTACCATGTTCAAATGAAAGGGTTAGAGCCACCAGTTCATCTTCAGAACAGAATTAAGAAGAATCAGAAGTCCACCAAGAAGTGTATTAGAGCCATAAATATATCAAAGAAAACCCCAGTAATTGGGTCAGTTACAATAGTTCTGATTGGATTTTATCCTTGTTAAAACTGTTTTCTTTGGAATTCTTGATTTTGGAAAGATTGGGTTTGGGATTAAAATGGCAACTGTAAAATTTGTATTAGATTTGCAGAAGAAAATCGTTACTTTAAAAGAAGTCACTTGCAGTCTAGCCATGAACCAGAGAATCCCCTGTAGCACTGTCAGGCTGTAGGGTAAAAGTTTACACTGGAAGTGCCAGAGTTTAGAGAAATCCTGTAAAATGTGGGTTGGAATCAGTTTTCAGAGAAGATTTAGCTCACTTTAGAAGTCATATTTATTTGTTATAGAGTGATTGCTTGGGGTTCAGATAGGATTATAAACAGTCCTGAATATTGTTCACCTCACCTAGGACTGAAATGAGTTGTGTTTGGTGGCAAAAATCTTTTTTTTTATTTTATTTTATTTTATTTTTAAACTTTATATAATTGTATTAGTTTTGCCAAATATCAAAATGAATCCATCACAGGTATACATGTGCTCCCCATCCTGAACAGAATAGAATTTAAAAATCTATTTTTTAATATTTTAAATATTTTAATATTTTAATCTGTTAAAATATTTCCTCTGGCTGACCTGCACTGCCATGACTAAGGATAAGAATCTACATACTCTTCATTTTCTCATTTCTCAACTGTGAGTAGCAGAATTTATTAAATTATTGTTAAATATGATATGTTAGCAAGCATCCAGCTAAGTTTTCCTGGTTATTGCACAATCCTTCCATTTTCCTTCATTTAGAAAGAGGACTCCCCAACAACATCCCTGAAGAATGTTGGAATATTCAACACACATATACACATGCAAATATTTTATTTGTATTCATTTCCATCCTTGCATCGTTCTCTCAGTTCCAATTCTGTCCAAATTATTTCTACTCCTAAGAGTTCTCTCTCTTTTCTTTCATGAAACTTTATCAAAATAAATGTGAGCTATCTGATAATGACCCAGGTGAGACAGATACTTGTTATTTTATTCTAATATAGTTTGCAAATGTATATTATTATAATATAGTGGGAAGAAATTATGATCAAAGTTTGGCAGTCTTCTTTTGAAACATTAAATAAAGTATGCAATTTGGGCAATAGATTGTCTCTGCCAAGAGAAAAAAAATCAATTATAAATGTTAAAAACACAACTACCTTCCTTTAATTTACAAGTGTTGTGCCTTTATTCATGTTATTCCATCAGTCTAGAGCACCATTGGCATAATCCTCTGCCTACTAACACCTTTAGGAGCTTTCCCTGATCTCCCAGAGAGAATCAGCTGTATTTTCACAGTACACGGCATACATCTCTACTTAACAAGAGTGCAAGCCTTCTTTTCATATTATGCAAGTTAGCCACTTGCGTATTAGCTGCTTTCACCACTGAAGAACAGGAACACTGTTGTTCATAAAACAAACTGAGGCCTTAGCTGAGGATTAAGGATTTTGGTGGGAATGAGACAAAAGCAAAGAACTGTTAGGACTGGGGTACCAGGGAGCAATATAATGGAATTAGTTCGCATCGTTGTTGAATGGGGCAAGTCACACGTGTATATTTCATGCATCGTCACCTCAGATGGTCTGGAATTGAGTTGAATTTAAAGTGTATAGTTCTTTTGAACACAATTAATATAGGTACAAAGATGCATTGTCAATTTTTGAATTAATAATTAAGAAGTATTTCTCTAGACCCATCTAGAATCAAGAATGAAGGTTGATTTTTGAAT